>NC_141601.1:22767192-23367192 GCF_047967505.1 Dipteris shenzhenensis
CCCATGCGATCCATGAGCAACTCCACTGCTTCATTTAAGAATGGAAGACTATTTCCATGGGTGTCCCAAACCTTGTGTAGATACGTTCAAATATGAAATTTAAAACTGCGTTACTATTTGCAACGGGGAGGGCCATAGCTTCAGCCCACTTAGTGACATACTGAGTGGCTACCAAAAGATACTTCTTTTTGCGGGCAGTCATGGGCAAGGGCCCAACAAATTCTATTCCCCACTTCTAAAACGGATGGATGAACATCACTGGGTGATGTTGCCTAGGACGCAAATCCTTCCTACCGAAGAATTGGCATGGTTCACAGGTTTTACAATACAAAGTGACATCTTTAAACAAGGTTGGTCAATAGTATCCAGCATGTAAAATCTTCTTAGCTGTGTAGTCACTAGCATAGTGGCCTCCACAAAATCCATCATGGTAATGCTTCAATACCTTAGGCACTTCATCTGCATCAATGGCCCGCCTTAGTACCCCATCCATGCCTTGACGGTACAACACCCCATCAAAGAGGGTGTAGTGCCTACTATCTCTGCGGATCTTCTTTCTTTCATAGCTAGTACTTTCTGGAGGAAAGGAGAAAGCAGTCAGAAACCTGTAGATACCATCATACCATGGATCCCCAACTTCTATGGACGCTATAAGGGTTACATCAAGGTACTCCTCTAAATCAATCAAAGAATTCTTCAAGTTGGAACAACCCCCTTTTACAATTTTGAAAGAAAAATCATATTCTTGTAAAATTGCCAACCATTTGGCCAACCGACCCATGGGATTTGGTGATTGAAGAACCTGCTTTGCAAGACCAGTGCTAGTGAGTATAATGAAGGACTTTCTAGCCACAGAATGCTTAAATTTCTCAATGCAGAACACCAAAGACAAGGCATGCTTGTCAGCCTTTGAATAGTGTCGCTCAGTCTCGAGCAATTGTCGAGAAGCAAATCGAATCGGATACATGAATCGATCCTCCCCTTGCTAGAGAAGAATACCTGCCAGAGTGTGCTCACCAAACCCAGGATTGATAAGAAAGTCTTTGACCAATCTGGATTGCGTAGAATGGGTTCTGAAGCCAGAGCATTCTTGATTTGTGCAAACCCATGATCACAATCCTCATCCCAAGAGAAATCAACCCCATCTTTTAATAGCATAGTCATGGGTTGTGTCAAAGCAGCATATTGATCAATGAAGCGGCGATAGTATCCTGCTAGATTGACAAACGAGTGTACCTAACGTTTGGTTGTTGGCGGGGAGAGCTTGAGGATAGCTTCTACCTTCTCGGGGTTAGGCTTGACGCCCTCAGATGAGACAATATGTCCCAGTAACCTCCCTTGAGTGGCTCCAATGGTGCATTTCTCAGGGTTGAGATTGCCATTCACATCATTGACCCTTTGGAAGGCCAACCTAACCTTCATGACATGCTCTTTACGTGACGAGAATATATAAAAATAATCTAAAAACACCTCGAAGAAATCCCCCAAATAAGGAGCAAACACCATCTACATAAATCTTTGAAAGGTAGCAGGAGCATTGGTGAGGCCAAATGGCATTACCTTGAATGTAAATGTCCCCCAGGGTGTGGCAAATGTGGTTTTGAGCACATCTTCTTTGGCAATTCTGGTTTGATAAAACCCGGAGTAACCATCACAGAAAGTATACATCTCATGACCACTTACCTTTTGAAGAGTGAGGTCTTGAAAGGGAAGAGGATGATGGTCCGTCTTGGTGGCCGCATTGAGTTTCTTATAGTCGATGCAGACCCGCCACTTGTTGTTTTTCTTTGGGGTGGCTACCACTGGTGAAACCCATTCAGTATTGTGAACTGAACAATAAACCCAGCTTCTACAAGTTTCTGCAACTTTGAGTGCAGAGCATCAGTCTGTAGGGGCCCTAATCTCTGATACTTCTGAGCCACAGGCTTCGCATCAGGCTTCAGCTCTATCTTGTGTTCTATGGCAGTCACATGGCGAAGGTGGTGGTAGCTAGTTGCAAAAAGGTCACGGAAATCTTTGAACATTTCTAAGAACTCATCTTTTTCACTTGGAGTGAGGTCTGTGGAAAGCATAGATTCAAGCGCTGTTGAGGACTAGATGTTACCTTTTCTGTAAGTGGCGGGGTTGGAGACACCCCCATCATGTAAAATTCCTCATCTGAGAACTCCTTCCCCCCGTCTGATTCTTCCATTGATTCAGACACCGAGGATGAGAGAGTATCACTGTCTTGCTCCTCTTCTTCTTCTAGTTCTATGGCACCTGGTTTCACTGGGATCTTCTCCTTAGAAGCACCAAAAGACATGTGTCCTATCTTCCAATAGCTGACTACATCACTCTTTCTCAACCATGGTCTCCCGAGTATGGCTGGGTAGCTCCTGCCTATATCTTCGATGTCCACTACATAGAAATTGATGGTGGTGGTCAACCCATTGACAATGGTGGGAAAATCCTCAATGATTCCCAGGGTGGTGACGAGTCGTCAACCATCTGCTACCTTAATTCGAGTGGAGGAACACCTTGTGCATTTCAAATTCAATTTCTTCATGATTCGGGGCACCATGATATTACATGGAGCTCCCCCATCAACACACACATTTTTGACACGGCAATTATCTATGATGACATCTATTGTATGTGGGTGCCGATCAATTTCTTTAGAGATAGAAGATACCTCTCGTACCTTTTTCTTTTTCTTGCTCCTCCTTGTTGAGAGCCCTTGCTGTAGCTCATGTCTCACCTTAGGGCTTAATGCTATTAGTTGAGGGAGCGTGATGCTCAAAGACCGATGGGCAAGGTCCTGAATGATTGAATAGTCTTCTTGCCCTGAGCCGATGGGAAAATCTGAGGGCAACCACTTACTCTTGTGGGATCTTTTAGTCTTCTCTGTTGGTGGGTCTGCCATCTCAGCATCTGAGGGCTCTGAGAAGGACACCTTCTTTCTGGGGCAGCCCAGTCCACGGTTTGGAGAGGGGTCTGAGGTGGTACGACTTCTTTTCCCAAGGTCAAGGATCTCTACGTCAGAATCCTCAATGCTTGATTCACTTAGAAGATTCACCCTTGGAATATTGGGACATTCCATGCGATAATGACCCTTCTAGTGGCACTCGTAGCATACAACATTAGCACGTTCTCTTGGAGGGTAGTTGGCTTGATTTTTGATGCCCACCATCTCAAGCCAAAGATCATTCAGGGCCTTGTTGGCTAGGTCATTGACTCCAGGTTCTTTTGCAGGGGGGCCTCTTTAGTTGGAGGGGCCGAGGGAGTAGAAAGGAGGGGGGCTCGTGGGCGAGGTTGGGAAAATCTTCGAGGCGGAGGGGAGAAAATACACCTTGTTGTGGGTAAGCATCTAAGGGAGGACCATACATTTGAAGTGGAGGCGGTGGATACATCCCTGATGAGGGATGGGGGTATGGCCCTGAGTTAGACCCCCCAGATTGCTGTTGCAAGAATTGAGGGGGTTACGGAGGGACAATCGCCTTCTTTGAAGCGGGGTCAGACTAAACTTTATCAAACTTTTGAGCAATCTCATGTGCTAGCACCATAGTTTCTGGATTCTCCCATTTAAGCTTGAGGCGGAATTCGTCACTTGCTCCTGCTACAAGGTAGCCCAACACATGATGAGTCATTCTAGTTTGAAATCTGACATTGTCCTCCTGCGTGGCAATTAAATGGTCCTGGAGCACGGCCGCTCGATCCACATATCGACGTGCCTCAAGTTTGCCACCTATAGGTACACATTCTCCGGCTACTCTTCTTTGCCGAAATACTCAATCATCGCTGCTGTCAACCTTGGCCAGCTTTGGCGAACGTCTTCGGCCTGTTTCTCATACCACACTTGAGCCAAACCCTCTAGAAATGTGGGAAGAACCAACAGCCATCTGTCTTCAGTAAGAAAGTTGAGAGAAACACAATGGCGCTTGAAGGCCACAAGATACTCATTTGGATTTTCTTCCACCCATCCACAAACATGGGAATGTCAGCCATGCTTGGAAGATGGAAAAGAGAGAGACAAGACGAGGCTTATCTATGGACAAACAATAGAAAGAGGAAGCTTGAACTGAAAATCAGGTGAAGATACATCCACAAAGCACACATAGGTAGGGTAAGGTGTGACTGGTGTATTGTGAAATACTACACGGGAAGAATCTTCAGCATAGAATAGCACATAGACAATCTTAAAAGGACCGACCCTCATGATATCACATGCATCTTTACAAGCGAGGGTTAGAGACACGGTGCTGCATGAGGTTGTTCATCAAGGCAAACAAGAATGCCATGACAAACGTCAACAGTTGGAGAGCTTGCACATCACCTTTAGCTTCTTCCAGTTCTTGTAGTCGCCATGCTATTTCTTCAAGGGGTGTGCGGTCTAGCATTCTTTTGAGCAATGTCCTTGAGGACCTTTCTGATGATCTTCCGAAGTCGGTAAACTCGTATCAAATATGCCCAACACTTAGTTTCATGATGACCACAACCTTTGCATTCATGCATGGGTGCAACATGCATGCATGCATGCTATGTGGATAAAATTGTAATTAGGTTTTTTCACTTGTTGCATGCTAGTGGGTAGACCCATAGTCTTGTACGTAGTCAGGTGGTTTTGATTTTGGGATCTATGAACACCATTCTATCAGAAGGATCTTCACTGATATAAATAACTCTTGAGTTTATGAATGGTTTTTTTGCAGGGTCTCGGTGGGAAATGATGATGTGCAGTGTGGATGCACCAGACATTCTAGATAGGGATTTGCGAGGGAATTAAAATGGACATTTTAAATCGGTGAATTAAAAAATTTAAAACATTTTTTGACCCCCCTTGGAGCAATTTAAATCGGCTTGTCCATGTTTTTTTACCGGGACTGATTGCAGCTAGTTACTGCATTGTAAAACCACTTACCATGTGGTACAAGGGCAAGTATGCTACCCGATGTTTACCTATACTGTGCGATGATGTATATACCTCACGGTCTACTTCATGTACTATGCGGGGTTTTTGGTACATACCTCGTGAGCGATATTGTGAACATACCGCATGGTGCAATTTCTTATATATACTTTGCACCGACCTCGTACTATTTACATTCCCGAGAATCTAGCTCTGCTTGGAGTCTTGAAAAAAAGAAAGAAAAAGTGTCCAGTGTCATTTGTGGGCTCGCTTAGGCTAGTTGATATCTACCCACACTAGGATGCAAAATAGATAAATGTGTAGCTCTTAGTTGATGGTTTAACGTTTGTGATTTGAAAAGACTATTTTTTAAAGAATGTTCTGTCTAAATATATTTGAAGTTATTTTCACAAAAGTATAAGAAAGAAAGTTTTTTTTCATAGACATTAGCTTTTAAAATTTAGTATTTGGTATGTTACTAGCTATATAGCCTATAGGTTACAAAAAAACTAGTAAAAAATATATATGATATTGAATGTAAGTATCTATGTGCCATTGGAGAGTTCGCGTATGCCAACTTGTAACTACTCACATATGGATACAGAATACCTTTGAACCATGTGCCAGTGGGTGGTCCACATATGCCGACCGGTAACTACTCACACATGGATGTGAAATTGGAAATGATATATTATAGTTTATATGTACTTATTAGGAAGATGAAAATACTTGGCTTTCGCCAGTTGTGGCTCGCATTCGCCAGCTGATAACAACCTGTTGAAAGTCTAGCCGGTTGTGTAGCTTGCAATTGCTAGCTTGTATCAACCCACAAATCACACACTAGAGATCGTTACTTCAGACTATACTAGTTTGCTTGTAAGAAGAAATTTGTGGCATTCTATACTATGTATTTATGTGCAGAGATTAATACTATCTTATCTCAGAACAATTAGTTAATCTTATATAGGTATGATATGTATGTCTAAACTTACATTAGATATGTCTAACCTAGGTAGCATCCTTCACTTCGTAGATTCAAACAAAGGGTCTTGATAAGTGCACATGTAGGTATTGCTGGCTAATGCACTAGTGTGTGTGAAATACCAACATTCACATACAGAGCATGATGTTGCAAATGATCATAGTTCAGATAGATGCTTACTCGAGAAAGAGTGGGACATGGGAAAAAAAAACTTGCCATCCCACACCTATTTCTATAGGCAGATTACCACATCTATAACCATCCATTTATGTCGGAAGGGGGCAAGATGATTGGATGGTTGCTCTCTCTTGAGGTCTAGCAAACTTACATTTGTTTTCAATGACATGTTAGTGACATTGTCTTAAGTTGCTGAAAACATATTAATAAACTGAGATGGTTTTTCTCTTTTACATGTATAGCAACCATGGCGGATAAAGAAGATAGGGTAGGCCAACATCAACCACCAAATGAGACTCAAGGAAGAGCTTATCTCCTCTTGAGGAGGGGTAGGCGGCTTTGAATTTTAGAGGGGATCTCATTGTTGAGGCTGTGGACTTTGCCATCGAATCTTCTTGGGAAGAGGTTTGTTGGCTGGGGTCTCGTTGTTGAGGCTGGCATTTCTTGCTATCTTGCATGCATGTTGGATGCGACTGTACCCATATCATTGAGCTTGTAGATGAGTTTGTATGCAAGTATGATATTTTTACATTTAGGAGATGGTTGTGATGTTTGGTGGGGGTCTCACACCATTTTGGAACAGCATCTATTTAAAATAGTGTGGTATCTGGTAAGTCGTCTTCTACTCTAGTGGCTTCTTCTCCCGACTTGACATGAGACATGTGATCGACAATGTAGTGTTGGCCACCTTTGCGAACTACTATTTTGAAGTTGAATTTTTGAAGCAAGAGGAGCGATCTGGTTATTCTTCCTATTGTACACAGACGGTTTACAAGATAAAGCAATGCTTGATGGTCGGTGTAGAAGACAAAATCATTTGCCAGTTGATAGTGCTGAAATTTCTTTACACTATACACCATTGCTAGGGCTTCTCTTTTTGTGGTGGTATAGTTAATCTCTGCATCATTGAGTTGTCGATTGGTGAAGTAGAATGGGTAGTCTTTCTTATGTTCACTAGGTTGACAAAGTGCACTCCCAATTGCATACTTGGATCCATTAGTATGAACATGAAAATCAATATCCCAATTGGATATCCCAATTGGGAGATATAAGGATGGGTGCTGTGAGATTAGGCACCACTTTAAAAGCTCAAAGGCTTGGTCGCACTCTTCTGTTCATAAGAATTCCACTAATAATTTGTAAAGTGGTCTAGCTATCATGGCATACCACAATATAAATCTTCTATAATAGCCAAAATGTCCCATAAAGGCCTGTACACCTTTGGAATTTGTACGAGGAGGCAATTCCATGATGATTTTGATTTTGTCCATGTCAGTTGCAATCCCATGTTGAGAGACAATGTGTTCCAAAACAACTCCGTGGGTGACCATGAACTAGCATTTTGTTGGATTTAGGGAGATGCCATACTCCTTGCATTTGATTAGTAATGCTTCAAGACATTTGAGTGGTCTTTTTTGTTTGAATGGATGCACAAATCATCCAAGAACACCTGTAAAAACTTATTCAGAAATGACTTGAAAGTTGTGAACATGACTCACTGGAATGTGGCTGGGGCATTACAAAGGCCAAATGGCATTACTCTATATGCAAAAATACCCCATTCTGTATAGCAAATGCTATTTTTGATTGGTCTTTAGGAGCAATTTGCACTGCTATTGGTGCACTGCCACTTGTGTAATTCTTGAAGTATTCTAGCACTTCTCGGAGGTTGGCCTTTGATGGTGTTGAACTAGCCTGACATGTGCCATGTGTACTGGGTGGCATAGTTTCATTTACCAATTTGTTAGGCTCTTTTTGACTTTCTTTTTTTGAAGTCTCTTGATCGATGAGCTTCATCCACACATGTGGTTTATATTTCTGAAACTTCTTACATTGGGAACTGTGGGGTAGCTTTTCCATTGGTAAGGTGTTTCCAAGTAAGGGTTCATTTGCTGCACATACTCCTTCCAGTCCCTCAGGGGACCATTCAAGAGGCGGTGGTTCTGATTTTGAGGGAGCTGGCTTTGTAAGGTACAATTCGACGATCCTTGTTTGGACTCATTCAAATTCATTGAAGTGTTCGGCCTTGGCTTTTCTGCAATTTCCTCCTTTAGCTTTCTTAAGAGATCTTCTGCTATTATTCACTTTGGAGGTTCAACTTTTGGGAGCTTGGCTGCCATTAGGGAAAGTAGAATGGCTAAGTCATTATAAAAGATGGTCATTATCAAAGATTTGATCTTCAATTTTAGCATTCTTAGCCTCTGTTTCAAGGTCCCAAGGAAAATCTGAGTCATCATTGGTATGGGTACCTTCTTCAAGCTCATTATTCCACTCAAGGTCAGCCATAAAGAATGGCACCTCATGATCGATTGGTTATTCATGTGTGAGTGGAGGATCTACCTATAGCACCTTAGCATCAATCTGTGAGAAGATGGGGTCTAATGAATGGCAGTTGTCGATGGTTGCCAATGTTTGTATCCAGTTATTTACATTGCTTTGTGAATCATCTGCTATGGCGTGCTGTTGCAAGGGAGCTGATTTGCTTGAGATTGTTGTTGAAGATGTGTCATCCAATGCTCTAGGCACAATTGGTTTTATAGCTCTTGTTCCCACATTCACCTTGACTGCAGTGTCGGGATTCTGGATTGCTAGCCTATCAGTTCCCCAGTCATGGAGTTCTGATGCTTCCCATAACCAAGGATGTCCCAGTAAGATTTGATAGGATTTTTTGAGGAGATCCAAGATTGTGAATTGAAGGGAAAAGGGGACTCCTGTGACCTTTGTTGATGCACCATTTACTATTCCCAAGGGTTTAGCCCGTGAATCATCGGTAAGGCGTATGTTGAAAATAGCCTTTTGCATTGGTGGGAGACCCCATTCTTCGTAGAGCTGCTTTGATAGGACATTTACACCTGTTCCACCATCCACTATGGCTTGGACTTCATTATATGCCTTGTGGATCAAAGGCATAGTAATGTTGCATATGTCATCTCTCTCACCCATCTGCACAGGGATATCTTCGATGTCGTTCATAGGTGGAGGGGGATTCACGAGTTCAACCCATCCTTTGAAACTCTCCCAGAGATTGGGACAACTCCGGAGGAGGATTCTGATGGGAATTGACATAGGGCAACTTAGGATGCTAGAGAATGCAGCTCCTTCAAGTTGACATGGCAGGACATTATGTTGTGGAGTTTGTTGTTGGAACAGAGGCTTGAATATAGTATCAATACTTTGTGGGGCCAAGTCATGGATTGGGTCTTGAGCTTGTTTCTCAGCCTCAAATTGAGCTTGGACCTTTTGTACCCATTGTTGAAGTGCCTAAAAATGAGCCTTCTCCACCTCTACATTTGGGTATGGAGCTTCTTTTATTTGAGGCTCGGGAGTTAATGTGGATGAGCTCGGTTGCTCATTGCTTGGCGGAGGTGGAGGCACTTGTGCTTTCTTTTTAAGAAGTCTCTTTGGTTGGATTGTAATGTTAGGGTCCTTGGTGGCCTCTTTCTGTTAGCATGCAATTACATTTACAGGTTGTGATATTACACTTGTCAGACCCAGACTTTGATGGTCCACCCCAATGATGCCGATTGGGACGTCAGTCTTAACATCTGTTTTTTTTGTGGGACTTTATTTTTCATGGGACAATCCATACAGGCATGTCCTATGCCACAATCTCAGCAAAGTGGTTGGAAAGTAGCGGGGCTACTACGATGAGGGCACTCTGTGATCCGGTGATTTTGTCCACAACCGTAGCACTTGATTAGTGCTCGATATGTGTTGGGACGTACTTGATTTGCATAAACTGATATTAGACCCTCTGCACCTTCTACATAGTACACTAGGTACTCTGTTTCATACTCAAATGGCGAGTCTACTTTCTCGGCTTGTAATTGATGTATTGGAACTGCCTGAGAAGCCGGATTTAGTGCTCTTGGATATGGTTGTGGATTCAGATTCTGGAGTACTTGTGGGACTTGTGTCTGAACGGGAACAAGATTTAGCCTCGGAGTTGGGGGCACTTGTGTAAGTGCCAGTTGCCTGTACATTGGGATGGGTGCCACTTGGTATTGTTGAGGTCGAGGTGGATTGTTGCGCATGTTGAAGATGCAATTGTTTTCATCATGGCCATCGACGATGCAAATATGGCACCACAACCTTGGTGGTGGATTTGCTTGTGCAGTGATCCTGGCTCTTAGGACGAGGCACTTATTTGCTATATGATTCGCCATGTAGTGTGGACACTAGACATTTTCTCGCCATGGATATGTCTGAGTTGGTGGCTGAGTTAAGTGAAGTTTTTGTTCCATGGCCTGCATCATGTCTTCTTTCAGCTTCATGATCATTGCCTCTAGGCGATCTTCATTTGATGTTTCGACAGTGGACTTTGATTTGCCCTTTTTTGAGCGCTTATCTCGTGCACTAGATCTACCATCATCATTGCTAGTGTCAGAGTCGGTCATGCCATCCTTGATGTCAATGGCTATCGCATGAGCAGCATTGAACGTTTCATAGCTGCTAATCTTTTTCATATCCTTTTGAATTTTCTTTCTTAGTCCTATAATGAACCAGGCCGTGAGGTACTTTGCATTGGCGCGTGGGTCACATTTGGTGATTAATCTTTTCATCTTACCCAGGTACGTGCGTACATCTTCTCGATGCCCTTGTTCAATCTTGCTTAGTTGGAGAGCAGGATCATCGTGCAGCCTCTCCATTTGAAAGCGTCTTTTAAATTTTGTTTAAAGCAAGTCCCATGTGGTGCACTCTTCCACTAGAAGGTCTAGGTACCATTCAGACGCTTCATCAGTTAATGCCATGGGAAACCAAGCCACCTTAGTTTCATGGGATTGATATCCACCTGCTCGGCATGCGGCATCAAAATGCTGGAGGAATCGGGATGGATCTCCCCTGCCATTATATTTGGGAAGTTTCAGTTTTCCCAAGGGGTGCCTGCCTTGATTGTTACTATTTCTTCGATTAAAGAAATTGTCAGCCTCTGCATCAAGGTCGATATCCCCATCATTGTCGCAACGGCATCCAGCCATGTTGTGGCATGGAGTTGTTAAAGGGATTGATTGAATTTCAGGGGGGGGATTCGGGGTAGCGGATTGTTGGGGGCGATGGTTGCAGCAGAGTTGTATGTGGATTTGGTGAGTCGGAGGAATTGGCCGCGGAACATAGTTGCATGTAGATTGGGCGAGATTTACAAAGGATGTCTCTGCCACAAGTGTGGGTGTTGATGTAGTTTTGTTTGGAGGGTTAGAGTGGTGTTAGTGTTGTGGGGAACATCATGGTAATAATGTGCTTGACTATCCTATGTGTGTAGGAAAATGTGCCGGTGTAGACGGATCATCAAACAAAGGTCACGACGTAAAGATACGAGCAAATTAGTGTGAAACGAGGCCCACACGGGGGTGCGAATGAGCATGTGCTAGGGATGCCAAAATGGTGTGCAATGGGCTGGAAAAATGCCCATAGCATGGTGTTTCTGTGTGTGAAAGTTTGGTTCAAACGGAATCCAGTTTGGGTCCCAAACGGGCGTGATACGAAGTATTGAAGTGGGGTGGTCTTGGTCTTAAGGTTGGTGTGAATGGACTTTAAGTCCAATTGAGGGGTAGTAACTGACCCAACTAAGTTGACCTAACTGACCCAATCCAGTTAATGTATCTAGATGTTCACCACTAACCTAGGTTAGCCACAGTTAGTACCTTTACTCTAACCTGGTGAATAAAGTGCAGTTAGTTAAACTAACTCAGTTAGTCGATTAACTTAACTGTAGTTAATCCCTATGCTAAACTAACCTAAGGTAACTCAAACTTAACCTAGGTTAGAACTAACCTAGCTAAGGTAAAACTAAGGTTAAGTTAGGGTTACTTTTAATTAATTAATTAATTATTTTAAATTAAATTTTCTCTTAATTTTTTTTTTTTCATGGGTGGGGGCGGGGCGTCGCGCTGCGGCCGACAGGAGGGGGGTGTTGGCTGGAGGGGAATGGGATGTCTGAATAGAGGAGGGGAGGGTGGAGTGGAGAGGAGGGGAGGGGGCTGGTACGGGGAGAGAGAAGGAGGCGGAGGCGAAGGTGCAGCGGAGGTGAGAGGCAGAGGGGCAATGATGCGGGAGTTGGGAGGCGGTGTGCGGTGAGGAGGAGGGTGTCGAGGAGAGGTGCTATGGGGTGGGCACCGCCGTTGGTGGCTCTGTCGTTGGCGAGGCAGGCATCGTTGGCACACTATCGTGGGCTGCGTTGCCTTGGGCAAGCGCTGCGTGCAGGCGCCGCCTTGTCAACAGGAACCGTACCTTAGCAGCAAGGGCTTAAGGCCCTTGCTTAATAGGTTAGGTGGTAGGTGCATGGAGCGGCCGACGAGGGGGGGTAGAGAGAGAGAGAGAGAGAGAGAGAGAGAGAGAGAGAGAGAGAGAGAGAGAGAGAGGGGGGGGGTTGTGTGTGGAATCGCGGGGGGGGGGGGGGGGAAGGGGGCGGGGATGGGGGGTGGTGAAGGGGGTGAGGTAGTGGTGGAGGGGGTGGTGGAGAGGGAGGGGGGGAAAGGGTGGGGGTGGAGATGGGGGGGGGGGGGGTGGAAATTGAGGAGGGGGGTTGGGGGGGGGAAGAAAGGGTGGTGGTGGAGGGAGAGGGGGGGGGGTGGTGGAGATAGGGGGGGGGGGGTGTAGATGGAGGAGGGGGGTGGGGTGGGGGGGTAAGGGTGGTGGTGGAGGGAGAGGGGGGCGGGGGAAAAGGGGTGGTGGTGATGGAAGGGGGTGGTGGAGATGGAGGGGGGGGGAGGTGGAGATGGAGGAGGGGGGGGGAAGGGGGTGGTGGGTGGAGGGGGAGGGGGAAAAAGAAAAAAGAAAAAAACTTAACGGATGGAAAACTTTGACGGAAAACAGAAAACTTTGATAGAAATCCAATGGGAGGAAGAGATGGTCACCTGAACGCTTTCCAAGTCTTTCTCGATGTAATGGGATTGTTGAGGACGAATGGATGGTGGGTGGATGTCTAGGTTATCACTACGAGATGGGCTCGAAGTAACTTACCGTGTGAGGATGGGAGTATGGTGGTGGTCGCTATTGAGGATGAATGGACGGTGGGTGGATGGCTAGGTTATTGTTGCGAGATGGGCTCAAAGTAACTTACCATGTGAGGATGGGAGTAGGGTGTTGGTTGATGGAGAGGGGGGAGTGTCTTGCGTAGAGCTTGGAATGGGGAAGAGGATGGAGGCAAGATGTGAAAGAAAAAGTATGACAGGGATGGGTGCTCTTTTATAGGGAAGGAGGGGGAGTTGTGGATTTAGTCAAACACTTGTGCACCTTTGAATTTGTCCACTTTTGAGTAGTCAACTACATGTGCAGCTTTCAATTTGTCCACGTTTGACTAGGGAGGGGGTTTTAATTTTTCTTTTGGGTTATGGCATTTAGAACCTTTAATCATTGATTGCCCATAACTTTTGGTGGTTGTGTCAGAATGTGCTTCTATAAAAAGGAGAAATGTTTAGAATTTCAAGCTCTACACTCTAACAAAACCATCACATGGTTTGATTTATTCCTTAAGGTGTTGTTTTTCTAGAAAACATGCATTTTCCTAAACCGGTAACGAAGAGTTTCAGCTAGGAATTATTATTATTATTTACTTGAGCTGAAAAATTTTTAGCTCTCCTAGCTCTTGAGTGATATGTTCATGAAAGTTCAAAGTAGTTTGTTTTTTACACATACTTGCATGTGTTTACTCTTTACTTGAGACGCTAGTCTCCCTGGCTATGGCGCCAAATGTTGTCTCTTTCCCATGGCTTTTGTAAAAAGAGCGGGGTATTCTCAGTATGCAAGCTTTTGAGGCTTTTTGTCACCTACATATATATAGGGGTTGTCGTTTGTAGTATATGTGTAGCTTAGGACCTCGAGTCGTATTCTGGTGAGAGACGTAGGCTTAAGTGTGGTGAGCAAACATAGTGCATGCATGTGTAAAAGGAACGTGTATCATCATGGTTGACATAATGAAGGCTTTGGCCTTCATTGGGGGTTGCAGGGTTTAGGAGTAGTTTGAGGGTTAGAAGGAGGTTCCAAGGTTTAGAAGGAGGTTCCAGAGTTTAGAAGAGGTTCAAGGGTTAGAAAGAGGTTCCAAGGTTTAAAAGGAGGTTCAAGGGTTAGAAGGAGGTTCCAAGATTTAGAGAGAGGTTCCAAGGTTAGAAGGAGGATCCAAGGTTCAGGGTAGAGTACATGGTGGAGAACTCGTCTCCCTCGTAGATCATGGAGGTTAAGGGTTGATGAACAAAGGGTTTAGGGGGAGCATAGGAGTGGGAGAGGAAGAGAGTGTAAGAGCATGGGGGAAAGAAGAGAGAGGAGGGAGGAGGAGAGGGAGGAGGAGAAGGAGGAGGGAGGAGGAGAAGGGAGGAGGAGGGAGAAGGAGGAGGAGGAGGGAGGAGGAGAAGGGAGGAGGAGGGAGGAGGAGGAGGGGGAGGAGGAGGGAGGAGGAGGAGGGAGAGGATGGGTTGCAAGGTTGGAGGAGAGGGGAGGAGGAGTTGCAAGGTTAGGACATGCTTTTGGATGTGGAATGTAAGGAAGCATGGACACTTGAGACAATTTCTTGGAATACCAAAGTAGAACTTAACACAATGCCCCAAAGAGTGTGGGCTTCATTCCATTATGGGGTATTTATACAAGTTGGAGAGCATCTCTCTCTACATGTAGGAATTATAAGGCATTCTCTCTCTACATGTAGAACTTGCATATAGAAGTTGCATGTAGGAGTTGCATGTAGAACTCGCATGTAGGAGTTGCATGTAGAACTCGCATGTAGGACTCGCATGTAGGAGTTGCATGTAGAACTCGCATGTAGGAGTTGCATGTAGGAGTTGCATGTAGAACTCGCATGTAGGAGTTGCATGTAGAACTTGCATGTAGGAGTTGCATGTAGAACTCACATGTAGGACTCGCATCTAGGAGTTGCATGTAGAACTCGCATGTAGAACACGCATGTAGGAGTTGCATGTAGAACTCACATGTAGGACTTGTATGTAGAACTTGCATGTAGAACTTGCATGTAGAACATGCAAGTTGGATTTCTAAGAGAGATTATTTCTAGCTTTATGCAAGTATAAGCGAACCTTTGCCGCTACTCTACACACACATTCTGTTCTACCTAAGTCTATGTTGGCACAGAGTCAACACTTGGGTCGGGATACGTGGCCTTTCATTTGAGGGATTCTATGTTCAGATTTGGCTTTTAGTGGTTCATGGAAATTATTGGACTCTAGTGATGCATGTGAGTGATGAGGAGTGGGCAGAGGTTTAGGGTTTAGGGTTTAGGATTTGATATGTGGCCAGAGGATGTATTGAGCATAGATGTGTATAGGGATGAAGATTTTGAGTGAATATCATTTTGCTTTGTGTTGTGTTGTCCAATAGTTTTTATAGTGGATGAGGGTGGTTGTAAAGGTAGGGTAGGCTCTATCATTTTTGTCCATCCAACATATGCAACATGCACACTCACACATATGCACACATAGTTTCAGTGTCTTGATATTTGTCATGATCTCACATGATCAAGGCACTATAAAAACAAGCCACTTGAGCCACCTTCTCCATCGTGGTTGCACCTCTTTGCTGGTGTGGTGGAAGCTTAGAAGCAGAGTTTAATTGTAATTAAGTGGAAATGTAGAGAAGTCTTAAGGGGTGATGCTAGACTATGGGAGAATATCTAGTGGGGGTTAGCCATGGCAGTGGATGGGAAACCATTGGCTTTGCTTTACTATCAAAAGGAAAGGGCTATGCATAAGAAAGGTGTGAGGTGTTGGCATGATTTATGGGATTGGAAGCAAGCATTATGGAAGCCTTTGAATAGGGTTGTGTAGGAGTTTGGTCTCACACCTAGAGGGGCGGACTTCTTGTGACGTAGGTTGTGACATCTTTACTACAGTCTTGGCCAACAAACTCATGCCCATCTTTACAATGGAGGGAGAAACAATGGATTGGTGGTCGTATGGCCCTATCAAAGATTTTGTCAAGAGTGTGTTACAGAGAGCTATGACACATACAACGGTGGCATGATCTCAACGTGGTATGGTCAGTGAGTTATAAAAAACGACAACAACATCATGCAAACGAAACTCGACTCCATTTTGGGGAAAAGCACCAAAAAGTGTACCTTTATTCATAATTTTGGGACCAAAAAAATACTTCCATGTGAAAAAAAAAAACCCACTACTTTTATGCAAAAAGAATGCATAAAATAGTACTTTTGTTTGACTGTAGAACCCAAAAATGCTATAATTTTGAATTACAAAAAGAGTTTTATTATTCAAATTGGAAAACATGACAAATTACAAAGAATAAGAATCTCTTCTATTGAACTAGGAGAGTCCTTCCACCTTTTGCTTTAATGGTTTTTTGGTGCGAATGTCTAGAACTTTTTAACTCAAATCCATAGACAAGAATTTCTACATCCTGCAAATTAAGAATGTCCACATGGTGATGGGTTTCACTTTTCTTTCCTTTTTTTCTTTGTTTAATCATATCTAGATCATACTTTCCCTTTAGTGCATCAATTGAATGAGTTATATACCAATGTACTTCCACAATAGTAACAACATTGCCATCATAGATAAGCTTTGTGACTTTGGCCAACCAAAATAGATGATTGTTTTCATCATCAGTAGCAAGAAATGCTATCATTGTGCCCTCCTTTAGCTCATTTACATTACCCTCCCACATTTCCTTCTCTTGTAGACGACATTTGGTTGATTTTCTAGGGCCAACATACATTTCCCTTGTTTCTCTATGGACCATTGCTAATAACTCTTCTCCAATTGGCTTGCCATTGGCTATTGCGCTACAATCCATGGTGCTTTTGTTAGAAAGTTCAATTTCATGCCACACAAATGGTACATTGAGCTGAATTACATCATTTCTGAACTCCTCAATGAGTCTCTCTTGCTGTACAAAAAAATTGTGCCACCATTGTAGTGTAGTTGCTGGAAAATATGCATGTGCACCCCACACTACCCCCTTAATTTCATTCAAGCACTGAAGAAAATCCATTGAACAATTATCTTTTTTGGGACCTTGCTGGCTCACTTGTGGAAGACAGTAGCATGTGCTTAGCTCAAACTATTGCACGTGCTGAAATGGAATTGTCTCTACTTGTGGGATTCCATTCCAGCATGTGTAATAGTTTGAGCTAAGCACATGCTACTCTCTACTTGTATTCTCAAGCTGCAAGTAAAGAATAGGTGGTAATTGACTAGGCCATCCACCAATGATCTTTTGGAGTATTGTAACTGTCAAGTTTGGATCATTATGAATTTTAGGAAAATTGATGAACACTCTTGATGACAAGACACCGTTGAACACCAACGCTCCAACAACATGCAATTAGATGAAGTTTTCCTCCTTCACATTTTTTGGAGTGCGTATGAAGTGAGGTAGCATGGTTTTTTTAAAATCCATACCATCAATGACCAAGCCCAAGTACTTTTCTTTCTTCTCCAAACATTTTTTCCTATGCTTTGCCAATTTTTCCTTTCTGTGCTTTGTTGTTCTCTATGAATCTGTAAAGCTTTTTGAATTTGTTCTGTAATGTATGAGAAAAATGCACAAAAGATGAGAACAACTTTTTAATTTCAATTATGTACCCTTAAAAAAAAAATTAATGTACTCACCCTTGTCTTCTTTGGTCTTTGCAGTGTCTCTTTTTGCTTTTAGTTTTGCACAAATTTAACAAATGCCCATCCTATTCTTCTTAGGAATTTTCACATGAGAGAAATATTTCCTCCAGACTCTCAAGAATGAGGGAAGGGAGAGAACCTCTTGCATACTCTCCTTGAATTTATCTACATAAATATTGTAAACTTCTTTTTTTGTGAAACTATCTGGCAAATGAGTAAATGTAGAATTTGGGAGGACTTCCCCATTGAGCAAGACAAAATTATGAAGCCATTATCTCAACAATGAAAGTTGTGGTGTTTCTTGAGAGCCATAAGTTGGATGAAACTCCTCAAGTCCTTTGCTTGAAATTATTTTCCCCATTCTTAATTCTTAAGTTTCCAACGGAAAACACTTTCACGAAGCTTGCTCTACAAACCATCATATCACTTAATAAAGTACTTGGTTGTCAATGAGAGGAGGAGGCTCTCACTGAAGTTCTAAAAAAGAAATTTTGTTCCCATCTTTTCAACCCAAGGAAATGATGCCTTTCTTGCTTGATTTTTTTAAATCCTAGAGACCTCAAGCAATTCTTTGTACAACAAAATGCTCTACTTACATCACGTATGGAAATTCTTGAAAGTATCCTTTCCTTCCTTGCACCTGATCTTGAAGTTCTTTACTTAGCATTGTTGGTGTCGATGCTCAATGTGCATGCTGATTGCCAAAATCGTTGAGGAGGGGGTCTGGTCGATTTCTTTAATATCCTTGCTAAAAGTGGAAGTTTGTGAAGGAGATGGACAAAAAAGGGAGGACTTGCTAGGACTGCTCATGAGCTCCATGTTACCACTCTATCACCAAACACAAATGAAATATTGCACCTTGTAAACGAGGCTTTAGGGACATGGAAAGAGTTTGTGTAACCTTTTTTAATGGAATTTAATTAATTAAATTTAAAAAATATCCAAAATTTTTAAAAATAGAGAAAGTGTGCTTTAAAAGGAGGTGGAGGGCCTTATTTCTCAATTGCAAGAGTTGGAATTGGAGCTCGAGAGCACTATTGAGGCTTGGACACATTTTTGTACAACTTTCAAGCAAAGGTTGATCTTTTACTTGTCTTGTTTGGTTTACATTCTAAAAATATAGTTTTTTAGAGAACATTACTTAATTTGTGATTAATGTTTTGGGATTCCACAAAGGTATTTTTAATGAGAGTTCGTATATTTGGAAAAGATAAGGAACAAAATTTACTAGTCTAAGGTATAGACTTAGTTATGAGGAGATATTCTTGTCTGTAAAGTTTGGGCCGATTGTTTATAATTATTGAAACATAATTACACGTAAAAGTACACAACATCCAAAAGGAAAATAATTTAGGATTCCAGAATCCAAACCTTGGTAGTCTTATTTTTAAGAAATGGTTCTTTAGAACTAGTGAAAATAAAAGTAGGATTCCAGAATCCACTTCATATGAAGATGGGGATTTGGACCCTAACCTTAAAGCTTACATTGGTTGTAAAGAAACAAAATAGATCTATTTGGGATTATGAAATCCCAAAGTTTGGGAAGAGTGGACATCTCGAGTCGAACTAAGTTGTGAAAGATTTTGGAATCCCAAAACAAAAAGTCATGTAGTCATGTAGTGGACGGTTTTTTAAACTTCAAGCATCAAAGGGGTTTGATGGCAATTTCCCTGATAGTAAGGGGTTCGAGGGGTGGCAGCCCCTTGATAGCCGAGGGTTCGAGGGGCGGCAGCCCCTCGAGGGGTCTAGGAGCAACACCCCCAACGATGGGGGAGTGCATCTTCTATTTTTAGTAATTTGGATTCCATAATCTACATTTTGTAGACTTGGGATGCTGGAATCCCAAAACGAAACAAATTAGTTGGAACACGGTGCAAAATCTCGAAAAGGGTCATAAAAGCTTGTTCGCCTTGTTTAAGCATGTCCTTTTACTTTGAAGTTGGATTCTAAAATCCCAATTCTCTACACTTGGGATACCAGAATCTCAAAAAACAACATGGTTGCATTGGGGAGGAACACAATCATCTGGAATATAGTGCAAAACTTTGAAAAGCGCCATAGAAGTTACCTTTCCTTCTTTGCGGCTGTTGTATTGCTTTAAAGATTGGTTTCTACAATCCCAATTCTCTACACTTGGGATACTAGAATCCCAAAAATCAGCATGGTTATGTTAAGATCTGCACAAACAACTTTTACGTCATGCAAAAGCTTCAAACTATTGTTTATTGCCCTTGTCTATGCCCCTTTGTTTTCATGAAATCGGATTCTAGAATCTGAGTTCTCTATACCTAGGGGAAATGCCTAGAAGGTTCTGTGAAATCTTGCAAATCATGTCAAAAAGAGAAGAAGAAGGGAAAGTGGTTACGATCATGGATCTTCTATTCCTTTCACTTCTCCAACATATTCATGAGTCTTAGTGGATCAAATTCCATCCTTCAGTTTGGTTTCATTGACTCTACATTCAACACACAAAAACCCCGTCCAGCAAACATAATTTTAGCACTTCCTTGTGCTCAAGTTTCGTCCACCGATGCTCTTTACTAAGAGGTCAGAATTCCCAACAAGAATCATGTTTAGTTTACAAATTCTATAAAAGTTAAAATTTCCTGGGTTTTCTTGAAATTTTTTCATTATTTGACGTCTTTCTTGCTTTTTTTAACAAGTAGAAGCAACGGTTTCTATATGTTTAAAATGAGCAAAGTGTTCTTTTGGTCAATTATCACCCAATTTCACAAACTTTATGTGAATTTGGAGAGATTTTGCTATGTTCTCTTCAATTTTCATTTTTGAAATGCTATGTGAATTTGGAGAGATTTTGCTATGTTCTCTTCATACTAGGATTCTAGAATCCTACCTCTTACATTTGCAACTCACTGTTCTTTAAAAAACACCCTAGGTTTCATCTTCCATGCTACTTTCCACTTCACTAGTTCTTCTTTAAACTTCTTTTCTTTAGTTTGGATTTTAGAATCCAATTTCTAATGTGTTTCGTGATGGGGCATGCTAATGTGACTTTTCTACAAGAACTTCTTCAGTAATTTCTTCATTCCTCCAATATTTTAAGTTTTCTTAATCTCAGTATTTGTTTTCTAGGAAATGGCATCAGAATCCCAGCTTCTCCACTCCAAGAAAAAGTACAAAACATCAAAAAATACATCACCTTCTGAGGTGGGAGGTGATGGAAGAGGAAGGTTGGGGTGTTCAAGCTCCTTGACTCTTTCTCGTTTGCAAGCACCACCCATGAGTCCAGCATTTACAAAGACAAGATCGATCAACTAATCAAATGCTTCATCAAGGAGAGAGCTTCTTGCACTTGAATAGTCTCTACAGCAAAGTGAGGTCATGCCAACAAGGGAGAGAGTGTCTAAAAAAAAGCCTCTTCTTGCAGCAGAACAATTTCCACAACAAAGCCAGTCGACACCATCAAGAGTGAAAGGCCATACAGGTAAGCGCTCTTCAAATGAGATGGAGGCTTGTATTCCAAAGGCTTCGAAACCTACTAGCAATGATGATTCTTTTGAGGGAAAGAATAAAAAATCAAAGTATGGGCATGGTTGGACATTGACCATGGGAGTTCCTGGCCTTCATAGGATAATAGTTGAGCCTACTTCTACCTTTTTTCTCGTGACTAAACGTAAAGGTTTATCAAGTGATTCTAATCAATTCCAACGGGTTGGATGTATCATAAATGTAATGGAGCAAAGATAAGAAAAAATGTTCTTTCTGGTTGAGCATGAACTAGGATCATCTGAAATTGTTGTTCTCCTTTTTCAAAAGGACTTTGAGCTGCAAGAGGTCAATCCCCAAAGCACACAACAATTTTTTGAAGATGCGATGCAAACAAGAGGTTTGGTAAGAAAATTTCCTCTTCATCTCCTAGTTATTCTAACTGTAATTTGCATGTTATTTTCCTAAGTTCCTATTTTCTTGTTGGATTTTAGAGTTTTGGTCAAGCATTTTTGAAGCACATGGAGAGTATTTTTGGTGGTTTAGATTCAGCAAGTACCTCTAATGAAGATGAAGAGATGCAAGAAGATGTGGACATCGACACTAATGATTCGAGTGAAGAGGACCCAGTTCAAGAACCTTTTGTGCAAGACACAAGAACAAAAGGTAGTAAAGGCAAAAAAAGGGAGAAACAACTCTTAAGTGAAGCTGATATTGTGCCCTCAGGTCCAGGTGCACCCTTGTCAGCTCCACAAGGTGAGAATTTAGATAATGCTACCCGTGAGATGTGTAAGAAGACAAAGATGGTCGATCCTTTGCCTTGTGAGCTACCCACCATCAACTGTATTGAACTACCTCCCATTGATCCCAAGACTGATCCCAAGACCAAAAAAAGGCCACTTCAACTACGACATATCAATGAAGTGCATGTTTCCAACCTCAAGATAAAAATGAAAACAAAACCTATAGCGATGGTGCTACCACTACTTGTTTTGGTGGACAGGGATCAATGTCCTACAAAGAACTCATGGATAAAGTCTCAGGCAAATTCTTATAAGTATTATGTTCTAGGTGGAACCCACGAATTGCTTGCAAAAAAAGAACTTTGTCTAGAATATGACCACATTGACAACTATAAGATAGCAATTTGTTGGATTTATGTGGGTATGACTGATGAGGAGTGTACAATATTATCCATGGATCATAATGTTGACTCAGATTATCGCTTACAGATGACTTTCATTCAAAAAATTAGATTCTTTCATAATGAATGGGTCAAGCAACAAAGTTAAGGCTGTATTGTTGATGAAAAAATTTGAGTCACGCTTTGTGAGAGATGTGATCTACAAGTACATAAGAATAATTCACGTGGTGCTGACCAAAAGCCTAACATCAAGCATTATGATAATTATTTTTAGTTGGCATTTCATGATGGGGATGTTTGGAACTTGCAAGAAGAGATTCTTGATTTATGGGAGCAAGGAAAGTTGAAAGGTCAAAAGATGTTGAAGGCTCCTTCTAGCTCTCGTGGGAAAGCCAAGGCAGATGATGCCATAAAGCCTCTTCTTGAAGACATGAAGATAACTCCTGGGAGATCTTTGCAAGGAATTCATGATACATCTCTAATAGTAAGAGTTCTAGCACGTGCGAAGGCTAGAAACATCTCCTTAGAGGAGATGGGAGCATAATTTGAAAGGTATATTTTCTTACTTTGGTCATTCACTCAAATGTCATAATGATCATTTTCACTCAAGAACTTGCTTTTAGCTTCTTAATAAACGTACTTTTGTCTTTGCAGTTAAAAATCTTTAGAATCCACTTCTAGTCTCATCAACATGAACTTTGCATTCTAGGCTCTAGCTTAAGGTCATATGTGAGATTCTAAGATCAATATTTTCATTTTTAAGGCTTAACAATCTCAATTCTTGTCAAATGTTATGATTTACATTTTAAAATGTGAACTCTTTGATACCATTTTAAGTTTCAAGTATCTTGGGTCTTACTTAATATCTATGAAATGCAGAATAGAGACCCTCGTGTTAAGTTGAGCGAAATTCCTCAACCCTTTGAACAGTTTTTGTCTCGTTGTTGAATAGATAGGAAAAGAAGAGAGCAAGAACAAATAATTCAAAATGTTCCTCGTTTACACCAATATATTTCAGATGATGTGGATGAGCCTCCTTTGCTTTGGACAGTGCATGAAGGACGAGTAGAGGAGATGGACACATTTGTGATAGCTCGTCCTTATACTTTAGCAATCACTGATGCTCCATATGGTTTCAAAGCTCCAAACTCAGTCAATGATGATGTAAAGTATGGAGTAAGTGCTTATAAAAGAGTCATTCAAACTTTTCAGAAAGTGACAACTTGTGAATCATGGGCACTCATATTTTTTCATGCTCATGACCCAATTACAGTTGCTCAAAAAGCCTTCATAAATCTTAACATGGTGAATCAGATGATCATATGGTACTATTTCTACTTTTTCTCTTCTTTATCCCTTTCTTTTCTTTTGGTTACATTTTTGTGGCATTTTTAAATATAATCTTACTTGCCCAACATCCATGGGTACAAACTTGATTGACTTTCTTGGGCATGTGAGTTTGCAACGATTGGTTTTCACTCTCCATCTAGATTAAGAGCTCAAGGGACATATAATTTTGCCATGATACCTACTGGCACAAATGTGTTTGAGAGACCTAGCGTTTGCAAAAAGTTCAGGCATACGAGTGGTAAATAATAGGCATAATTTATTTTTATCAAAAGCCTTAACTTTTGATGATGGATTTAATTGACCTTCTTTCAATTAAGGGAGAATGGATAATGCACTTATTTGCCAGAAAATGCACCACAACAGTCAGTGCTATAAAGAGGGGGAGAAATGTTGCTGCTGCTGAGTGTGACCCCGTACAGGTTCAATTTATTGAACAAAGAGTGACATCATTAGGAGAGTTTCCAGATGAGTGCCAGGAAGTGGGAATGAAGACTACAGAGTCTGATCCAAGGTTTTTTGATGCTTTTGGAGAGCCTCAACCTCCCATTGGTGAATAAGCTATTGGGGAGATTGTAGATCTACTTGATTATGAACCAAATGCTATTAATGAGGAGGATGAAACAGTAACCAATACTCTTGATGCTAATCTTGAGCAGCAAGAGGGAGAGTAACACCAACAAGTATAAGAACATCCATTGATAGAATATGATTTCTTGCCTTTTTGTCCATCACTCATGTTAATGAGTCTCATTAGGATAGAATTTCTCACTTTCTTGCCCATTACTCATGCTACTCAGAAACATTTGTGTTATTCATGAGTCTCATTATCTTCTTCACAAGATGTTGTCACTATCTTTTTATTGATGGTTTGTAAATATTTCATGGTGGTGAGCAATATTTTGTTTTGATAGATTATTTCTTTTAGAAGAAAAAAACATGTCTTTGTGATTCTAATTGATGAATGCATTATACATTACATAGACATGCATAAATTATTAAAAGATTTGTAGAATATTAGATCTTATCATTGATCTTCACTTTTCCAATTTTCTAATTTGACTTGAAAAGTGGATTATTTTCAATTTTGAATTTGTGATATGTGCATTTTCTAAATCAATTCTAAAAATAAGCTTATTTTGCAAATAGTTATCTTTAGGGTTTCTAAAACTTTCTAAAATTGAACAATATATAGGCCAAGTAAAACAAGAAGATAGTCTGTTGCAAACGACAACTCATGACTCGTAGTCGTTTTTTATGACTCGCTGTTTATGGCGGACGAGAAAAAGCCCATGGTGGTGCAGAGAGAGGTTTGAGGGACTATGGAAATTGCAATTACCTGGGACATTCTCTGCATGGTTGGCTACTTGTGAGATGGATGGAGCTTAATCCATTATGTCCAATGTGTGGGGTGGTGCAAGAAAAGGTGCTGCATCTGTTTTGGGAGTGTACATTAGCCAGGGAGCCGTGGAAGAGAGTACCCTTTCCTATGGGTGCGTCTTGATTAATGACTGGGTTCTCAAGAGTGTTCAATTGGCAATTGGCCCTGTCGTGCTCCCCCCTTGTTAGTGAGTTGTTGGCCATATCAACGGGCCACTCTTTTATTAGTAGTATGGTATGTTAGAAATCGCTTGATGTTTTGTAGCCCGGCTCCATTGGTGGTGAGGGTGCCTTTTGTGATGAGTGAGGTCAAGGAAAATTTAAGGGATATTGGAGTGTTGGTTGCCAAGAAAGATGAGTTGGTGGGTAAGTTACTGCATAATGTTTGTGCCTGGATCTAGTGGTTTCTTTACTATGGGTGTAATGTGGGCCATGGGCATGATGCCCCTCGTGGTGGCGTTTTTATTTTTGTATCTAGTCTTTTTCTTGAGGACTGACCATCCTTTGAATACAAGACGGATGGCTTCTATTATTTAAAAAAGGAAAAAAAGGAAAAGAAAAGAAAGAAAGAATTGTTTGCTAAGAATGATATTGAGAAAAATATGTTCTAAAAATAGCTAAGAGTTACCAATGCTTTATTATGATAATACTTTAATGCAAGGCTGACAACTAGATGTAGTTACATTGCCCAGGGTGTTTAAGGCACCACAGAGGCTGTAGAGGCGTGGCAGCAATCCCTCTAGCTAGTAATCGATAACGCCAATCATTGAGGCGATACAAGGCTTCAACAGATCGTAACTTGCCATTGGCCCCTAGGTTGCCAGACCATAGGGACTCAGCAAGGGCAGAGGTGCGAGGCCATAAGAGCCCATCAAGGACAGTGGCATCAGCCTGCTCGGACCAAAGTATCACTTCACCACCAAGCACGAGTTTGGCCTCTTGTGCGGTGAGGTTAAATGTGATATCATAGTCATAAATGCGTTGCCACGTCTTATAGGGGGCACACCAAGAGCCACCATTGCCGCCATAGTTGTAAGAGGGCTTAGGGGAGACATTGAGCATTTGATCTACAGCAATATTATTGCCCACAAAGTCACCACGACCACAATCCAAGTAAAAGAAGTCTGCAGATGCTACAATGGTGTGATAGCCTGTAGCCGTGAGGAGCTTGGTGTTAAGTGGGCCATTGTTCCATGTCTCCAAAATGGTGCTCTCTCGTGGTAAAATTGTAGAGCTCACATTAATAGTAGAGCTAAGCAACACATCCTCCCAGTATATGATTGTCTTGTTGTGTGCAGTAATAAAGGGCTGTGTGGTGGCCACAAACTTTTGTAGCAACTCCCCCAATGTGCCACCCTCATGGACATAGGACTGTACGTCTACCTTGTCCATCCAACAATCTGGCACCATCTCATCACTCCCAGCATGGTACAAGCCCTCTGGAAACATGGCTGCTACATCATCAACCACATTTTTCACCACATGATAAGTTTTTTTATTCAATGGGTCTAATTGTCCTGGTGTTGGCTCCACTGCCATGGTGGGGCCTCCTGGGTAGTACCAGTACTTATCTTGACAGGTGACAATCTCTGGGTAAGCCCCGCTCCATGATGCACTATGCCCTATTGCCACAAGACAATTGGATATATCAGCATTATGAAAGAGAGAGAGAGAGAATTTATAAAGACTAGCTCTCTAATGAAGAACTTTGATAATTTATAAAGCCAAAAAACAAACATCCTTTCTAAGGGTGGGGAAAAGAAGAATCTGCACAAATTGGAAAATGAAGATAGGAATCTCTAGTGATGAGGATAGGTAGTCTTACCAGGGGTGTCGACCTCCGGCACAATACGCACACCATAAGAGCGTGCATAGGCCACTAGGCGTTGTATATCTTGAATGGAGTAGATAAACTCGGGCCCATAAGCACCCTTAAGGGCGAGTTGGGGCTCAGACGGGAGGTCCAAGGGAAATGATTGGGAGTCAGTGAGGTGGAGGTGTAACACATTAAGCTTGTTGTGGGCAAGGGCACGTATAGTGCGGAGCAAATGAGGGAGCGGGTAGAAATTACGGGCAACATCCAGCATCACCCCACGGTACGGATAGAGAGGTGCATCTTCCACCATGACGCCATGCTCTACGACGAGGTGGCCCCCACCGACTGCGAGTGACCTCCACTGCACAAGTTGGGAGAAGGTCTCGAGCCCGTGGAGGGCACCCCACACAGTGGGTGCGTCCAGGGTGGCATTGGTGCCACCTCCATGTGGCACAAAGAGTGAATAAGACTCATCCACCCCTTGCTGCAGGTCAGCCTTCAAATCTGCAACCTTCACGGTCACATAGGGGAGCGCTTCCACGAACCCATGCGTCTCGGCCTCAGCTTCTACGCCATTGCCAACCTGCACAGGAACCCATTTCTCCTTGAAGATGAGCCGACCATACCTCCTACTCGCGCGTTGAAGCTCCGGGCTCTGCTTGGGCACCCGGAAAAAGAACGAGGGCGCTAGAGGAATCGCAGGACCAGAACCCCACACGATGGACCTCGGTTGTGGCCACAGGAATACCTCCCCCTGGCTGGGCTGTGCCACCATCGCCAGAAGTAGTACTATTAATGCCGCCAACATCGCTCTAGGTCGTCCAGGCAATAGGAAGAAGCGGACGCAAACGCTCTCCCGTTCAGGAGTAAGTTCAAACAAGGTACTCATGCAGGTATCCAAGCATGAGAGGAAGTGGGCGAGCGAAAGAAAGGAGAGGGGATATATATGGATTGAGCAGCAGAGGTTTTGTAGGCAAAAAGCTGTGCGCTCTGCGGAGATGTTAAGGCAGAACTAGCACCATTTGGCACCGCGGGACGGTCTGTTAATTTTCTTGGTGAGGTCACCGAGGTGGCCGTCTACTGTATAAAGTAATGAATTCGGCAGTTCGCAGTCGGAATGGCATCCACCCCATCCCTTGCCGGCATGCTGGCCTGCCCAAGATCAAAAAAGTAAACAACAAGATGAATTAAATTAATTGGGCCTGCCCAATTTTGAATATGTTTTGTTTAAATTTTATTTGAGAGTAATATATGAGGGATTTTTTTGGTGTTCCTTCTTTTTTATTTCTACATTATGATTTTGTTGTATTTTCTTTGTTCGAGTGTCCACATTATCATCCTTATTTCTTTCCATTTTTGCTTTCTTTTTTTTATAATCATGTTTACAATTTTATAGATGTGTATAGTATGGAGTCCAATCAATCCAGTAAGCATAGTTTCTACCTGTTTCTGTTGCGATTGTTCTGGTGTTGGTCCATATGTGATCTATTGTTGATCCATATATCGTTGTTGGTCCTTTGATTATTTGTTCGAATTTGTTTTCTTTCATGTATGCTTCCAAAACTATATTATTTCTTGTATTTTTTTTGTAGTCAACGTTGAAATCCCCAATGATAAATACAATTGTTTCTCGATGCAGCTGCTCTTTGATTTTTTCTATTGTTTTTTTATTATATTTGTTTTGTTGTTAGGTGGGTTGTAACAGTTGATTAATGTTATGTCTGTTTTAAACCTGACAACTATGCGTTGGAATCCTTTAGTGTAATGTTCTTCACTGTTTAGTATTTGTATGTTCTCTTTGTAGTATGTAATTATTCCCACTCCTGCTGTAGATGCTATGCATTTAAATGATGGTATTTGAAATTGGTTAGGATTTTGATGGTGTGTTTCTTGCAGGCAAAGAATTGTTGCTTGTAGTAAGCTTGTTGAAGATAATATATCTTCTGCATGTCCCTTTGTTGATCTTGTGTTTAGGCTTTGTATGTTCAAGAATGTTTTGTCATGTGTATTGGATTGCTTATGTAGCAACTCCCATGGACATTCATTTTTTAATCTCATTATTTCATCATTACTTTTTGGTCCACTCTTATGTTTTTAGCTTTGATTGGTGAGAGCAAGTAAAGTTTTTTCGGGTTTCATACTCTTGATAGTGCTGTATAAACTAACCCATGGTTTTTTATTTTTGTGGGATCGAAAGCTAGTGATTCCATTATTAAACCTTGAGCCCGATGTATTGTTCTTGTAGCTGTGGGTTGAATGGGGAATTGTTTTCTAGTGATTGTTTCAAATGGTTTTTCCCTATTTGGAATTCTCTAGTAATTTGTAGAATAGGTGTCCACTGTTTTTGTGGTTGTTTTTCGTATAGTTGCCTATGTTCTGATCATGTGCTTGCTCCGACTTTTTTATATGGAAATTCTATCCAAGCAATATATGGCTCTGTTTCCATATTTGAGTCTTTAAAGATTCCATCCACTCCATTGACTATACCATTAGGTATGTTCAAGTTGCCTGAGCAAACTTCAACTATCATGCCTGGTTTTAATTTTAGTTCACAATGTAGACCGGCTGTTGCCTTCGGGTCTGTTGGTATTAATATGTTTTTGCTACACGTGTTATGCTTAATATCAATGGCTTTTAATATATGTGGTGTTGTGCTTAGTTTGTTGAAGACATAGTTATTATGGATGTCCTTTAACACATTCGTGTAGAAAAGATGAGGTATTGTGTGCTTTTGCAATGGATCTCTTAAGTACTTTTTATTTAGCATATGAATTTCTATGTTGCTTTGTTCTCTTATTCTTTTTTTATTTAGTATTTTCAAATATTCTTTTTCTTGTCTCATTGGTTTTTGCAACTCATAGTATTTTATGTATTCTCTCCGGACTATTGATGTCATTCCTGATGTTGTCGTTTGTTCTGAAAATATCCATGCATCTTTTGTTGGGCTTGCTTGGAAAAGGTCTCCACATAATGGTTGTACATGGTTTCCTTTTATTTCACGCATTGGCATATCTGCTGCTATGAATGTACTAAGGCCTACTAGTGAAATTTCATATAGTACAATAAGCTCTACATCTTTATATTCCATAGACAACTCTTGCAAATTTTCTGCTGAAAGACTAGTATATGTTGATGTCAATAAAGGTAGATGTAATGCTGCATGAATTGTTGTGCCTCCAATCTAGTATGCCGCTTTGCCGGTGTATGCTAGTAGTAAGATCATTGGTTTTTCTATATCTATTGTTAGTCCATGCAAGTAAGTTGGTCAAAGCGCTTGGATAATCAACAACGGTGTGAATGTTTTTCCTATGCCAACGTTTCCTGAAAGGCATAGGTATAATTTGGTTTACGGTTGCAATCTTTTTCGTAGCAATATGTCATCAAATATATTACGTTGCTCATCATTTAGATGTCTTATTCTTTCATAGAATTGTTTATTTTCAATGAGCTGGAGTTTTGACTGTATAGCATTGTTGTTTTGTGTTTTCCTTTGTTGAGTATTTATATCAAGTCCCAGGTCATATGTCTCTTTCGTCTATTTTCGTTAGATTTGGACGTTGAGATAGAGTTGTTGTTTGTTTCTAATATTTTGCATGATAGTATTTTATTGTAGCCTTTGCTGTTCGTTATTATTATGTCTTTGTTTGCTACTGTGACATGAAGTTGGGGGTAATAAACTTCATGCACCTCTTCACTTCCTGCTGCTTTCAAACTGAGTGATAGAGATATTCATCACTGGGAAAAGGATATTAAAAAAGAGCTTTTATACCAAGAGACTGTGAAGATAGTGGGAGAGAAGGAAGGAAACTCACTTGCGGCTTTCTCACATACACAATGGGGGAATACACACAAAAGTGGAGGCTGAAAACAGTTTTTTCTCTTCTTAGTTGTGAAAGCAAAAAAGAACTCTAGTACAAAGAAATAGAAGAACCCTATATGTGGGTCTCAAACCAAACTCAGCTAACTAAGGTGGCATACTAACTGAGCCACGAACTAGAGTACATAAGGATAGCTGTCATCCAGCTATTATTCGTGGGCAGTGTACCAACCACATCTGCAGCTAACAAGTCGGTGACATAAATGCACAACGGTCACCCTGGCATATCACTAGTGGAGCTCGATATCTCAACACTCCCCCTTGAGCTCAATCCCAATTCCTGCACACCAAGCAGGTCTTTGAACTTGCGCATCTTCTCTACACCCAATGCCTTCGTGAATATGTCAGCTACCTGATCCTCTGTGCTGACATAAACTAGATGAATAAGACCTAGTAAAACCTTCTCCCGCACATAGTGATAATGCATCTCAATGTGCTTTGTTCTAGCATGGTAGACTGGGTTATTTGCCAAGTGTATAATGCTCATGTTGTCACAATAAATGACAATTGGCCCATCTATAGACTGATGCATATCATAAAGTAGCTTATGCAACCAAGCTACCTCACATGCAGCCATTGATGCACCCCTGTACTCAGCCTCTGCGCTCGACAAGGCAGCTGTAGGCTATTTCTTGCTGCTCCAAGTGACTGCAGCACTCCCAAAAGAGAACACATATCCACTGGTAGATATTCTATCAGAAATACTACCAGCCCAATCAGCATCAGTGTATCCATGCAACTGTATTTGAACCCCATTCTCATACAATAGTCCATACTGCAATGTGGACTTCACATACCTGAGTATGCGTCTAGCCGTATCCAAATGCGGTTTCCTTGGAGCCTACATAAACTGACTTACCAATCCAACAGCATAGCTCAAATCTGGCCTGGTAATAGTCATATAAATCAAACTTCCTACTATGCATCTGTACATAGTAGGGTCTTCCAGAAGCTCACCTGCATCTGCGCTTAGCTTCACATTCTGCTCCAAAGGAACTGAAATAGGCTTACAGCTTGTCATCCCATATTTGGACAGCATGTCCAATCCATACTACCTCTGCAAGAGTTGTATCCCACTTGGTGATCTAATCACCTTAATGCCCAAGAAATAATGCAGCTCTCCCAAATCCTTCATCTCAAACTTCTGCTTCAATAGCATTTTCACATGAAGGATATCTTCATCATTATCACCTATGATGATCAAATCATCAACATAAATGACAAGTAGCATAATACCTTTCTATGTTTTTCTCACATAAAGTGAGAAATCTGAAAGCCAATAGTGACAAGATATTGTCCTATCTCGTCAGACCATGCTCTAGGTGCTCGCTTCAAGCCATACAAGGCTTTCTTCAACCTGCAAACAAACTCAGGATGAACAGCATGAACATAACCTGGTGGCTGCTCCATAAAGACCTCTTCTTGCAAATCACCATGCAAGAAGGCATTCTTTACATCCATCTGATGTAAAGACCATCCCTTTGATGCAGCCATAGCAATGGCTGCTCTTACGGTTGCCATCCTTGCAACCGGACTGAATGTTTCTTCATAATCAATGCCATATGTCTGTGCATACCCCTTGACAACTAATCTTGCCTTGTATCTGTTCATAGAACCATCTGCATTGTGCTTGACCTTATAAACCCACTTACAGCCAATTGCATTCTTGTCTTTAGGCAAAGGCACCAATTCCCATGTAGCATTTGCTTCCAAGGCATCCATTTCTTCATCCATGGCTTTCTCCCATTTTTCTTTTCCCATGGCTTGCTCAAAAGAAGTGGGGTCTAGTTCCTGTATCACTTTGACCATATAGGCATAGTGAATGGCTATAAATCCATCATATTTCAACCTATCCACAAGATATCTAGCTTTGGTAGACTTGTGCAAAATAGGCTCACTTCCAGGTGCTCTCAAAACATCCCTGGTCTTCCTTACTCCAGGTGTAACAATAGAAGGAATACCCAACTCATCATCAATGCTCTATTCTGAGCCACTGGATTCACCATCCACATAAGAGTGACCTGCATTCACATCAAACATGGGTTGATCTACCTTCTCTTTTCCTTTTCGTGATACCTGCGTACCACTATCTGCAGTGCTTTGAGGAGATTCTCCAGATCTCAATCTGCCTGTCCATGGTGAAGTATGTGAACCACTGCTAGAGGACACTACAGGTCCACTAATATTTTGTGATTGCTGCTGTGAATTCTATGCAGCATTACCATTTTGTGCATCTACATCAATCATCAAATTTACTAGTTTATACCAGCTGCTCATCTCATCAAAAACAACATCTCTACTCACTGTAGACTTACGAGTAGAAGGGTTATAGCATCTATACCCTTTCTGTTGCAGAGAATAACCAATAAAGATGCACTTCTCAGCTTTTGGATCCAACTTGGATCTCAACTCATCTGGCACATGAACATAGGCAATGCAACCAAAAATTTTCAAATGAGAAATATCTGGTTTCCTACCAGTATACATCTCCTCTGGCGTCATGCCATGTATTGCTGCAGTGGGAGTCCTGTTCATTATGTAAACTGCTGTAGCAACTGCTTCAGCCCAATAATAATCTGGTAGGTCTTTTTCATTTAGCATGGCCCGAGATACCTCTCCAATATGCCTGTTTTTCCTTTCTACAAGTCCATTTTGCTGTGGGGTATGACTGCATGAGTATTGCTACTTTATGCCATGCTCGTGCAGGAACCTTGCAAACTCATTTGAGAGGTACTCTCCCCCTCCATTTGACCTTAGGCATTTTATTTGCAGGCCTGTTTCTTTTTCAACCATAGCTTTAAAGGCTTTGAAGTGCCCAAACACTTCACTTTTCTTTTTCATAAAATACACTCAAACGTTTCTGCTATAGTCATCAATAAAAGTGACAAAATAATGACAGCCTCCAATAGATACAGCTTTAGTAGTCCACACATCAGAGTGGATTAATTCCAATGGCTTCTTACTCTCTTGAACATGCCTAGGAAATGGTTTCCTTGCCTGTTTTCCAAATTGACAGGCTTCACATACCTTATGCATTTCTGCAACCTTGAATTTAGGCAATCTTGCAACAATATTTTGGGCCTGCATTGATTTAAGTCGCTGTACATTAACATGACCAATGCGTTTATGCCAGATATCAATATCTGCAACTACACCGGTCCCATGTGCAAACATTGCTGCACTCAATTCAGGCATGTCTGCATCCAACGTAAACATCCTGCCCTTCTTCTTTCCTTTTGCTATCAAGCGACCATTATTTTTCATATCTTGAACAAAGCATCCATGAGGATTAAATCTGACCTGCAAGCCCTGCTCAACCATTTGACCAACAGAAACCATGTTCTTGGTGATGTTCGGGACATGAAATACATCAGACAGGTATTTCTTTTTCCCATCCTGCATAGACAAAGGAATTTTACCAATCTGCACAATAGGATGTGCAGTATCATCACCAGTCTCCACAAATCCTGGTCTTTCCATTTTCCTTGCATCCTGCATCCATTCTGCATGACCTGTCATGTGGTTTGACGCACCTGAGTCAACATACCACACATCATTGCTTTCTTCTGCACTTGTCATAGAATTGGTCATGTGCTGCACCATAAACAGATGCTCATTTCTGTCATCACCCTGTCTACTAGAAGATGCATAATTCCCTTGCTGCAATTTTCCATTCATGATGTCATTCTACTTTTTGTAGCAGTCTTTATCCATATGACCCATTTTACCACAATAGTAGCATTCAACATTGCTGTTTGCATTTTGACCTCTCTGCCATCCACCATGGCCTCTTTGGCTCCCCCTGTGTCTAGAGTTACCACGTCCTCCTCCATAGGACTGGTTTTCTTGAGTTTGCTGCATATTCTGATTTCTACCACGGCCTCCAGATCGGCCTCCTCTACCTCTGTCTCTACCTCTTCCAGCATTTGAGTAGAAAGACAGTTTCTTTTGAAGTTCCTTCTAAAGAAGATGCACGACCATTTCTCTGCTCTTCAGAAATTAGAAGAGAAAACAACTCCTCAAAATCAAGAAATTTTTCACGGATGGCAATGGATGTCCGGAATTGTGCATAATCCTTTCCTAGACCATTCAAGGTCACAGAAACTAAATCATCATCTTCCACTGGTGACCCAATGGAAGCAAGTGCATCTGCAATTTTCTTCACCTTCATGTGGTAGTCATTGATGCTTATATTTTCTCTCTGCACATTGTGCAACTCCTACTTGAGCTGCATTTTCTTGGCTTGCATATTTGTGCTGTACATTTTTGCCAAAGTATCCCATGTCTCCTTTGGCATACTTGCATCCTCAATATGCACAATCATAGAATCCGAAATATTGATAGATAGCCAATACATAACTTTTCTGGCTATCTCATGCCATCCCTGCCTACATTTCCTATTGATTGGGAACATTAGGAAGAACTGGTTCTTCTTCATTTCTTGTAATGAACTCCCAATAGCCTTTTCCCATAAGGAAATTCGTCATTCTAAACTTCCATGCTTGGAAGTTGTTCTTGTCAAGCTTTTCAGTGACAATCTGTGAAAGAGAATCAGACGCCATTACAGAACATTGAAAAAAATTCTGTCACTGCAAAAAACACAGCTTCTGCCTCACATAGGCAAATCTGCAAAACTGACGAAAGTGGTATTTGACCACACAATCACTTCCTAGTGACGATTTTGCATGAACAGGCAACAAGGATGATTTTGTAACTCCCAATATCTCTGTGCACAGGCATACGATGCAATTTCTGTGGCAACTTTTCACCGACCTGCAGAGCAGTGGTCGCATAGCAAAAATAGGGCCTTTTTCTGAGTGCCTGCGAAGAACTTCCGCCTTCAAAATGGGCCCCAAAATGGCCTCGAATCAGAAAATAAAGTCACCAAGTGCTTCGCCTTGCCTCGTAGCATATACTACCCTCTCGCCACACCGCGAAGGGCGTCTCAATCTGGGATAGTGCACTCTTGCACTTCTGGCTGTGCTACTTGCAGAGATTTGCTCCCAAACTCGAAAAAGGAAAGCAACATTGGTCCTCTTACCAGGACACCGCGAACTTGGTTTGCTTTCTTGAGCTCCTTACCACAAACTAGACTCTGATACCATGTGAAGATAGTGGGAGAGAAGGAAGGAAGCTCACTTGCGGCTTTCTCACATACACAATGGGGGAATACACACAAAGGTGGAGGCTGAAAATAGTTTTTCCTCTTCTTAGTTGTGAAAGCCAAAAAGAAATCTAATACAAAGAAATAGAAGAATCCTATACGTGGGTCTCAAACCAAACTCAGCTAACTAAGGTGGCATGTAACTGAGCCACGAACTAGAGTACATAAGGATAGCTGTCATGCAGCTATTATTCGTGGGCGGTGTACCAACCGCATCTGCAGCTAACAAGTTGGTGACATAAATGCACAACGGTCACCCTGGCATATCACTAGTGGAGCTCGATATCTCAACAGAGACCACACCATACTATCCCTCCTTATATGAAAATGAAGATGGTAACATCCCAAGTGATGTCGTACTTCAAGCATAGGGAGAAGGAAAGGATCAGCGGAGGCCATAATCTTAGCAAGCCAAACTGTGCCAAAGAGAAGAGCGATATGTTGTTGAAAGAAGATCTTGCGGCTCAACATGACATGAACTAAAATATATGAAGAGGCTGATTGGGTCGGATGGGTCCCCACATCCAAAGTTCTATAGTTTTCTAGGTTTCAAGAAAACATTGGACCTCCTTCATAGATACCTTTACAATTAGCTCAAAACACTCTGCAAACTGTCATTAGACACAGAGGCCTATAACTCTCAGTAGAGACATGATATATTCAAACACATATCGAGATGCACCTTGAAATGGGCTTCGCTCTGATATAAGTTTTTAAGAAACAGAGAAGCGGTCGGAAAGATATGGGCAGTTTACTAGACAAGGGTAAAAACTGTATGGAAAAAACACAGTCACACACAGAGAGTCATAGATTTTTGGTTTGAAATCTAATACAATAATTGAAGACATAGGATGATGCTCCTTGAAGAGAGCTTTGCGGTAATATAAGCTTCGCCCAAATCGGACCACCGAGCAAAACGTTATGAGCAAAATACTGGCAGGGGGTCAAACTGTCCTGAAAAACACCTACTCCTTCTACTGGTGCCGACTTGGGAGAATACTACCTCCATGCTTAGACTTCATCAATGATCCAAGTCCCATAGAGGTTATCTAGGAGGGAAAGAGGATCTCCCTTTGTGGCTTGGGAAATAGATAAACCAAGTATGCACAATGAGCGGCCGAATAGACAACACTTTTGAGCACTATGGAAGAGAAAGCCATGGAAAAAGGAAAGAGACACTCAAGAGAGAGAACCTGAAGTGACCTTCATTACCAATAGAGTGAGACTCCACTCTAATGCAACTCAAAATACTACAAACACAAGGGAGAAGAAGCGGTTTGATACATACAAGAGGGAGCGGAAGCTCCAAGACTACTCATAGAGAGAGAATAAACTAGAGAGAAATGGACTCAAGAGTCTACATAAGAGAATATCTACAAGAGGGAGAGAAGGCTCATGGAAGAGGCTTGAGGAGACTAGAGCTACAGCAACACGAGGCCTAATGGTGGAAGAGATGATGAACGAGGGAGAGGACATCTCCTTTTATAGAAATTTTATCATTCTCCTTCACCCATTTACAATTGCTGCCTGTAGATTCTTTTCCCCATCAATACATAAGCCCGTATGTCACCATCCATGTCCTTTTTGGCTATGCTTGCCATGTGTCCCATCAAAAGATGCTCACGACTCTTAAAATATTGAGAAAGTCAAGAGTCTCCCCACATGGAACCCATAGGGACCCTCTCTTTTCCATATGTCCACATCCTCCTTATTCCACATAGGAATTCTAGAAGGATTCCTCTTGACTTCACACTCCTCCACATGCCTTCCACATGCTTGGCATGTGATTGCTCTTATATTATTGGAACACATGGACATGAGCCCACCTCTTTATATGACTCACTCTTCCTATTTTCTAAAAACCCCATAATATCCCATACACAAATAACTCTCACCCCATACCAAGGTATTTATAATTCATACTTATGGTATTTAAAATGATCCATTCCACTCATCCTCTCAATCCCATACAATATATTAGAAAATAGAAATAAGTGAGAGTCGCTAGGCTATCACTTGATACTCAAACTCTTATCAAACATAGAAGAAAACAATACCAATGCCAAATTAAAAATATCAATTTTTGGCATCACATCTTTCCCCCCCCAGCAGATCCTCTCTAGATAGAGAGGGTCTGCTGGCCCTCAAGGTGGTCAAGCATAGAAGAATTTAAGGCGATACTCATTGGTGTGTCCGGGTATCACCATGCCGTCAACATCCTCAAGTTGATAGGTTCCATTGGTGACATTCATATACATCCTTTTGGAGGTGTGGTGAAAAGTAACCAATCTCTACTTCTGTTGTGGAGTTAACCCTCGAGGAAACATGCCTTCTTTCACATATTGTTGAACATCTTGTAGTTCTGGCCATCTAGTGTCTACCAAAGAAACCACCCCCGGTCTTGTACTACAATGGCTTGAGTAGCCAACTCATCTGCCCTTTGATTTTCTTTTCTGTTTATATGAACAAGCTTGCAAAAATCAGACTGACTACATAGTGTCATAGCCTTTTGATTAAGCTCCTTCAAATGAGGACTTCTTGTCTTGTAATGCCCTTGCATTGGCTTTATAAAAAGCTGACAATCTCCTCTTACTTCCAATTCTTTAACTTGACTTTGAAGACAACCCTCCAAACCAAGAATCAAAGCATTATACTCAGCTGCATTGTTAGTTGTGATACCTGGAAGCTCTTGTCCTCTTGCCCACACCTCTTGACCTTTAGAATTCATCAAGACTATCCCCTCGACTCCTTGTTGGCATGAAGGACTAAAAGTCCCATCAAAATACAAGACAAAAGCTATTGGTGGTGTCTCCCTTTCATAATTAATGTCCTCCTTATATTTCTTTTCTTCTCTTAGATCCTGCCATCCTATGAGCACAAATCTGCCATAATGGACCTAGTGGTATTTTTAGTGAGAAAAGAGAGAGAGAACTCTTGAAGCTCTAACAAGCATTTTGCAAATCTCCCCCCAAGATTACGCTTGCGAACTAGATATGCTAATACAGATTGAGAGGTAAGGAAGAAAAATGGCCGAGGTAATAAATAGGAGCGAAACTTTCTAACTGAAAACACCAAAGAGAGGGCTTGCTACTCCATTTCTTGATACCTTGTTTCCACCTCTGTAAGTTGTCTGCTGGCATAATAGATGGGTTGCATTCTACTTGCCTCTCCTTTTTGTAGCAATACAACACCAACTGAATGGAAAGATATACTTGGATTTACATAAAAATCTTGAGACCAATCAGGGGGCTTCAATAGTGGGCCCTTATTCATGGCCTCCTTAAGTTGCTAAAAAGACTCTCGTTGCTCCACACCCCATTGGAAAGAGACTCCTTTTCTTGTCAACAAGTTCATACAAAAGCATTGATATTACTTGCTTTTTCCTACAATTTTGTGAACACCAATAACACTCTCAGGACTTGGCAATGCCATGATTGCTTGAACCTTGTTAGGATCCGTTTGCAGGCCTTCTTCAGACACAATATGCCCCAACAAGATTACTTTTTTTTGAGCCAAATGACACTTGCTAGGATTTAGACACCCTTTTGCTTCACCAATCCTAGCTAAGGCCATCTTTAACTTCTCCATGTGATCTATGCATCGAGAATAAATGCAAAAATTATCCAAAACACCCTTATGAACTTTCCCAAGTAAGGCTCGTGCACTTGACTCATGAACCTTTGAAATGTAGCTAGTGCATTGGTCCAAAATACCCATCATAGACATAATACATCTTATGCCCTGCTACTTGGTCTAGTATTTCGTCTTGGAATGGCAAAGGAAAATGATCCCTCTTAGTGCATGTATTCAAAGGACAAAATTCCACACAAACCCGCCACTTATTTCCTTTCTTTGGTGTGACAGCTACAGGAGATATCCATTCTGAATCATCACTAAGAAAGATGAATCCCGCCTCAAGTAGTTGTGTTACCTCTTTCTTTAGTGCCTCAGCTTGGATCACCCCTAATTGCCTTAAGTGTTGCACAATTGGCTTGCTTTCTGGCTTCAAGTCAATCTTGTGCTCCAAAAGAGAGACTAGTCGAACGTGTGAATAGCTTGTTGCAAAGAGACATGGAAAATCATCTAACATATCCAAGTACTGGAGCTTCTCACTACCTGAATAAGCTCCTCATTGCATTGGTGTCATGTAGTGTGCTCCACATCCTCCACAGGAAGTGTCTCCACAGGATCTTCTTGTACCACCACCTTGTTCCCTCTTGACTCATCCCGATCAACACTAAGACAAAGACCAAAGGCCACTCCTTCCACCTCACCCTTTGAGCTGGACTCCTCGGAGCTACACCCTGTCTCTTCTTCTTCATTGATTAAGTCAAATCTCGAACTCTCTGATGTTGAAGACTCCTCCCTATGACAACTTCCTTTTTGTGGCTTCTAATGTTGTAGCGCACCTTCTTATCATTTCCTTGCAAAATCAATTCTCTAGTATCCCACTTTTGAACAGCCTTCACCTTGCATAGCCAAGGCCTTCCCAAAATCAATGGATAGGCACATGCATCTGGCTTGGTAGGGATCACCTGAAAAGTAGTCGGCACATAAATTCCACATACATCCACTTCTAGATTCTTCACAACTCCCAAGGTCTTTACCCTAGTGTTTCTGTCAATTTGATGCGATAAGGAGAGGTAGTACTAGAGCATTTTAAATCAACATCTATCATGGTCTTCTCACTCATGACATTAATCAATGCATCTCCATCAATGTACACATTAGAAATCACTTGACCATCAATGATCACATCAACCATAGGCACATCATCACCAACATCTATATCTACCTTTTGAACAACACGAATGGCACTTTTCTTCTTTTTCTTCTTTGACACTCTTGTTCTTGCTCACTTTCCCCATTCTTTCCGTAGTTTTGGAGACAAAGCAAGTAATTGACCAAAGGTGATATGAGCTTCCTTTTCTTTAAGGTCAGACAACAAGTCATAACTTCCAATGCTGAAGTGACCTTCATTACCAATAGAGTGAGACTCCACTCCAATGCAACTCAAAATACTACAAACACAAGGGAGAAGAAGAGGTTTCATACATACAAGAGGGAGCAAAAGCTCCAAGACTACTCATAGAGAGAGAATAAACTAGAGAGAGATGGACTCAAGAGTCTACATAAGAGAATATCTACAAGAGGGAGAGAAGGCTCATGGAAGAGGCTTGAGGAGACTAGAGCTACAGCAACATGAGGCCTAATGGTGGAAGAGATGATGAACAAGGGAAAGGAGGGCTCCTTTTATAGAGATTTTGTCACCCTCCTTCACCCCTTTACAATTGCTGCCTGTAGATTCTTTTCCCCATCTATCACATAAGCCCGTATGTCCTTTTTGGCTACTCTTGCCATGTGTCCCATTAAAAGATGCTCAAGACTCTTAAAATATCAAGAAATTTAAGAGTCTCCCCACATGGAGCCCATAGGGACCCTCTCTTTTCCATATGTCCACATCCTCCTTATTCCACATAGGAATTCTAGAAGGATTCCTCTTGCCTCCACACTCCTCCACATGCCTTCCACATGCTTGGCATGTGATTACTCTTATATTATTGGAACACATGGACATGAGCCCACCTCTTTATATGACTCACTCTTCCTATTTTCTAAAAACCCCATAATATCCCATACACAAATAACTCTCACCCCATACCAAGGTATTTATAATTCATACCTATGGTATTTACAATGATCCATTCCACTCATCCTCTCAATCCCATACAATATCTTAGAAAATAAAAATAAGTGAGAGCCACTAGGCTATCACTTGATACTCAAACTCTTATCAAACATATAAGAAAACAATACCAATGCCAAATAAAAAATATCAATTTTTGGCGTCACACTACATACCAATCATGACAAGTTTGCATTTGTTAATTTAATGTGTTCATTTTCTTCAAATGGAAGTTATAACAAGCATAATTCTCTGTAGTAGTTTTCTGGATCTTTTTTTATATTGTAGTTATTGAATCGTATTATTCTTCCTTTTTTTCTCAATGTAGCTAGTTAATTTTCAAAATCATATTTGCTTGCATAGTTTGCTAGGAAAATTCCCCTTGGCTCTTTTTCTCCTTTTTTGTACTTGCATATAATGTCATCGAAGAAGATCTCATTGTTTGTGGGTTCCATCTTCTCCAATTGATGGCGTCTCTTAAGCAAATGTGTACGTTATTCAGCTATGTTGGTGTTTATGTATATGTGTTGTCTGCTTGTGCTGTTGAGTGGAAGTGATAGAGTTAGGTATACAACTTGTTGCATTCTTATATGTTGTGTGTTCAATATTACGTTCCCCACATTTCTAATTTGAGATGTTGTTGGTGCTGCTCTAGTGTTGATGCTTTCTTTCATTGCCTTTTGGACATCATGTTATTAGTTTCTTTGTCTATTTTAGTTATGTATGATGTGCAATATGCTGCGGCTCCATGGGGGTTTACAATGTATTGTATGTCTATATTTTCTCCCCAGAACGTGGATATCGTTGCATTGAAATTATTTGTGTATATATCCTGTGGTTTCCTACGAAGGAATATGGTTGGCTGTGCTAGGTTGTTCCAGATAGCTTCAATGTAGTTTTCTTCTGTTATTGATATTTTCCCAAAGAACTCATCCATCGATAGTTGTTATGTTAATGGGTCTGATAGAAGTGCACTTATATCTTTATATAATTTTTTGTAATGTCTATGATCATCTAGATTGGTTGTTGGTTTTAATAGCATAGTTTGTCTCATGGGTGGTTTGGGGAAACCGAACTGCAAGCCTTGCTTTTTTTAGTGCATGTTTTCTGATGGCTATGTGTTTGTATTTATTGTTGTTGATCTATCAATTGACTGCTATCAATAGTGACATATTTGTCGATGTAGTAAATAATTTCTTCTTCTGTAGATTGTCCATAAAGGGGTGCATCTTTTATCCATAACAAACCATGGTCATGTTGACTACCTCTATTTTGAAACTCTGTAACGAAGAAGAAGTCTTCCACCTCACCCAGAATTGTAGGATCATGGTTCAACAAATTCTTGATTGCTTGAAACCTATGAACATAATATTGTGCTATTGTGATGGTGAACGAATTAAATCACGATTGCTTGTTGTTATTGTTTTTGTTCCATTTGATGTATGTCTATCTTCTAGCTCACACAAGCATGTCATTAATGGCAACCGAAGCTTTTCTACTACTACTGAAAAAGTAATGAAAAAAGTTGGTGTGCCCAGTTGCCTCAGCATTGCAAATGCATTCTTCTTGAGCTTTTCCTTGTAATCTGCAAATGTTCTAAGACATGTGAATTCTCTGTATCCTATTTGTGATTATAGCATTTGTTCAATATTTGTGTCTTGCATAACATCTTTTGCTTGTAAGAGATGGCCATTAAGTTGTCCTTTTCGTAGCGTAACCGATGTTCAAGAAAGAAGTTGTTTGACTAGAACCTTTATTGTTTTGAAGAACATGTTCTCTACATTCATTGCAAATCTCCTATCAATATTTTTTAACTCCCATTTAACAATACTTTGATAGTTCATTGTTGATGGTATGTTATATTTCCTTGTGTGTCTGTAGAATAGTTTTGGGAATGCAAGTTCCTCACAAAATTTGTCTTTGAATAAGATTAGTGGTGAGTATCTTTCTGATGGAGCAATCTTTATTGGTTTATCATCAAAGTGCATGACTTATTGTGTACTATAAATTCCATGGACAAGAGTGTCCGTAGGTATGTCCTCCTCTTCTTTGTTTTCATTTTCAGGATCATTGAATTCATTGTTATTTAATTCAAACCTTTGCATTGCTGCTATATGTTTAGTCCAAGCTACATTGATCCGGACATTGTTTTCTTTGTATAATGGTGTTTGCAAGACCCGGGGGATTCACTCTTCATTAAAGGGGGACGTCACCTGCGTGCATGAACTTCAAGAAAACCCCCTATTTAAGATCCACGTAGGATGATAAAACACCCCTATTTAAGCTTATAAGATACCACCAAAATTCCATTATGTCCCCCCCTTTCCTTAAATCTACATTCTCTCTCAAGCCTTTAGATTACACAATAAGCAACCCTATGACTATTTAAAACCATACACAAAATCAAACTTGTTTGGACTAGTTACCCAAGGTAACCTATATTATGTCCCCCCTTCTTAAATATGACATGGTCCCCCTAGCTTAAATTCAATATTGGGAAAAAAAAAAGGGCCCCCACCCCTAATGTATAAGCTTATGCCTCATTTCAAAAAAACCCCCTATGGTACACTCATGTGATATCATAAGTTTCCCCCTGTGAATCCCCTGGGTTGCAAGAGCTCTTGAAGTCCACACATAGTTAGAGTGGGTCTTACTGTGCCCCTAATGTACCATCATAATAGCATTATCATCTATGAATCGGGGCAATAAATTTTGTGATATTTCAACATTTGCAAACACATTTATTACACTACCATGAAGGCCATACTGACCCCCATATGTTAACTCCTTGATTTGTGCAAATGGAATTTTGATAGAGATTAATCATTCTTTGACTTTGTTTAGTTGGCTGACATGTTTGGTCGGTGCATTCATAGATGCGTTCTTTGAACTGAAAATGGATTCTTTGCTGGCTTTTATTGCACTATAGCAAGGTACCACACAGCCTCGGTTTGTTGTTTGGATCATTTATGGTCAACAAATCATGTTCACAAAAAAATAAAGCAATTTGTCCCTTTATAGTGTAGCTTCATATTGAATGTTAATATATTGCAGCAGGAATAGTTGAATTTTGGACTGTCACTTATGACCTTCAAATATATATTTCATGGTGACGATACACAGCATTTCCTCTTCCATGACACATGCTTGTTTGGATTCTTATTAGAACCTTCAATGTCTACTAATTCTCCTGTTGTTTGATTTGTCAATGTTTGCTCATTGAATGGAAGAGGAAGAATAGTAGTGCTGTTTGTCTTTACTGCATTTGAGATTGCTATCAAGGAGTGTTGTGAATTAGGATGTTTGTCAAGATATATTGTAGCTAATGCTTTTGTTGACAACCCTTTCAAACTTTCGATTAATTCACATAGTCTTTGTTCTTCTTCTATGGACCACATTATGTACTTACGCTTTGACTTGCATGGTATCAAAGGTATGATTGCGTATGGAGTTGTTCATTTAGATAGTAAGATAGTGTGCATTATATGTTTATTTCCTTTTGATCTAGATTTTGATTCATACAAGTGTGGTCCTTCACTTACTAAAAGTGTAAACTCTTCCTCAAATATATTTGAAAACCTTTCTAAGCAATCCACAATTAATGCATGTGAGGTGGAGGCTTTCTATGAGAAGAAGGATTTCTTTTTCACTCAACACTCTTCTCTGTAGTTCTTTCTTTGGTGTTGTTAATAATTGCCATGGTCTTATTGTTATTTCCATGGACTGTTGAATATGACGATAAAGAATTTGAAAAATGGATGTATTGTTGAGTTTATGGTAAAACTCTATTAAACATCTTAGTATATCAGTATTATTTGGCCATCGATTGTTAAATTCTATGTTAACATGGAGATCAGGATCTTCCATTATAGTCTCCATCACTATCTGTTTTGTGCTTACTGTATTGTTCCACAATGTCAAGTTTAATAATCAGAAAATCGAAATCCAAGTCAAGAAAGAACAACTCTAAACATACTGGATTTTTTGAAATGCAAAAATGAAATCATCAAATTCAATGTTGATGTCTTCTCTATAATATCATTAGACAACACCCAGTTTGGTAGTATTGAATATTCTATCAATCAAATTGGATATATAGAATATATATCTCATACCATTTATCATGAGAAAATAGAGAGAATCAACATAGCAGAACAGTCTATTTCTGGTATTTCTGAAATGGGAATTTTGTCCACTTGAACAATAAATCATCGATTTTTTGAAAATAAAATCATAGAGCAATAAAATGCAACTATGAACAGTATAAATCCACCAATTCAATCATGATTCATAATAGTTTCATTTTAGACTATGCACAGATGAAATTATAAACAACAAACATTGTTTATCCCATGTACTATAAGATCCAAAAATAAACTTTCATAACAATAAATCAAATGATGATCACAAACCAAAATTTTTGATATGATGTACTGAAGCATCCAAAATTGAAGTTGCTGAACTTCAAAATAGGTAATGACAAATAAAGAGTGTAAACTAAAATGTACTCATGAAAGAAGAGTACTAAGGCTAGTTTTGATGTCCTAATTACTGGGGAAAAGAAAAAGCAGATGCAATTTCTATTGCATTTAATGGGACTGCTCAAAGTGAGTCATAAATCCAGCCCTATTGCCAGTAAATTCTCTTGAAGGCCTCGTTTCCATCAGTAGATTATGTGTTGTCACAATACTACATGTGGAGAGAGAGAGAGAGAGAGAGAGAGAGAGAGAGAGAGAGAGAGTCAACCACTGCATTCAAGTCCATACTGGAGGTCCAATATGAAAGATGCACTTCCAAAATTTATTAAAATGCCTAATTTCTGCTTTGCCCAAATTGAAATGTTGCTAAGGCTACCCAGAGGGTAGGCCAAAAAATCTTGTAAGTCACAGTGTCTTACTTTCATTCCTATATCTATGTTATTATGTGGCTCCTCCTTTATTGTTTTGGACTCACATGTTGGTCCGAGGTGATAGTTGCATTTATCAAGCTCATCGTCACCTTGCTTAGGGCCCATACATTGTTCTAGTCCCGATGACTTGTAGCTTGCAATTAAAAGTATTCACGATTTGTTCTCACGATTGATGATTGCATTGGTTTTTAAGTTAAGTATTAATATACTATTAATTTTGTTTGAAATATACATTTATAAATAAAATTTTAACTAAATTTGCGGCAGGCAGACTTTCCATCATGGAGCAAGTAACTACTAACTTGAAATTGAAGATGAATCCTACTATTTGATCAATTGTTTAAGGAAAAAAAGAATGCGTAAAATAGTGGACATAAGACGCGGCACAGTGTCTGTTAGGACCCGATCCTCTCTGCAAATGTCAGGGGTGGTGATTTATTATTAATTTTGTGATGTCCATATTTTGGAAGCTCAAGTCCAACAAATACATGAATAAGGTGATACAATAACTGATCTTCATTGCAGTTTTTACAATATTGTCACATGGACTACAAGCATATGAATAAAGTTGTAGTCATCCTTCAATCTTGCATTCATCTTGGATTTCTTGCTCCCTCGCATCGATAACATGCATTAAATGAGAGGAATGTTGTAAGAATTCAGATTGAAAACAAAAATTTTTGAATGGACTAGTAAATGAAAATATTTATATTATAATATATAATATATAATTATTATAACCACACAGTGTGGGCGGGGAGGCGGCGTGCTTCCTTCCGTATACGAAACTGGCATATTACATGAATGTTAATAGTCGTAATTGTAATCGAACGCCGAGAGACAATATCTGAAAAACTTGCCAATGTGACCTTGAGAGGATCTACGTGTGTCCTTGAGCGGGATGATTCCAACATTCTCAGATCATTTAGTAAACTCTGGACAGCACAAAAAGACAACTATCATTAGAGGAATTCCGAAGTAGAGCATGTAACATTCTCACTCTCCACTTAGCCAGCGTTACATGCCTCTCCAACCTCGGAAAAATGGGAGTTTGATCACTATATTAAGTCCAACTTTTAGGAGCCTTGTGAGAGTAGAGCATAAGGTCATTGCGAGGCTCTCCAAAGCTTCACATGCCAATAAGCCTAAACTTGCAAATCAAGTAGACAATCTCTTCAAATCAAATAGGTTTGAAATGTTTATATTTTTTTATTATTTGTGAAAAGCACCTATTAAGGTGTAGAAATAGCAATAGCTCATATAAAAGTGCAAAGAAAATATACATAATTTTAACATATATATCACACTATAAGAGGTTTTCATAGAATTTTTATGGCAGGCAGCCTAGGGGAATGTTTGGGTTTTCTCACACCCCCTTGAGCCACGTGTCATGAATCTAAGCCCTGATCTCCCAAAGGAGATCAAGGGCTTAGATTCATGACACGTGGCTCAAGGGGGTGTGAGACAACCCAAACATCGCCCTAAGCTGCCTATCGTAAAAATTCTATGAAAACCTCTTATAGTGTGATATATATGTTAAAAATTATGTATATTTTCTTTGCACTTTAATATGAGCTATTGCTATTTCTACACCTTAATATGTAAGTCTTTCTATGTTTTCAATGTTGATGAATTTTTATCTCAACTTGCAAATAAATCCCTTCACATGAAAATTTTCATAAAATGTATTAATTAGTGGAAAGTGAGGAGGGAAGGGATAGTAACGGAAGGGGGTTCAATAAAGTCTAAAAATAATAACTAAATATTAAAATTTGACACTGTTAATATCTCGTCTTGAAAGCATGCGAAAGAGATCTCAAGGACAAGTTTGCTGTCTATTCTCTACTTTCGTGTGTACTCCAACTATCACTTAAAGAATATGCCAACAAGCCAAGTCCCTTTAGACGTGGATGATTTCAATGGACTCAGGTATAGAAGTGACATCTTATCAGGAGTGGATGAGTTCATTGATACCGAGAAAGACAAAGAATTCAGAAGAAATGCCTACTTTGGAGTGGATGAATTCATGCATATTGAGAAAGGCAAAGATATCAAAAGTGTTGTCTCTTCAGAATTAGAGGATTTCAATGCAATCATCTATAGAAGTGACATCTTATCATCAGGAGTAGATGAGTTCAGTGGTATTGTGAAGGCAAAAAATTTTAGAAGCGATGTCTTATATGGAGTCGATGAATTCACGCACGTCAAGAAGGATAAAGATATCATCGGTGTTGTCTCCTCAAACTTGGATGATTTCAATGCACTTAACTATTGAAGTGATATCTTGTCAGGAGTGGACGACTTCATTGGTACCGATAAAGCAAAAGGTTTCAGAAGTGATGTCTCCTTTGGAGTGGATGAATTTATACACATTGTCAAGGAGCACAAAGAGTTTCAAAGTGTTGGCTTATCAAACATGGAAGATATGGATAAAATGGTCCAAAGATTGCTTCAAAGACAAGGATCAAATTAACAAAGGACTATATGGTATGATGAAACACAGACATCGTGCATTCTCACACACTATAATATTTTTTTACTAAACAATGAATTGCAAAGATCATCAGAGTCGATACAATGTTTTGGTGCCATATGCCCTTTGAAAATTCAAGTGTGAAAGCCTTTTGGAGTGCAAATGTGGAGTCAAGCTCCTTGTCATTCTAGATCAGGAGGATGGATTGTGCAATATGAGTGAACACTCACGACATCCCTAGAATTAAATTGCACTAATCAAGACCCACATTTTTTGTGACCTCTGACATAATTTCAACAAAGTAAACTCAAGCAATTTTGTTGCGAGATGTCATGTTGACAAGCACATACAAACAAATCAATGACAATGCATTGGCTACAAACATCCATGATGCAAAAGAGATCATGTTCTTAGATGCATTGGAGATCACTAGGTGCTGTGTGATTCCTTAACTTGGAGTCTACATGGCTTCAAGCAGTTTCTACAAACATATTGCTTATTGGGTGATGCCTGTTTTTCCTAAGTCCAAAATGTAGACACAATATCTTGAACCTCCTGTGTAATACTGCTCCATCGTCGTTATTGTCTTCAGCAAGAGGATAGCGACAACATTCCCTGTTCTTCAATGGGCAAGTGAGATTTTGTAGAGTAAAGTTTTTCGTGTGGACACCCAAAATCTTGGAAGCCTTTGCAATGCTGAAATCTTGGCATTCTTTCCCACCATTAGAATTCATCAACATCATCATAGTAGACCTTTTGAAGAAAACTTCATCATGGCTCCATGGTTGTTTGACATGGGTTAAGGTGTTGCGTATATTGGATACGATTGCTTCCTGCAACAACTGCACTTCTTTGTTGGCACTATGAAAATGCTTGATATTGGGATGAAACAAGATTTGCATGAAGATATCCTTTCTGGTTTCTGAGTCAATTCCTCTTGTTTGTTCTTCAAAGAAAGAATCAACCTCCTTTGCTATCTTTCATCTCTTGTCCATGTCAGATACAACATTATCCTAATCTACCAGTATAGCTTGCTTCACCCTTGCATTTTTTCATTACTTTCTTTTCTTTGTAGCCTCGTACTCTCAGACATCATCTACCTCTTTTTCTTGATGGGTCAGTTGCATGAATGTCTTTGCATTGACATCCTCAGGTATGAGATATAGAGAGATAGAATGCTAAGAAAAAACCAAGAGCTCTGAGCCTGGGGGATTCACTCTTTATTAAAAAGGACATCACCTGTGTGCATGAACTTCAAGAAAACCCCCTATTTAAGATCCATGTAGGACGATAAGACACCCCTATTTAAGCTTATAAGATACCACCAAAATTGTATTATGTCCCCCCCTTTCCTTAAATCTAAATTCTTTCTCATGAATTTAGATTACACAATAAGAAAATTTAGATTACTTTCCCTATGACTATTTAAAACCAAACTTGTTCGAACTAGTTACCCAAGGTAGCCTATACTATGTCCCCCCCTCTTAAATATGGCATGGCCCCCCTAACTTAAATTGAATATTGGGAAAAAATAAAAAGGGCCCCCACCCCTAATCTATAAACTTATGCCTCATTGCAAAAAACCCCCCAATTGTACACTCACATGATATCATAAGTTTTCCCCAATGAATCCCCTGGGGCACCGAGAAAGAGAACCAACAGTACAGAGAGAGAGAGAGAGAGAGAGAGAGAGAGAGAGAGAGAGAGAGGTTGCATATTCAAAGCGGGAGGATTTAGAGAGAGAGGTTTCAGAAAGAGAAGTGGGACTAGCAGTTATAGTGTCTTTGTTAGTTATGCATCATGGACGTGGGATGTGGTTTTTATTTTTAAATTTACACTCCTGACCAGTCTCACAATCAGTTTGAAAGATTCTTTTACAAGCACTTTAAAAAGTAGTATCCATGGACACTTATTTTTAGTTCAGCCAAACGTGCTACCACCCTACTGCAACCTCAACACCCCATGCTACCCAAGTCATGGGATCCATTGTTTTCCTTGACTCTCCATCCTTTAACATTCCATCAGTCATAGCCATGACTAGGTAAGTTGGAAGATGGGGAGGACACGGCCTTAAAGAGAGGCTTCCAAAAAAGGATGGACAAAATTGGTGCTATGTTTAAAGAGCACCATGTAGAGGCAAAGACAACTCCTAGTAGAGCACAGAAGGCACCAGGTGCCGCCCTTCTTGTCATCCTACATATTGGTCATCCCTATAATTCTAGACTGAAATGGTTGAGCCAAGTTAGAAGGAGGCCTTTTTGTTTTCCTCTTCACCCAAAAGGTGAGGGAAATGTCAGAAGAGATGGGCGTCTCTCATACCATCGTGGCTCCACTTTTGATATGATTGATCAAGATTTTTCCACTTCTAGGTAGATTTCATGAAGATGTTGGAATTATTGAGCCGATAATTTTCATTTCCCTCACCTTCTAGGACACTTTGATTCTAAAGAAGCACAAATAGGATACTTTTTCCCTCGTTTAGGATTTACTAGTGCAACTAGTGCGGTTGTTGTACAAGAAATTGGTACACAAGGAGAAACCTTTTCCTTGGCTTAGGACTAACCTTTTCCTTGTCTTAGGACTGACCTTTTCCTTGGCTTAGGACTAACTACAAGAAGCACTAAAATATCTCTAAGAACTAGCACATTGGTTGCAAGAAAATACACCTAGAAAAATACAATTACGCCATAACCAAAGCTATTGTTGCATGAGCAACTGTTAAACTATTTTTACTATTACTATTGTAGTGGAAATGGTTCTAAAGCTCTACATAAGAACAAATGGCATATTTGTTTCCCTGTTTATGGTTTGCCAAAAAGTGCACTTGTTGCACAAGGACCAAAATAGGACTAAAATAGCTCTAAGGACTAGTGCGTGATACACTCGTGATACATCTAGAAAATTTAAATTAAGTATCAAAATACGCAATTGTCAATATGGCCCTTGAGGGATGCCCTTTAGGGGCAAGGGCTATATCAACGTTGTTGAGAGATATGGCACCATGTGTGCATAGTTAGAGGCAAAGATATGAGCTAAGGTATGGTATTGTGTGAATGAAAGTAGCCACCTAAGAATGTGGACTACATGAGAAGATGATGTAGAGAAAGGACTACCAATATGAGAGATGTGGATCATAGGATCCCACATGGGTTGACTATTCTAAAGGATCCCTCCATGTAAGAAGCCTCTATTGTATTGTTAAAAAGGAAATTTGGAATACATTGACTTGAGTCTGCCCATATTATCCCTGTCTTTCATGAAGTTTATTGTATACTTTGAGCCTCCATAACTCTTACACTCATCTTATGTTGCCTAGGCTTAGCACAATCCCACTTTCTTCACATGGTATCAGAGCGTAGGTTGGGCTATTCCTAGAGAGTCTATATATTGATTCTGACTTAATTAGTTGTGAAAGTAAAAACATTTGGCACACTCATTATCTTAGGAAGAGCTATTTGCTACCCATGGATGAGGCAAATGAACACTTCATCAAATAAAAGAGGAGCTTTTGCGAAGAGTGCTATGAAAGAGAGTTGTAAAACCATGGAGTGCGAGCTTGTGAAAAAATGGCTCTTTCTCTGTCTCACACACACACACACACACACACACACACACACACACACACACACACACACACACACACACACACACACACGTACACACACACACATGCATGCACATGTGCGTGCACGCATGCACACACACACACATTGTGATTGACAATGCAAATCATATACGATGGGCACAATACTTTGCATGCACCTCAGCCTAGGTAGTATTGAATCATTAGTCTTTCTTATCAATGTCATGGCACTAGACTCTCTCTCTCTCTCTCTCTCTCTCTCTCTCTCTCTCTCTCTCTCTCTCTTTCTCTCTCTCTCTCACATTCCCATTGAATTAAATTGGTTTTTCTTGTTATTGTTATTGCACTATGACAATCCTCTCTCTCTCTCTCTCTCTTTGTCTAATTCCCCTTGAAATAAATTATTTTTTCTTGTAATCTCTCTCTCTCTCTCTCTCTTTCTCTCTCTTCCATTGAAATTAATTATTAGTTTTTCTTGTTATTGTTATTGCCCTCTCTCTCTCTCTCTATCTATCTATCTATCTATCTATTTCTCTTTCTCTCTCTACATCACATCCCATAGATTGGAATTATTTATCCTTCTTTGTTAGTGTTATTGCAATATGGTATTCTCTTAGTCTCTCCCCATGTCTTTTCCCTCTCTTTCAAATATATGATTTTATTAAGTCTCACCTTCACGTTTAAGGATTGCCATGAATCTTGTCCATATCTAAAAAATAAACCACTCAAAAATATTTTTTTCACGTGAAGTTGAAACTTGAGATAACTTATAATGAAGCAAACTTCAAACATGAATGATTGTGGAATAGACTAAAATTTGAAGCTTAAGAGAACTCTTGTATCCATGTGATGGGTTGTCCTTTGTGGAGAGAGGGTGGGGAGTCACGTTTGTGGTGCCAAGATCCAATATTTCAAGTACAAGATGATGTTTCAAGTCTTTGGCCCATAAGAGGGGGGGCAGAATATGGTTGTGTGGCACAAACCTCTTCACAAGGCATAAGGATATATATGTGCAGCCAATAAGATAAGGAATACTGCCTCAAGCTTGCACTGTATGCCACATGGATGAAGGGAAGACTAATCCCATAACCATGTGGTGCTTGAGCATAGTTAAAAGTGTTGAGATATCGAGCTCCACTCGAGATATGCCAGGGTGACCGTTGTGTACTTATGTCACTGACTTGTTAGTTGGAGATGCGGTTGGTACACCGCCCACGAATAATAGCTGGATGACAGCTATCCTTATCTACACTAGTTCGTGGCTCAGTTAGTATGCCACCTTAGTTAGTTGAGTTTGGTTTTGAGACCCACATATAGGGTTCTTCTATTTCTTTGTACTAGAGTTCTTTTGGCTTACACAACTAAGAAGAGGAAAACTGTTTTCAGCCTCCACCTTTGTGTGTATTCCCCCATTGTGCATGTGAGAAAGCCGCAAGTGAGACTCCTTCCCTCTCTCCCACTATCTTCACATGGTATCAGAGCCTTGTTCGTGGTAAGGAGCTCAAGAAAGCAAGCCAAGTTCGTGGTGTCCTGGTAAGAGGACAAGTGTTGCTTTCCTATTTCGAGTTTGGGAGCAAATCTCTGCAGGTAGCACAGCCAGAAGTGCAGGAGTGCACTGTTTCAGATTGAGACGCCCTTCGCGGTGTGGCGAGAGCGCAGTATATGCTGCGGGCAGGGGCGAAGCCCTCAGTGACCTTATTTTTCTGATTTGAGGCCGTTTCGGGCCTGTTTTGAAGGCGGAAGTTCTTCGCAGGCACTCAGAAAAAGGCCCTGTTTTTTGCTGTGCGACCACTGCGCGGCTAGTCGGTGGAAAGGTGCCGCAGAAATTGCATCGTATGCCTGTGTGCAGAGATATTGGGAGTTGCAGATTCATGCCTGTTGCCTGTTGATGCAAAATCGTCACTAGGAAGTGACTGTGTGGTGAAATACCACTTTCGTCAGTTTTGCAGATCTGCCCGCCGTGTGAGGCAAAAGCTATGTTTTTTGCAGTGACAGAATATTTTGCAGTGTTCTGTAATGGCATCTGATTCTCTTTCACAGATTGTCACTGAAAAGCTTGACAAGAACAACTTCTAGGCATGGAAGTTTAGAATGACGAATTTCTTGATGGGAAAAGGCTATTGGGAATTCATTACAGGAAATGAAGAAGAACCTGTTCTTCCTAATGTTCCTAGTCAACAGGAAATGCAGGCATTCAAAGGATGGCATGAGAGAGCCAGGAAAGTTATGTACTGGCTGTCTATCAGTATTTCGGACTGCATGATTGTGCATATTCAGGATGTAAATACGCCAAAGGAGGCATGGGATACTTTGGCAAAAATGTATAGCACAAATACGCAAGCCAGGAAAATGCAACTCAAACAGGAGTTGCATAATGTGCAGAGAGAAAACATGAGCATCAATGACTACCACATGAAGGTGAAGAAAATTGCGGATGCACTGGCTTCCATTGGGTCGCCAGTGGATGATGACAATTTGGTTTCTGTGACCTTGAATGGTCTAGGAAAGGATTATGCACAGTTCCGGACATCCATTGCTGTCTGTGAAAAATTTCTTGATTTTGAGGAGCTGATTGCTCTTCTAATTTCTGAAGAGCAGAGAAATGGTGGTGCATCTTCTTCAGCAGGAACTTCAAAAGAAACTGTCTTCTACTCAAATGCTGGCAGAGGTAGAGGCAGAGGTAGAGGAGGCCGATCTGCAGGCCGTGGTAGAAATCAGAATATGCAGCAAACGCAAGAAAACCAATCTTATGCAGGAGGACGTGGTAACTCTAGAGGCAGGGGGAGCCAAAGAGGCCGTGGTGGATGGCAGAGAAGCCAAAATGCAAACAGCAATGTTGAATGCTACTATTGTGGCAAAATGGGTCATATGGCTAAGGACTGCTATAAAAAGCAGAATGACATTATGAGTGGAAAATTGCAGTAAGGCAATTATGCATCTTCTAGCAGGCAGGGTGATGACAGAAATGAGCATCTATTTATGGTGCAGCATATGACAAATTCTGTGACAAGTGCAGAAGAACAAAATGATGTGTGGTATGTTGACTCAGGTGCGTCAAACCACATGACAGGTCATGCAGAATGGATGCAGGATGCAAGAAAAATGGAAAAACCAGGATTTGTGGAGACTGGTGATGATACTGCACATCCTATTGTGCAGATTGGCAAAATTCCTTTATCTATGCAGGATGGGAAAAAGAAATACTTGTCTGATGTATTTCATGTCCCGAACATCACCAAGAACCTGGTTTCTGTTGGTCAAATGGTTGAGCAGGGCTTGCAGGTTAGATTTAATCCTCATGGATGCTTTGTTGAGGATATGAAAAATAATTGTCGCTTGATAGCAAAAGGAAAGAAGAAGGGCAGGATGTTTACATTGGATGCAGACATGCCTGAATTAAGTGCAGCAATGTTTGCACATGGGACCGGTGTAGTTGCAGATATTGATATCTGGCACAAACGCATTGGTCATGTTAATATACAGCGACTTAAATCAATGCAAGCCCAAAATATTGTTGCAGGATTGCCAAAATTCAAGGTTGCAGAAATGCACAAGGTTTGTGAAGCCTGTCAATTTGGGAAACAGGCAAGGAAACCTTTTCCTAGGCATGTTCAAGAGAGTAAAAAGCCATTGGAATTAATCCACTCTGATGTGTGGACTACAAAAGCTGCATCTATTGGAGGCTGTCACTATTTTGTCACATTTATTGATGACTTCAGCAGAAAACTGTGGGTGTATTTTATGAAAAAGAAAAGTGAAGTGTTTGGGCACTTCAAAGTTTTCAAAGCTATGGTGGAAAAAGAAACAGGCCTGCAAATAAAATGCCTAAGGTCAGATGGAGGGGGAGAGTACCTCTCAAATGAGTTTGCAAGGTTCTTGCAGGAGCATGGTATAAAGCACCAATATTCATGCAGTCATACCCCACAGCAAAATGGAATTGCAGAAAGGAAAAACAGGCATATTGGAGAGGTATCTCGGGCTATGCTAAATGAAAAAGATCTACCAGATTATTATTGGGCTGAAGCAGTTGCTACAGCAGTCTATATAATGAACAGGACTCCCACTGCAGCAATACATGGCATGACGCCAGAGGAGATGTATACTGGTAGGAAACCAGATATTTCTCATTTGAAGATTTTTGGTTGCATTGCCTATGTCCATGTGCCAGATGAGTTGAGGTCCAAGTTGGATCCAAAAGCTGAGAAGTGCGTCTTTATTGGTTATTCTCTGAAGCAGAAAGGGTATAGATGCTATAACCCTTCTACACGTAAGTTCACAGTGAGCAGAGATGTTGTTTTTGATGAGATGAGCAGCTGGTATAAACCAGTAAATGTGATGATTGATGTAGATGCACAAAATGGCAATGCTGCACAGAATGCACAGCAGCAATCACAAAATATCAGTGGACTTGGAGTGTCCTCTACCAGTGGTTCACATGCTTCGCCATGGACAGGCAGATTGAGATCAGGAGAATCCCCTCAAAGCAATGCAGAGAGTGGTACACAGGTATCACGAAAAGGAAAAGAGAAGGTAGATCAGCCCATGTTTGATGTGAATGCAGGTCACTCTTATGTGGATGGTGAATCCAGTGGCTCAGAACAGAGCATTGATGATGAGTTGGGTATTCCTTCTGTTGTTACACCTGGAGTAAGGAAGACCAGGGATGTTTTGAGAGCACCTGGAAGTGAGCCTATGTTGTGCAGGTCTACCAGGGTTAGGTATCCTGTGGATAGGCTGAAATATGATGGATTTACAGCCATTCACTATGCCTATATGGTCAAAGTGATACAGGAACCAGAACCCACTTCTTTTGAGCAAGCCATGGGAAATGAAAAATGGGAGAAAGCCATGGATGAAGAAATGGATGCCTTGGATGCTAATGCTACATGGGAATTGGTGCCTTTGCCTAAAGGCAAGAATGCAATTGGCTGTAAGTGGGTTTATAAGATCAAGCACAATGCAGATGGTTCTGTGAATAGATACAAGGCAAGATTAGTTGTCAAGGGGTATGCACAGACATATGGCATTGATTATGAAGAAACTTTCAGCCCGGTTGCAAGGATGGCAACCGTAAGAGCAGCCATTGCTATGGCTGCATCAAAGGGATGGTCTTTACATCAGATGGATGTAAAAAATGCCTTCTTGCATGGTGATTTGCAAGAAGAGGTCTTTATGGAGCAGCCAGCAGGTTATGTTCATGCTATTCATCCTGAGTTTGTTTGCAGGTTGAAGAAAGCCTTGTATGGCTTGAAGCAAGCACCTAGAGCATGGTCTGACAAGATAGGACAGTATCTTGTCACTATTGGCTTTCAGATTTCCAAGGCATATTTCTCACTCTATGTGAGAAAAACAGAGAAAGGGATTATGCTGCTGGTCATTTATGTTGATGATTTGATCATCACAGGTGATAGTGATGAAGATATCCTTCATGTGAAAATGCTATTGAGGCAGAAGTTTGAGATGAAGGATTTGGGAGAGCTGCGTTATTTCTTGGGCATTTAGGTGATTAGATCACCAAGTGGGATACAGCTCTTACAGAGGCAGTATGGATTGGACATGCTGTCCAAATATGGGATGACAGGCTGTAAGCCTATTTCAGTTCCTTTGGAGCAGAATGTGAAGCTGAGCACAGATGCAGGTGAGCTTCTGGAAGACCCTACTATGTACAGACGCATAGTAGGAAGTTTGATTTACATGACTATTACCAGGCCAGATTTGAGCTATGCTGTTGGGTTGGTAAGTCAGTTTATGCAGGCTCCAAGGAAACCGCATTTGGATGCGGCTAGACGCATACTCAGGTATGTGAAGTCCACATTGCAGTATGGACTATTTTATGAGGCTGGGGTTCAGATACAGTTGCATGGATACACTGATGCTGATTGGGCTGGTAGTATTTCTGATAGACGATCTACCAGTGGATATGTGTTCTCTTTTGGGAGTGCTGCAGTCACTTGGAGCAGCAAGAAACAGCCTACAGTTGCCTTGTCGAGCACAGAGGCTGAGTACAGGGGTGCAGCAATGGCTGCATGTGAGGTAGCTTGGTTGCATAAGCTACTCTATGATATGCATCAGTCTACAAATGGGCCGGTTGTCATTTATTGTGACAACATGAGCAGTATACACTTGGCAAAGAACGCAGTCTTTCATGCCAGAACAAAGCACATTGAGGTGCATTATCACTATGTGCGGGAGAAGGTTTTACTAGGTCTTATTGATCTAGTTTATGTCAGCACAGAGGATCAGGTAGCTGACATATTCACGAAAGCATTGGGCGCAGAGAAGCTGCGCAAGTTCAGAGACCTGCTTGGTGTGCAGGATTTGGGATTGAGCTCGAGGGGGAGTGTTGAGATATCGAGCTCCACTCGAGATATGCCAGGGTGACCGTTGTGTACTTATGTCACCGACTTGTTAGCTGGAGATGCGGTTGGTACACCGCCCACGAATAATAGCTGGATGACAGCTATCCTTATCTACACTAGTTCGTGGCTCAGTTAGTATGCCACCTTAGTTAGTTGAGTTTGGTTTTAAGACCCACATATAGGGTTCTTCTATTTCTTTGTACTAGAGTTCTTTTGGCTTACACAACTAAGAAGAGGAAAACTGTTTTCAGCCTCCACCTTTGTGTGTATTCCCCCATTGTGCATGTGAGAAAGCCGCAAGTGAGACTCCTTCCCTCTCTCCCAGTATCTTCACAAAAAGTACTTGTGAATCATCTCTCATAATCTTGCTAGCCTTTTTGGTGAGTGATAGAGGCAGTGTGGCTAGGAGGAAAGGGGATTGGGTGTGACCATCTGTGCCATAGTTGCACAATGGCCATGTGCGCTCATGCGATGGCAATACAACAATCTAGCACAATCTTGTGGCAACATGGAACACCTAATGATACCACATTGGTAGCATGCATGGCTGCCACGTGTCCTAGGGACATTGTCCACTACGAGGGGGTCTCAATCCCCAGTCTCCTGGCCACACACACCTCTATCTCCCCCAAATAGTTTCCAAGAGTGATGAGAGAGAGAGTGGTAATCAAGCCAATATATCCAAGGCTATTAGGGCCACATTAATGCTAATGCGATTAAATCCCACCAATGCAATGAGTCCTATAGCATGATACTAGCCAATAAAACATGCAATGCTTGGCTCAATCGAGGTGGGAAGTCCACCACCTCCAACATTTCCTACTTGCATAATTGATTAACATAGTAGTTATAATCTTTTCCAATCTCTTAAGAAAAATGTGAATGTTTTTCCATATGCTTATTTTATTCTTTTATATATATCCATAGTTAGACCTTGACCTACTTTCACAAGAAAAATATTCAAGATATTTCTTGCACCCTTCTCTTGCAAGTGTGTGTGTGTGTGTGTGCATGTGTGCATGCATGCATGAGTGTGTGTGTGTGTGTGTGTGTGTGTGTGTGTGTGTGTGTGAGAGAGAGAGAGAGAGAGAGAGAGAGGTGGAGGGAAGTGGAAAGAGATAGGGAGAGTCATGGAAATAGATCGGTATATATATATATATATATATACATACACATATATATATATATATAGAGAGAGAGAGAGAGAGAGAGAGGGAGGGAGAGAGGGAGGGAGGGAGGGAGGGAGGTAGGTAGGTAGGGAAGGGGGGTGGGGAGAGAAAGACAAGGGGGATCGGGGGAGAGAAAGAGGGGGGAGAGAGAGAGAGGGGGGGGGGACATAGAGGGGAATTGAGAAGAAGTGAGAGTACTTGTGAGATGAGAGCGAGGGAAACAGACAATCAAAGAGAGAGAAGAGAGAGAGAGAGAGAGAGAGAGGAAGGGGGGGAGGGAGGAAGCGAGGGAGGGAAGGATAGAGGGACTGGGAGAGGGAGGGAGGGAGGGAGGGAGGGAGGGAGGGAGGGAGAGGGAGAGGGTACATGAGTGGAGATGATTGGATCAAGGGGAGTGGAAAAGAAGAGAGAGTACATGAGTGATTGGAGAGAGGGAAACATACATTCTAAGAGAGAAGAGAGAGAGAGAGATAGAGAGAGAATGCTCACCATTTTTGGACAAGCTCACCAAAAGATGCTCTCCCAAAAACATCCCCCATTCGTTTATCTTTTAGTGTTTGTAATATTCTTCTACTCAAAGCACCTATTTGGGTGCTCAAATATGGTGCACTCTAAGCTTGATAGCAAGCTTGGGAAAATAAGTTCTGATTTGGCCAAGATGGGGAGCCTTCAATCTAGGACACAAATTTTAAAAATTGTAGTTGTTCTATAAGAAATTTAAACAGCAAACATTAGGGGAGATTTGGGGTCTCAAAAGTTCCTCATAAGGAATGGATTAGGGAATGCTTAGTGGACTAATGCAAGGTAATGCTTAATGGGATGATGCAAGGGGCTTGGAGGGTGCCAAGGAGGCCTAACTAACCCAACCTAGGGGGGTTAAGCCCACCTCTCCCCCCATCAATGAGGCATGGGGGCCACTTTTTTAAATTTGAACTTTTAAATTTTGAATCCCCCTCCCTCCCTCTCACTCCCCCTGCCTCCTCTCACTCCCCCTGCCTCCTCTCTCTGCACCTCTCTCCCTTCTCCTCCCCCTGCCTCTCCCTCCCTCCTCCTCTCTCCTCCTCCTTCTTTGTCCTCCTCCTCCCTCTGGCCTCTCCCCTCCTCCTCTAGTAGCTGCCATGCTCCTTCTTAGTCCTCCTCCTCCCTCCTTCCTCTCCCCTCCTTCTCCCTCCACCCTTCTCCCTCTCCCCCTCTGGCCACCTTGCTCCCCCTCCCTCCTTCCTCTCCCCTCCTCCCTCTTGCAATAGCTCCTTCCCGCCCTTTTGCACCAACCGCCCTACTCTCCTCCTCCTCGTCCTCTTGCTTTGACCTTATTCTCCTCCTCCCTCTTCATTGCTACTCCCTCCCTCTCACTACTCCCTCGTTACCTTCTCCTTTGCTTGGTCTCACCTAAATTTCAGCTTGTAGCACTAATACCTCTCTTTGAGTACTCATGGCACCATTCGAAGACATATCCAACAAGTACCATGTGAACTTACAACTGGAGGCTAAATATGCAAGCACAATCCATTTAGGATTTAGGGGAACTCCCCAAAATGTACTCCACAGTATTCAATTGCAAGGGAAGAAGGATCTTGGCCTTTGGGTGGATGGAACTTTGTATCCTTTAGACCCTGTCACCCAAAAGATTCCTCCTTTTCATACAATGCATGATATTTTTCGGTTGGTTGGCAACAAACATGCTAGATTGTTTGGTTATTACAATTGATTGAACCATGCAAAAAAATTGTATGTGCAAGCGAGCAAGGTGTAGAGAACTCAAGTAGAAGAACAAGCACATTTAGGAAATATCACTATTGTGGCAATGCATAGTTCTATGTAGGATCTCCAAATGCAAAATAAGGAACTTAGTGACACAACCCATGTATTGGACTTGGAGCAAGAGGACTTGGAAGAATCAATCCATAAGCTCACTAAAAGCAAACAAAATTCGGAAAGGTCCTATCTATGGCCAAGTTCAACGTGCTATGGAGAACAAATAGGAGAAGTTGATGGAACAAGTACAAAAGTTGAAGGGAACACATTGTTAGCCAATAGTGGTGCTCGAAAGAGGAGATTTGTTACAAAAATTATATTTCTAGTATATCTTGTTTTGGACATTATTATTTTAGTCAGGTGTGACTATGGCAAAGTACTACATAGGAGCGCACTGGATGCGGTGGGGGTCCTAGTGGATACTTTGTGTGGTTAGTTGGGGACACCTTACTAGCTTGTATTTCTCCATGCTAGATGGGCAGTATTGTGGGTGATTCCATGTTAATACTGATGTCGCTAGTGTTATTGGTGTTGTGCTTGATTATTGTACTTTGAGCGTGGTTATGTTGGGATTAGTTGATTCAGTGATTCGTTCAATCGATTGTTAATAAACTAATGTAATTGGCGGCTTGAGTACAGGTGACGGAACTCACAGCAAGGATTGGAGTTAGTGTGAGGGTACCGATTGAGGTGTCGCATAGTGCTTTATTTATGGCCATGGGCCAATTTTGTATTTTTTTATTATTGAAAATTTGAGCAATCTATATTTTGGAGTGGACATAATTCAATTTTGGGCCCAAAGATGGCTATGTAAAGTAAATCCCTCATTTTGGAAGAGAGCGATAATTTTGGCTCCTTGTACTTTTATGAAATATCACCACTCCACTGACCCCGCCAAAGAGCACCAGCTTCAATTTGCTTAGCGTAGAACAAGGCCATGTGGCCATCGTGCCACTACAAGTCATTACCAGGATGCAGGCTAAGGCACTAGGCAAGGCCATGAAGAAGCTCACCAAGAAGGGCAAGGTATTCATCCCTGTTGCTCGGTTCCAAGATCCCTCCAGAATTCCAAGACAGCCATTCGAGTAGGTGATGGGCCCGATCAAGTGTTCATCTAGGATGGTTCCGATGAGGACATAGCTACCCATGCCACCTCCTCTACTTCCGAATAGTCCTCCATCTAGGGTGACCATGAGGTACCTCCGATTCCAGAAGTGAACAAACCAGTGCAGGCTCAAGGCCTAACACCAGCTCCCAATACATCAAGGATGCTCAAGACTTGGTGCGTGAGTGCCAATATAAGTTTGAGCATCGATTAAAGGCCAATAGGGGATCGGATACTATCCATATAGCCCACCTGATGGGGCATCAAGGAGCGAAATCTCTTAAGGTCCCAGAAAGAGTGGAAGAAGAAGAACACCTTAGCGTGGAGTAGTCGGAAGCTCCAAATCTAATGCACAAGATGTTCCAAGAGGACCCAGTGCTACACAACCTCCAAGACAAAGGATACCTATAGGGCCTCAATGACATGTTATCCATGGAGGAAGAAGCTTCATCGAAACCCTACGATAGTGTCGAGTTGGCTGCCTTCCTATCTACAGAAGTGAAAATGCTGATCACGTCTCTACTAAGAGGAAATCCTATCCTATGGCATGATCTGTCCAATTGGATGAACAGGACATCCCTATCTCCAGCCCCTGCCAGCTGTAGGCCCAACCAATCAATGCTAGCTAAGGGGCAAAACCTACCCAAGATCCCCATCAACAAGCTAGGCCAATATTTCAAGGGTGATGACACAAATGCTTCAATCCCCATAGTCTACCAAAACTAGAAGGTGGAAGCCATCTTGGATGGGGGAGCAGGAGTGAGTGTTTACACCAAGGAATGTTGGGAAAAGTGGGGAAATCCAGCAGATGGAGGAACCGCTGAACCTTTGGGAGTATTGACGGGCATAAACATTAAGGTTTTTGGATCCACGTACCCTGTCAGGTTCGTGGTCATGGACTTCACATGATAGCCCGGGTATGAAGCTACCCTAGGCCTCTCCTAGGCAGACCATTCTTGCAAATGTCTAGACTCATGCATGATTGGCGTAATGATAATATCTACTTGCGGCACAAGGAGTAAACCATGAGAGTGGATCTGCATACCTACAAGCCCCACCCATTTTCAGGACACCTCTTTGCTGGCAGAGTTTGACACCATCGCCCAAACCACCTCCATAAATCTATCCCAACCCTATGACAAGGAAGAGGATGAGAAGGAGTCTGATGACCTCTGGTATGCACCTCTTCCTGAGCCAGAGTTCTCGCAGAACTGGATGCACATCTTAGCCAACATAGATGCCCCAAAAAGAGTAGGGTTTCAAATCACAACCCCAAAGATCAAGGGTCTCTGACCTCAGTAGTTCCCATAAGGATGTGCATTGATTTCATTGGTCCCATAAGCCTAGCTGCTAAGGGGACTGGGGCCCGCTACATCATCCTAGCTACCGATGACTATTTCACCAAGTGGGTAGAATGAAGAGCTACAGTGAGGCTAATGCAAGATCCACTGCCAAGTTCTTATATGAACAAGTCATCATGTAGTTTGGATGCCCGTTGGAGTTAGTCAGCGACCGAGGAACTCACTTCCTCAATGAAACCATATAAATTGTGACAAGCAAGTTTATGATCATAGGAGGTCAATGCCATACTACCGCAGGGTGAATGGCTTGGCCAAAAGCTCCAACAAGACTTGCTACAAGATTATCACATGTACGGTAGAAGCCAGTTGTACCGACTAGGTGCATAAGCTCATAGCAGCGTTATGGGCCTATAGGACCTCCTACAAGGTGGCAACAAATTGCACCCCCTTCAAGTTAGCCTTTGGGATAGAGACACTAATGCCAATGGCGTATGTGGTGCCTAGCCTCCATCTTGCCATAAAGGAAAGACTCATGAAAAATGCACTGGTGGCCGAAAGGCTAGTCGACCTCGAAAAGCTAGATGAGACAAGGTTGCGAGTAGCCCATGCTCTCCAAGTAGAAAAGACCCGATGTAAAAAATGGTTTGATCACAACCTCAAGAACAAGGACTTGGCAGAAGGAGACTTGGCACTCCTATACAGTGTCCGCAATACCAAACGTAAGCTTAAGTACCGTGGTATGGGTCCTTGCTATGTAGTTGAGATCACCCCCCAAGGGTGCCGAATAGCCACCCTTGATGGGATAGAAATAGATGGCCACCTAAATGGAAGAAAATTAAAAAGATACCACAGACCACTCACTATCCCTACCCTTCAAGCCGTGCATAGAGAAAAAGAGCTCAAGGCAGAGGTGGCCAAGATGAAGTGCCAAGCCATCGAGGAAGCCAGAATTCATAATGCTAAGAGTCGCCAGCGTAGACAAATGATCCTTTTTAAGGCTTTGGTGGTCCCAAAAACTGCACCTCCCTCTCCCACTTGGAGGATCCCTACCATGTGCAAGAAGTCCACCTCTTTGTACCCCAAGGTGGTCCTCGCTCCTAAAAAGTATCTCGCAGGTACTACTCCCCCCAAAAAGTTGAAATTTTTCAAAAGTGCCAAAAATGACCTGAAACCCTTCCAAACCTTCTCCCAAACCATGCATATGCACCCAAATCCCTTTCCAACCCTTGAATCCTTCTTCTACTCACCACAGTCACTTTATAATGCCTCAATCCTTCTTCTCACCTAATCACTTTCTAACCCCTGAATCCTTTTTCTTCTCACCATAATTATATTTCATCACTTTTCTAACCCTCTCATGGCTCCATTGCAAGATTCTCCTACAATGTGGTGCTTGGTAGTTGATAGTGTAACAACAAAGCTTTTTTTGTAATCTATTTTTTTAAATTACTTTCACTCAATAACTCAAATCTATTTTCTCACATCTCTCATTGTTCCATTTCAATGTTACCAACAAGAAGTAGAAGTGTTTCTTGAGTTACAAGTGCATGTGACAAAATGTGTTCTTGGCAGGTTACGGTGGAGCAAGCAATCAATCAAAGGGTGCAAGCTACATGGTGCATGAGGGCTACATCTAGGGATTATGAACTACCTTCTCCATGTAGCTTATTGGATAAACATTATTCAAATATTTTCAAATATGTGGAAGTAATCTCGATTGGATTTCAAGGAATTTGAGCATGGATAGATAGAACATTGAGGCAATCAAAGGTAGAGGGAAGAATCTTCTTCAACGTGATGGAAGTGGTCATTCTTTAGCATTTACCACTATACCCATCAACATTTATCTGTCTTGTATGTGTTCTTTTCCTTTAGAGGACACCTATTATATTATATTGTGTCCTTTTGTCGACACTATTTTTTGGCTTCCCAATGGAGATTGCTTGTACTTGCCCTTTCTATGGTAATTGATATTATTTCATTCTAAAATAAATAAATGTTATCATTCTCATGAAATAAAGTAAAATCATAATCTATGTTGTTTTATTATCGTTGTCTTATTCTTGCTGCTTGTTGAAGTTTACCCAAAACTCAATTTCAAAAAGGCCTCTTGGCCTCAATGTGCATGTGGGTGTGCAATTGGATCAAACAATGTAAGTTTGGCCCAAATGTGTGCTTGGCCAAGAGGACTTTGTTGTGTCTTATGACATTACTTCTTGGCCCTAATCAGTCCCTTCCTGGTGATTAGCAAGTTTCTCTATAATGAACACTAGTACACCCCATTAGCCACACATCTATACAAAAAATCAGTTGAGCCAAGAAGAACAAGTATTGTGTAAACAAAGAAAGGCAACCACTTGAACTAGGCTTCAACAAGATTGAGCCCCAAATAGTGGTTCCCAATTAGTAAAAGAGAAAAAAGATGATTTGGAAAAATATTAGGCAATCTTGAACCCCCCCCCCCCAAAAAAAAAAACATTAGGCATCCTTGATTTGTTGGGAACCAATATTTGGGGAACCAATATTTGGGGCATGGAGAGACATTCCCCCAAAAAAATTTTGAAAAGAAATGGCCAGATGGCCCTAGGTGTGAGCAAGCGTGACTTTTGGCCAGACGGGGTGTGAGCAAGCATGACTTTTGGCTAGACGGGGTCCTAGGGCCATTTGGCCATCTTTTCAAAAAAATTTTGGGGGAATGTCTCTCCATGCCCCAAACACTGTTGGCTAGATGGCCCTAGGTGTGAGCAGGCGTGACTTTTGGTCCCCAACAGTGTTTGGGACATGGAGAGACATTCTTCCAAAAATTTTTGAAAAAAAATCGCCAGATGGCCCTAGGAGTGAGCAGGCGTGACTTTTGGTCAGACAGGGACCCTGGCCATTTTTTTTCAAATTTTTTTTGGGGGAATGTCTCTCCATGCCCTAAAGCCCGACTTTTGGCCAGATGGGGACATGGCCATTTTTTTTCAAAATTCTTTTGGGGGAATGTCTCTCCATGCTGCAAATACTAGTCACGCCTGCTCACATCTAGGGCCATCTTGCCATTTTTTTTCAAAATTTTTTGGGGGAATATCTCTTTATGCCCCAAATACTGGTCCCCAATAGCATTTGGGGAATGGAGAGACATTATCCCAAAAAAATTTGAAAAAAAATGGCCATATGGCCTTGGGTGTGAGCAGACGGACCAAAAGTCGTGCCTGCTCACATCTGGGGCCATTTGGCCATTTTTTTTCAAATGTTTTTTAGGGGAATGTCTCTCCATGTCCCAAATACTGATCCCCATGCCTAATGTAGGTACAATTGATTTGATCTAGCAAGTTCTCTTTTTTTTTTTTTAACACTGGGAAAAAATAGCCCTATTTGGATGCCCATATCTTCTAAATGGTGCAAGATATGAAAATAATTCATAGTATAACTTTTAACAATCTTTTAATTCCCTACAACTTTTATCATCATCTCTTTCTGCCCAAACTCGCCATCTAAGGCTTCAAATTTGCATTTAGAATTGGGCACACAAATCCAAGCCAAGAAAACACTTTAGAGTGCCTTTTTTACATCTTCGGGCCATTGTTTGCCCATCTGAATGGTTGAACCATGTAAATCACAAAGTATTAAAGTTGTAGCTTGGTGTAAAATCTACAACTCTCTCTTATAGACTTTTCCCAAAATCAATCATCTTCTCAAACATATTTGCCTTTCCAAAGTGCTCACTCTCAATATGTTGATGAAATTGTGAAAACAAATCATGGAAGCAAAAATACAGTGCAATGACCTATGACCTCACAATGGGTACTCACAAAAAGTACACATATTATACTCTACAAGGTTGATCTACAAACTCTATTCATGGTTTATATATGTCCCATGTGCATCCCTTTCACTTTTGCATGCATATGCATATTATACTCCAACATTGATCTATTACATAAATTCAATCATATTTATTTCTTATGTATTATGTCCTTCTCTAGTTATTGTTTTAGTGTTTACACTAAAACCAATAAGAACAAATGTCACTCTTAAACTTTTAGAGACAATTTGTCACTACTGATAATTGTTATCTTATAGAAGAATCATCGATATTATACATATGTATGCCCCTAATAATCTCATTATACCTCATGTTCTCACATGTTTGCCATTGCGGCTACACTTTTGGTTCTTGCTTCCGTTACAGTGGGAGTTGGTAGCATTATTATGGCAGATTTTGGCAGCAGGGAAGCGATTGTGGACATCAGGTCCTTATGCTTCCAGGAGCAACATGCAGGTGATGCAGGTTGGGTAGACCAACAGAGGTCTATTGTAGGTCATGTGCTTATGGTCACAGGTGGTACAGAGACATTTTCTTTGCACAGTGACTGTTCAACACAGGAGCACGTGGTGGTGAGAGTTCACTCTCCCAGTGAAATCTGGCATGAGATCTTGGTTGACAGGCATCTACAGCTTGTCATTTTCTATCCTGCAAACCTGATGTCTACTAGTAGCTTATCCTCTATGCACTTTGCACATTGTAAAGTGCTGATGGGCATAGGATGATGGTCTGGTCATCTTGTTTTTCAGCCTATGGCTGATTGTATTATATGTGTACTATACTCCCTTAAAGGCACACTGCCTTTAAGTGGGAGGTTGTTGGGGTAAAGGGCAATGTGCCCATCCCAAGTCTAAGATATTCCCTTGGTCTCTTCCCAATTTTATAATATGTTCAAACATCTAGGAGGACAAGTGGAGGGTTGGCACAAGGAATCTTGCCACCTCATTGTACTTTCCCATTATTTAACTTGCATTCTTGGACTTTCTACACCCCCCCCCACATGGACCTATCCTACATGGAGGGAATAATCCAATATAATATCCATCTCCACCTATTTTATATTACTTCTCCCATGGTCCTTGGGCCACATCTCACTAAATGCAGGCATGGGACTACCTAGGTGGAGGGGTGGTGCATGGAGGACCCATGCCACCTTATCATTTTATATTATCACTACCATGGATTATGTACAACACACCTTATGGGTCCTCTTACATGGAAGGGTGGCACATGGTCATGCCCTGCCACCTCAACCCTGGGCCCTATGCACACCATATTTTATTATACTATTGCCACACATACAAACACACACACATATTTATGCCTTTTTCCTTAGACAAATTTATCCATAACAGTTCCCCCCCCCAGGTAGGGAATGCACAACATTTCCATGCCTAGGTTTATCACACAAAAAGAAGGGCTTGAGGTAATGCTTGTTGATCACCTTCTTGCCATATGGCTCATGTAGCTCCCAAACTTGTACAAACCCATTGCTACATTCCTTGATGACTTTGTATGGACCGGTCCACAATGGAAGGAACTTCTTATCCATTTGGTGGTCCAATCTGTTATCAAAGCATAGCACAACATCCCCCTCAGCAAAGTGTCTTTCCCATCCCTTGCAAATCTTAGCATCCAAGCGGGCCTTTTGTCGATTCTTTTGAATCTCTATTTGATGTAGGGCAAGGCATCGGGTTTCATCTAGCTTCTCAAGTTGCACCATCTACATGTTCATCTTCTGTCATCCTCTGTTCTTGTGCCAATCTCAAAGCTGGAATCTCTATCTCTAGTGGTAAAAAAGCCTCAGTACCGTACACCAACTCAAAAGGAGTGTGACCTGTAGATGCTTTATGAGTGATGTTGTAAGCCCATACGGCTTCTGTGACCTTCTGATCCCACTGGCTCCTGTTCCCTGTAGCCATTTTTCCCATGGTTTTACAAAGGAGGCCATTGGTCCGCTCCTTTTGACCCACGGATGCTGGATAATATATGCTAGAAGTGCGATGATCAATACCCATGTGATCCATGAGTAACTCCACTGCTTCATTTAAGAATGGACTCCCATTGTCAGATACTATTTCCATGGGTGTCCCAAACCTTGTGCAGATACATTCAAATATGAAATTTGAAACTGCTTTACCGTTTGCTGCGGGGAGGGCGATAGCTTCAGCCCACTTAGTGACATACTGAGTGGCTACCAAAAGATACTTCTTTTTGCGGGCAGTCATGGGTAGGGGCCCAACAAAATCTATTCCCCACTTCTAAAATGGATGATGGACATCACTGGGTGATGTTGCCTAGGACACAAATCCTTCCTACCAAAGAATTGGCATGGTTCACAAGTTTTGCAAGACATAGTGACATCCTTGAACAAGGTCGGCCAATAGTACCCAGCATGTAAAATCTTCTTAGCTGTATAGTCATCGGCATAGTGGCCTCCACAAAATCCATCATGATAATGCTTCCATACCTTAGGTACTTCATTTGCATCAATGGCCCATCTTAGTACCCCATCCAGGCCTTGACGGTATAACACCCCATCAAAGAGAGTGTAGTGCTTACTATCTCTATGGATTTTCTTTCTCTCATAGCTAGTACTTTCTGGAGGAAAGGAGAAAGTGGTCAGAAACCTATAGATTCCACCATACCATGGATCCCCAACTTCTATGGCCGCTCCAAGGGTTACATCGAGGCACTCCTGTATATCAATCAAAGCATTCTTCAAGTTGGAACAAACCCCTTTTACAATTTTGAAAGAAAAATCATATTCTAGTAAAACTGCCAACCAGTTGGCCAACCGGCCCATGGGATTTGGTGATTGAAGAACCTACTTTGCAAGACCAATGCTATAGATAATAATAAAGGCCTTTCCAGCAACATAATGCTTAAATTTCTCAATGCAGAATACCAAAGACAAAGCATGCTTGTCAGCCTTAGAGTAGCGTCTTTCAGTTTTGAGCAATTGTTAAGAAGCAAATCGAACGGGATACATGAACCGATCCTCCCCTTGCTGGAGAAGAATACCTACTAGAGTGTGCTCACCAAACCCAGGATTGATATAGAAAGTCTTTGACCAATCAGGATTGCATAGAATGGGTTCTGAAGCCAGAGCACTCTTGATTTGTACAAACCCATGTCACAATCCTCATCTCAAGAGAAATAAACTCTTTTAATAGCACAGTCATGGGTCACGTCAAAGCAACGTATTGATCAATGAAGCGGCGATAGTATTCTGCTAGATTAACAAATGAGTGTACCTGACATTTGGTTGTTGGTGGGGAGAGCTTGAGGATAGCTTCTACCTTCTCGGGGTCAGGCTTGACACCCTCAGATGAGACAATATGTCCCAGTAACCTCCCTTGAGTGGCTCCAATGGTGCATTTCTCAGGGTTGAGACTGCCATTTGCATCATTGACCCTTTGGAAGGCCAACCTAACTTCATGACGTGCTCCTTACGTGACTAGAATATACAAAAATCATCTAAAAACACCTCCAAGAAATCCCCCAAATAAGGAGCAAACACCATCTGCATAAATCTTTGAAAGGTAACAGGAGCATTGGTGAGGCCAAATGGCATTACTTTGAATGCAAATGTCCCCCAGGGTGTGGCAAATGTGGTTTTAAGCACATCTTCTTCGGCAATTTTGATTTGATAAAACCCAGAGTAACCATCACAGAAAGTATTACATTGTCTTACTCCTCTTCTTCTTCTGGTTCCATGGCACCTGGTTGCACCGGGATCTTCTCCTTAGAAGCACCAAAAGACATGTGTCCTATCTTCCAATAGCTGACTGCATCACTCTTTCTCAACCATGGTCTCCCAAGTATGGCTGGGTAACTCCTACCTGTATCTTCGATGTCCACTACATAGAAATTGACGGTGGTGGTCAACCCATTGACAGTGATGGGCAAATCCTCAATGACTCCTAGGGTGGCAAGTCATCGACCATCTGCTACCTTGATTCGAGTGGAGGAATGCCTTGTGCATTTCAAATTCAATTTCTTCATGATTTGGGGCACCATGATATTACATGCAGCTCCCCCATCAACACACACACTTTTGACATGACAATTATCTATGATGGCATCTACTGTATGTGGGTACCGATCAATTTCTTCAGAGATAGAAGAGACCTCTCGTACCTTTCCCTTTTTCTTGCTCCTCCTTGTTGAGAGCCCTTGCTGCAGCTCATGTCTCACCTTAGGGCTTAATGCTATTAGTTGAGGGAGCGTGATGCTCAAAGACCGATAAGCAAGGTCCTGAACGATCGAATAGTCCTCTTGCCCCGAGCCGATGGGAAAATCCGAGGGCGACCACTTACTCCTGTGAGATCTTTTAGTCTTCTCTGTTGGTGGGTCTGCCATCTCGGCATCTGAGGGCTTTGAGAAGGACACCTTCTTCCTGGGGCGGCCCGGTGCATGGTTTGGAGAGGGGTCCGAGGTGGTACAACTTCTTTTCTTGAGGTCAAGGACCTCTATGTGAGAATCCTCAGTGCCTGATTCACTTAGAAGATTCACCCTTGGAATATTGGGACATTCTGTGCGATAATGACCCTTTTGGTGGCACTCGTAGCACACAACATTGGCACATTCTCTTGGAGGGCGATTGGATTGATTTCTGATGCCCACCATCTCAAGCCAAAGATCATTCAGGGCCTTGGCTAGGTCATTGACTCTGGGTTCCTTAGCAAGAGGGGTCGAGGGAGTAGGGAGGGGGGCTCATGGGCGAGGCTGGGGAAATCTTCCAGGCAGAGTTTAAGGATATACTCCTTGTTGAGGGTAAGCATCTAAGGGAGGACCATACATTTGAGGTGGAGGCGGTGGATACATCCTTGATGGTGGAGGTATGCCCTTGAGTTAGACCCCCAAGGTTGTTGTTGCAAGAATTGAGGGGGTTGCGGAGGGACAATCATCTTCTTTGAAGCGGGGTCAGACTGAACTTTATCAAACTTTTGAGCAATCTCATGTGCTAGCACCATAGTTTTTGGATTCTCCCATTTAAGCTTGAGGCAGAATTCGTCACTTGCTCCTGCTACAAGGTAGCCCAACACATGTTGAGTCATTCCAGCTCGAAATTCGGCATTGTCCTCCTGCGTGGCAATTAAATGATCCAAGAGCACGGCTGCTCAATCCACATATCGATGCGTCATCTCACTTTTTAGCTACTTCAAGTTTGCCACTTGCAGGTACACATTCTCCGGCTCCTCTTCTTTGCCAAAATACTCAATCATCACTGCTGTTAACCTTGGCCAGCTTTGGCGAACATCGTCAACTTGCTTCTCATACCACACTTGAGGCAAACCCTCTAGAAATGTGGGAAGAACCAACAAAAACCTATTTCATTAATTTTGGACTTTTTCTATTGTTTTTAGACGAAGCCCAAAAATCCTTCCCAAATGAAAAGTTTACTTTGTGAAAATATCCTTCCCAAATCAAATTTTTACTTTCTGAAAATATTCTTCCCAAATAAAAAGTTCACTTTGTGGCACTATCATATTCACATAAAAATCTTGTTTTTTCAATCTATAATTTTGCACCAACATGCAAGAATTTGAAATAATCGTATTTTAGAAATTCTAGCTATACCTAAGTTATTTGTTAATTTAATTATTTTTAATATTTTTCCTTGACGTGATAAATTTATAAATCCATGAAAGGAGACTTAAATATTTCATGTAAATAACATTGTCACTCGCAATATGCAAAATTTTTTTAAAACTTTTAATAAATAGAAAAAAGACATGATGCCATAAGACCCAAGTTTTGTATTAAACCAAAGAATTATAATAGCAATGATAGCTTGTTATCCGATCAAGTACTTATCGGATAGACACGCCACTTTGCATGCAACTCAATAACACCTAGCTTGAGGTGAGTATTGAGCCCATCAGATATGCTTTGCATGGTATATCACGCATTAAACACCGTATGTGCCTCAATGTCATGCACAACCATAAAAAAATACGCTTTTAGGTGTGCTATCCAACCAAGTGATTATTGGATGGTGTAGTACTTTGCATGTAACTCAATACCACCGCTTTTGAGGCTCATGAAAAGTATTGTGCCCATTGGATATGCTTTGCATGGTCGAGGGAGAATTAAATAGCGTTTTTGCCTTAGTGTCATGCATAACCGTCAAAAAACACGGTCCTAGAAGAGTTATTCAAACAAGTGCTTATCAGATTGGGGCATCTCTTTGCACACAAATCAATACTACCTAGGTTGAGGTGTTTGCAAAGTATTATGCCCATCAGATATGATTTACATTGTCAATCATGCATTATACAACATTTTCATCCTTGTCATATGCACTACCATCAAAAAACACGCTCCTAGGTGTGTTATCCGAACAAGTACTTATGGAATGGGAGCATCACTTTGCATGAAACTCAACACCACATAGGTTGAGGCATATGCAAACTATTTTTTCCATTAGATAAGCTTTGCATAGGCAATCACACATTATACACCGTTTTTGCCTTAGTGTCATGCACAACTGTAAAACACAAGGTCCTATATGTGTTATTTAAACAAGTACTTATGGGATGGGTGCCACACTTTGCATGTAAGTCAATTCCACCTAGTTTTAGGTGTGTGCAAAGTATTGTGCCCATAGGATATGCTTTGCATTGTCAATCAAGCATAAAATGCCGTTTTTGCCTTAGTGTCATACACAACCATAAAAAAACATGGTCCTAGGTGTGTTATTCAAACAAGTACTTCTCAGATGGGAGCTCCACTTTGCACGCAAGTCCGTTTCAACTAGGTTGAGGTGTGTGAAAAGAATTGTGACCATCAGATATGCTTTGCACGGTTGATCACACATTATACACCATTTTCCCCCTAATGATATGCACATCTGTAAAAAAACACGCCCTTAGGTGTATTATCTGACCAAGTACTTATCGGATGGGTGTGCCTCTTTGAAAACAAGCCAATACCACCTAGGTTAAGGTGTAGGAAAAGTATTGTGCCATCCGATATGCTTTGCATGGTCGATCGAGCATAAAATACCATTTTTGCCTTAGTGTCATGCACATCCGTAAAAAAACACGCTGCTAGGTATGTTATCCGATCAAGTACTTATGGGATGGGCATGCCGCTTTGCATGTAAGTCAATTCCAACTAGTTTAAGGTGTCAACAAAGTATTGTACCCATCGGATATGCTTTGCATTGTCGATCAAGCATAAAATACCATTTTTGCCTTAGTGTCATGCACAACCATAAAAAAACACGGTCCTAGGTGTGTTATTCAAACAAGTACTTCTCAGATGGGGGATCCACTTTGCATGCAAGTCTGTTTCAACTAGGTTGAGATGCGTGCAAAGTATGCAAGTCCATTTCAACTAGGTTGAGGTACGTGCAAAGTATTGTGACCATCGGATATGCTTTGCATGGTCAATCATGCATTATACATCGTTTTTCCCCTAGTGATATGCACATTCGTAAAAAAGCATGCCCTTAGGTGTGTTATCTGACCAAGTGCTTATCGAATGGGTGTGCCTTTTTGAGAACATGTCAATACCACCTAGGCTAAGGCATAAGAAGAGTATTGTGCCCATCGGATATCCTTTGCATTGTCGATCGAGCATTAAATACCATTTTTGCTCTAGTGTCATGCACATCCATAAAAAAACACTCTGCTAGGTATGTTATTTGATCAAGTACTTATCGGATGGGTGCACCACTTTGCATGTAAGTTAATTCCACCTATTTTAAGGTGTTTGCAAAGTATTGTGCCCATCGGATATGCTTTGCATTGTCGATCCAACATAAAACACCATTTTTGCCTTAGTGTCATGCACAACCATTAAAAAAACACGGTCCTAGGTGTGTTATTCAAACAAGTACTTCTCAGATGGGGGCACCACTTTGCACGCAAGTGTGTTTCAACTAGGTTGAGGTGCATGCAAAGTATTGTGACCATCGTATATGCTTTGCATGGTCGATCATGCATTATCCACCGTTTTTCCCGTAGTGATATGCACATCCACAAAAAAACATGCCCTTAGGTATGTTATCTGACCAAGTACTTATCGGATGGGTGTTCCTCTTTGAGAACATTTCAATCCCACCTAGATTGAGGCATAGGAAAATTATTGTTCCCATCGGATATCCTTTGCATGGTCGATCGAGCATTAAATACTATTTTTGCTCTAGTGTCATGCACATCCATAAAAAAACACACTGCTAGGTATGTTATCCGATCAAGTACTTATGGGATGGGCGTGCCACTTTGCATGTAAGTCAATTTCAACTAGTTGAAGGTGTGTGCAAAGTATTGTGCCCATCCGATATGCTTTGCATTGTCGATCAAGCATAAAACACCGTTTTTGCCTTAGTGTCATGCACAACCATAAAGAAACACGGTCCTAGGTGTGTTATTCAAACAAGTATCTATCGGATGGGGGCTCCACTTTGCACGCAAGTCTGTTTCAACTAGGTTGATGTGCGTGCAAAGTATTGTCACCATTGGATATGCTTTGCATGGTCGATCACGCATTATACAACGTTTTTTCTGTAGTGATATGCACATCCGCAAAAAAACACGCCCTTAGGTATGTTATCTGACCAGGTACTTATCGGATGGGTGTGCCTCTTTGAAAATATGTCAATATCACCTAGGTTAAGGTGTAGGAAAACTATTGTGCCCATCGTATATGCTTTTCATGGTCGATCGAGCATTAATTACCATTTTTGCCTTAGTGTCATGCACATCCGTAAAAAAACATGCTACTAGGTGTGTTATCCGATCAAGTACTTATGGGATGGGAATTCCACTTTGCATGTAAGTCAATTACACCTAGTTTAAGGTGTGTGCAAAGTGTTATGCCCACCGGATATGCTTTGCATTGTTGATCAGGCATAAAACACCGTTTTTGCCTTAGTGTAATGCACAACCATAAAAAAACAAGGTCCTAGGTGTGTTATTCAAACAAGTACTTATCGGATGGGAGCTCCACTTTGCACAAAAATCTGTTTCAACTAGATTGAGATGTGTGCAAAGTATTATGACCATCAGATACCAGATACGCTTTGCATGGTCGATCACGCATTATACCTCGTTTTTCCGGTAGTGATATGCACATCTGCAAAAAAACACACCCTTAGGTGTGTTATCTGACCAAGTACTTATCGGATGGGTGTGCCTCTTTGAAAACATGTCAATACCACCTAGTTTAAGGTGTAGGAAAAGTATTGTGTGCATCGGATATGCTTTGCATGGTCGATCGAGCATTAAATACCATTTTTGCCTTAGTGTCGCGCATCCGTAAAAAAACACGCTGCTAGGTATGTTATCCGAACAAGTACTTATGGGATGGGCTTGCCACTTTGCATGTAAGTCAATTCCACCTAGTTTAAGGTGTGTGTAAAGTATTGTACCCATCGGATATGCTTTGCATTGTGGATCAAGCATAAAACACCGTTTTTGCCTTAGTGTCATGCACAACCATAAAAAAACACGGTCCTAGGTGTGTTATTCAAACAAGTACTTCTTAGATGGGGGCTCCACTTTGCATGCAAGTCCATTTCAACTAGGTTGAGGTATGTGCAAAGTATTATGACCATCGGATATGCTTTGCATGTTCGATCATGCATTATACACCGTTTTTTCCCTAGTGATATGCACATCCGTAAAAAAGCACGCCTTTAGGTGTGTCATCTGACCAAGTACTTATCGGATGGGTGTTCCTCTTTGAGAACATGTGAATACCACCTAGGTTGAGGCATAGGAAAATTATTGTGCCCATCAGATATCCTTTGCATTGTCGATCGAGCATTAAATACCATTTTTGCTCTAGTGTCATGCACATTCGTAAAAAAACACACTGCTAGGTATGTTATCTAATCAAGTACTTATGGGATGGGCGCACCACTTTGCATGTAAGTTAATTCCACCTAGTTGAAGGTGCGTGCAAAGTATTGTGCCCACCAGATATGCTTGGCATTGTTGATCAAGCATAAAACACCGTTTATGCCTTAGTGTCATGCACAACCATAAAAAAACACGGTCCTAGGTGTGTTATTCAAATAAGTACTTCTCAGATGGGGGCTCCACTTTGCACACAGGTCAGCTTCAACTAGGTTGAGATGTGTGAAAAGTATTGTGACCATCGGATATGCTTTGCATGGTCGATCACGCATTATCCACCGTTTTTCCCGTAGTGATATGCACATCCGAAAAAAAACACGCCCTTAGGTATGTTATCTGACCAAGTACTTATTGGATGGGTGTGCTTCTTTGAGAATATTTTGATACAACCTAGGTTGAGGCATAGGAAAAGTATTGTGCCCATCGGATATCCTTTGCATGGTCAATCGAGCATTAAATACTATTTTTGCTCTAGTGTCATGCACATTCGGAAAAAAACACGCTGCTAGGTATGTTATCCGATCAACTACTTATGGGATGGGTGTGCCACTTTGCATGTAAGTCCATTCCACCTAGTTTAAGGTCTCTGCAAATTATTGTGCCCATTCGATATGCTTTGCATTGTCGATCAAGCATAAAACACCATTTTTGCCTTAGTGTCATGCACAACCATAAAACAACACGGTCCTAGGTGTGTTATTAAAACAAGTACTTGTCGGATGGGGGCTCCACTTTGCATGCAAGTCTATTTCAACTAGATTGAGGTGCGTGCAAAGTATTGTGACCATCGGATATGATTTGCATGGTCGATCACGCATTATTCAACGTTTTTCCTGTAGTGATATGCACATCCGCAAAAAAACACGCCATTAGGTATGTTATCTGACCAAGTACGTATCGAATGGGTGTGCCTCTTTGAAATTATGTCAATACCACCTATGTTAAGGTGTAGGAAAAGTATTGTGCCCATCGTATATGCTTTGCATGGTCGATCGAGCATTAATTACCATTTTTTCCTTAGTGTCATGCACATCCGTTAAAAAACACACTGCTAGGTGTGTCATCTGATCAAGTACTTATTGGATGGGAATGCCACTTTGCATCTAAGTCAATTCCACCTAGTTTAAGGTGTTTGCAAAGTGTTATGCCTATCGGATATGCTTTGCATTGTCGATTAAGCATAAAACACCGTTTTTGCCTTATTGTAATGCACAACCATTAAAAAACACGGTCCTAGGTGTGTGATTCAAACAAGTACTTATCGGATGGGGGATCCACTTTGCATGCAAGTCTGTTTAGACTAGGTTGAGGTTCATGCAAAGTATTGTGACCATCGGATATGCTTTGCATGGTTGATCACACATTATACACTGTTTTTTCTCTAGTGATATGCACATTCACAAAAAAACACGCCCTTAGGTGTGTTATCTGACCAAGTACTTATCGGATCGGTATGCCTCTTTGAAAACATGTCAATACCACCTAGGTCAAGGTGTAGGAAAAGTATTGTGGCCATCGGATATGCTTTGCATGGTCGATTGAGCATTAAATACCATTTTTGTCTTAGTGTCATGCACATCCGTAAAAAAACACGCTGCTAGGTATGTTATCCGATTAAGTACTTATGGGATGGGCATGCCACTTTGCATGTAAGTCAATTCCACCTAGTTTAAGGTGTGTGCAAAGTGTTATGCCCATCGGATATGCTTTGCATTGTCAATCAATCATAAAACACCATTTTTGCTCTAGTATGCACAACCATAAAAAAACACGGTCCTATGTGTGTTATTCAAACAAGTACTTATCGGATGGGGGATCCACCTTGCACACAAGTCTCTTTTGACTAGGTTCAATTGCGTGCAAAGTATTGTGACCATTGGATATGCTTTCCATGGCCGATCACCCATTATACACCATTTTTCCCCTAGTCATATGCACATCCGCAAAAAAAACACGCCCTTAGGTGTGTTATCTGACCAAGTACTTATCGGATGGGTGTGCCTATTTGGAAACATGTCAATACCAGCTAGGTTGAGGCCTAGGAAAAGTATTGTGCCCATCGGATATGCTTTGCATGGTCGATGGAGCATTAAATACCATTTTTGCCTTAGTGTCATGCACATCCGTAAGAAAACACGCTGCTAGGTATGTTATCCAATCCAGTACTTATGGGACGGGCATGCCACTTTGCATGTAAGTCAATTCCACCTAGTTTAAGGTGTGTGCAAAGTATTTTACCTGTCGGATATGATTTGCATTGTGGATCAAGCATAAAACACCGTTTTTGCCTTAATGTCATGCACAACCATAAAAAAACACGGTCCTAGGTGTGTTATTCAAACAAGTACTTCTCAGATGGGGGCTCCACTTTGCATGCAAGTCTGTTTCAACTAGATTCAGGTATGTGCAAAGTATTGTGACCATCGGATATGCTTTGGATGGTCCATCATGCATTATACACCGTTTTTTCCCTAGTGATATGCACATCCGTAAAAAAGCATGCCTTTAGGTGTGTCATCTGACCAAGTACTTATCGGATGGGTGTGCCTCTTTGAGAACATGTCAATACCACATAGGTTGATGCATAGGAAAAGTATTGTGCCCATCGGATATCCTTTGCATGGTCGATCCAGCATTAAATACTATTTTTGCTCTAGTATCATGCACATCCGAAAAAAAACACGCTGCTAGAACTGTTATCCGATCAAGTACTTATGGGATGGGCACGCCACTTTGCATGTAAGTCAATTCCACCTATTTGAAGGTGTGTGCAAAGTATTGTGCCCATCCGATATGCTTTGCATTGTCGATCAAGCATAAAACACCGTTTTTGCGTTAGTGTCATGCACAACCATAAAAAAACACGATCCTAGGTGTGTTATTCAAATTGTACTTATCAGATGGGGGCACCACTTTGCACGCAAGTGTGTTTCAACTAGGTTGAGGTGCATGCAAAGTATTGTGACCATCGGATATGCTTTGCATGGTCGATCACGCATTATCCACCGTTTTTCCCGTAGTGATATGCACATCCGCAAAAAACCATGCCCTTAGGTATGTTATCTGACCAAGTACTTATCGGATGGGTGTGCCTCTTTGAAAACATGTCAATACCACCTAGGTTAAGGTGTAGGTAAAGTATTGTGCCCATCGTATATGCTTTGCATGGTCGATCGAGCATTAATTACCATTTTTGCCTTAGTGTCATGCACATCCATAAAGAAACATGCTGCTAGGTGTGTTATTCGATCAAGTACTTATGGGATAGGAATGCCACTTTGCATCTAAGTCAATTACATCTAGTTTAAGATGTGTGCAAAGTGTAATGCCCATCGGATATGCTTTTCATTGTCGATCAAGCATAAAACAACGTTTTTGCCTTAGTGTAATGCACAATCATAAAAAAACACGGTCCTAGGTGTGTTATTCAAACAAGTACTTATCGGATGAGTCCACTTTGCAAGCAAGTTCTTTTAAACTGCATTGAGGTGTGTGCAAAGTGTTGTGACCATCGGATATGCTTTGCATGGTCGATCACGCATTATACACCATTTTTTCGGTAGTGATATGCACAACACGCCCTTAGGTGTGTTATTTGACCAAGTACTTATTGGATGGGTGTGCCTATTTGAAAACATGTCAATATCACCTCCGTTAAGGCGTGGGAAAAGTATTGTGCCCATCGGATATGCTTTGCATGGTCGATCGAGCATTAAATACCATTTTTGCCTTAGTGTCATGCAAATCCGTAAAAAAACACGCTGCTAGGTGTGTTTTCCGATTAAGTACTTATGGGATAGGCATGCCACTTTGCATGTAAGTCAATTCCACCTAGTTTAAGGTGTGTGCAAAGTGTTATGCCCATCGGATATGTTTTGCATTGTTGATCAAGCATAAAACACCATTTTTGCTCTAGTGTAATGCACAACCATTAAAAAACACAGTCCTAGGTGTGTTATTCAAATAAGTACTTTTCGGATGGGGGCCCCACCTTGCACCCAAGTCTCTTTCGACTAGGTTGAGGTGTGTGCAAAGTATTCATACCATTGGATATGCTTTGTATGGCCGATCATCCATTATACACCATTTTCCCCCTAGTCATATGCACATCCGCAAAGAAACATGCCCTTAGGTGTGTTATCTGACCAAGTACTTATCGGATGGGTGTGCCTGTTTGAAAACATTTCAATACCACCCAGGTTGAGGTGTAGGAAAAGTATTGTGCCCATCGGATATGCTTTGCATGGTCGATCGAGCATTAAATACCATTTCTACCTTAGTGTCATGCACATTCGGAAAAAAACACGCTGCTAGGTATGTTATCCAATCAGGTACTTATGGGATGGGCATGCCACTTTGCATGTAAGTCAATTCCACCTAGTTTAAGGTGTGTGCAAAGTATTGTACCCATCGGATATGCTTTGCACTATGGATCAAGCATAAAACACCGTTTTTGCATTAGTGTCATGCACAACCATAAAAAAACACGGTCCTAGGTATGTTATTTAAACAAGTACATCTCAGATGGGGGCTCCACTTTGCAGGCAAGTCCATTTCAAATAGGTTGACATATGTGCAAACTATTGTGACCATCGCATATGCTTTGCATGGTCAATAAGGTGTGTGCAAAGTAATGTGCCCATCGGATATGCTTTGCATTGTCGATCAAGCATAAAACACCGTTTTTGCCTTAGTGTCATGCACAACCATAAAAAACATGATCCTAGGTGTGTTATTCAAACAAGTACTTCTCAGATGGGGGCTCCTTTTTGCATGCAAGTTTTTTTCAACTAGGTTGAGGTGCGTGCAAAGTATTGTGACCATCGGATATGCTTTGCATGGTCGATCACGCATTATCTACTATTTTTCCCATAGTGATATGCACATCCGCAAAAAAACACGCCCTTAGGTATGTTATCTGACCAAGTACTTATCGGATGGGTGTGCCTCTTTGAGAACATTTCAATACCACCTAGGTTGAGGTGTAGGAAAAGTATTGTGCCCATCGGATATCCTTTGCATGGTTGATCGAGCATTAAATACTATTTTTGCTCTAGTGTCATGCACATCTATAAAAAAACAGGCTGCTAGGTATGTTATCCAATCAAGTACTTATGGGATGGTCATGCCACTTTGCATGTAGGTCAATTTCACCTAGTTGAAGGTGTGTGCAAAGTATTGTGCCCATCTGATATGCTTTGCATTGTCAATCAAGCATGAAACACCATTTTTGCCTTAGTGTCATGCACAACCATAAAAAAACACAGTCCTAGGTGTGTTATTCAAACAAGTACTTATCGGATGGGGGCTCCACTTTGCACGCAAGTCCGTTTCAACTAGGTTGAGGTGCGTGCAAAGTATTGTGACCATCGGATATGCTTTGCATGGTCGATGATGCATTATACAACATTTTTCCTGTAGTGATATGCACATCCGCAAAAAAACACGCCCTTAGGTATGTTATCTGACCAAGTACTTATCGCATGGGTGTGCCTCTTTGAAATTATGTCAATACCACCTAGGTTAAGGTGTAGAAAAAGTATTGTGCCCATCGTATATGCTTTGCATGGTCGATCGAGCATTAATTACCATTTTTGCCTTAGTGTCATGCACATCCATAAAAAAACACGCTGCTAGGTGTGTACTCCGATGAAGTACTTATGGGATGGGAATGCCACTTTGCATCTAAGTCAATTCCACCTATTTTCAAGTGTGTGCAAAGTGTTATGCCCATCGGATATGCTTTGCATTGTCGATCAAGCATAAAACACCGTTTTTGCCTTAGTGTAATGCACAACCATAAAAAAACACAGTCCTAGGTGTGTTATTCAAACAAGTACTTATCGGATGGGGGCTCCACTTTGCACGCAAGTCTATCTCAACTAGATTGAGGTGGGTGCAAAGTATTTTGACCATCGGATATGCTTTGCATGGTCGATCACACATTATCCACCGTTTTTCCCGTAGTGATATGCACATCTGCAAAAAAACACGCCCTTAGGTGTGTTATCTGACCAAGTACTTATTAGATGGGTGTGCCTCTTTGAGAACATTTTGATACCACCTAGGTTTAGGCATAGGAAAAGTATTGTGCCCATCGGATATCCTTTGCATGGTCGATCGAGCATTAAATACTATTTTTGCTCTAGTGTCATGCACATTCGTAAAAAAGTCTGCTGGTAGGTATGTTATCCGATCAACTACTTATGCGATGGGTGCGCCACTTTGAATCTAAGTCAATTTAAACTAGTTGAAGGTCTGTGCAAAGTATTGTGCCCATCCGATATGCTTTGCATTGTCGATCAAGCATAACACACCGTTTTTACCTTAGTGTCATGCACAACCATAAAAAAACACGATCCTAGGTGTGTTATTCAAACAAGTACTTATCACCTTGCACACAAGTGTCTTTTGACTACATTGAGGTGGGTGCAAAGTATTGTGACCATTGGATATGCTTTGCATGGTCGATCATCCATTATACACCATTTTTTCCCTCACATCTGCAAAAAAACACGCCCTTAGGTGTGTTATCTGACCAAGTACTTATTGGATGGGTGTGCCTATTTGAAAACATGTCAATACCACCTAGGTTGAGGCATAGGAAAAGTATTGTGCCCATCGGATAAGCTTTGCATGGTTGATCGAGCATTAAATACCATTTTTGACTTAGTGTCATGCACATCCGTAAAAAAACACACTGCTAGGTATGTTATCCGATCAAGTACTTATGGGACGGGCATGCCACTTTGGATGTAAGTCAATTCCACCTAGTTTAAGGTGTGTGCAAAGTATTGTACCCATCAGATATGCTTTGCATTGTGGATCAAGCATAAAACACCGTTTTTGCCTTAGTGTCATGCACAACCATAAAAAAACACGGTCCTAGGTGTGTTATTCAAACAAGTACTTCTCAGATGGGGGCTCCACTTTGCAAACACGGTCCTAGGTCTATTTCAACTAGGTTGAGGTGCGTGCAAAGTATTGTGACTATCGGATATGCTTTGCATGTTCGAGCATGCATTATCCACCGTTTTTCCCGTAGTTATATGCACATCCACAAAAAAACACGCCCTTAGGTATGTTATCTGACCAAGTACTTATCGGATGAGTGTAATTGTTTGAGAATATTTCAATACCACCTAGGTTGAGGTATAGGAAAAGTATCGTGCCCATCGAATATCCTTTCCATTAACGATCGAGCATTAAATACTATTTTTGCTCTAGTGTCATGCACATCCGGAAAAAAACACGCTGCTAGGTATGTTATCCAATCAAGTACTTATGGGATGGGTGCACCACTTTGCAAAGTATTGTGCCCATCGGATATGCTTTGCATTGTCGATCAAGCATAAAACACCGTTTTTTCCTTAGTGTCATGCACAACCATAAAAAAACACGGTCCTAGGCGTGTTATTCAAACAAGTACTTATCGGATGGGGGCTCCACTTTGTACTCAAGTCAGTTTCAACTAGGTTGAGGTGCGTGCAAAGTATTGTGACCATTGGATATGCTTTGCATGGTCGATCACACATTATACAACGTTTTTCCAATAGTGATATGCACATCCGTGAAGAAACACGGCCTTAGGTATGTTATCTGACCAAGTACTTATCGGATGGGTGTGCCTCTTTGAAAACATGTCAATACCACCTAGGTTATGGCATAGGAAAATTATTGTGCCCATCGGATATCCTTTGCATGGTCGATCGAGCATTAAATACTATTTTTGCCCTAGTGTCATGCACATTCGTAAAAAGACACACTGCTAGGTATGTTATCCAAATTACTACTTATGGGATGGGTGCCCCACTTTGCATGTAAGTCAATTCCACCTAGTTGAAGGTGTCTGCAAAGTATTGTGCCCATCCGATATGCTTTGCATTGTCGATCAAGCATAAAACACCATTTTTGCCTTAGTGTCATGCACAACCATAAAACAACACGGTCCTAGGTGTGTTATTCAAACAAGTACTTATCGGATGGGGGCTCCACTTTGCACACAAGTCTGTTTCAACTAGATTTAGGTCTATGCAAAGTAGTGTGACTATCAGATATGCTTTGCATGGTCAATCGGCATTATACAACGTTTTTCCTGTAGTGATATGCACATCCGCAAAAAAACACGCTGTTAGGTATGTTATCTGACCAAGTACATATCGGATGGGTGTGCCTCTTTGAAATTATGTCAATACCACCTAGGTTGAGGTGTAGGAAAAGTATTGTACCCATCAGATATCCTTTGCATGGTCGATCGAGCATTAAATACCATTTTTGCTCTAGTGTCATGCACATCCGTAAAGAAACACGCTGCTAGGTATGTTATTTGATCAAGTACTTATGGGATGGGTGCTCCACTTTGCATGTAAGTCAATTTCACGTAGTTTAAGGTGTGTGCAGAGTATTATGCCCATCGGATATGTTTTGCATTGTCGATCAAGCATGAAACACCATTTTTGCCTTAGTGTCATGCACATCCGTAAATAAACACACTGCTAGGTATGTTATTCAATCAAGTACTTATGGGATGGGTGCTCCACTTTGCACGCAAGTCCGTTTCAACTAGGTTGAGGTGCATGCAAAGTATTATGACCGTCATATATGATTTGCATGGTTGATCACGCATTATCCACCGTTTTTTCCGTAGTGATATGCACATCCGCAAAAAAACACGCCCTTAGGTATGTTATTTGACCATATACTTATCGGATGGGTGTGCCTCTTTGAGAACGTTTCAATACCACCTAGGTTGAGGTGTAGGAAAGTATTGTGCCCATCGGAGATCCTTTGCATGGTCGATCAAGCATTAAATACCATTTTTGCTCGTGTCATGCACATCCGTAAAAAAACACGCTACTAGGTATGTTATTCATGGGATGGGCGCTCCACTTTGCATGTAAGTCAATTTCACCTAGTTTAAGGTGTGTGCAAAGTATTATGCCCATCGGATAATTTTTACATTACACAAGTCAATACTGGCTAGGTTGAGGAACATGCAAAGTCTTGTGTCCATTGGATATGCTTTGCATAGTTGATCGCACATTATACACCATTTTGTTCCTAGTGTTATGCACAATCGTCATAAAATACGTTTGCAGGTGTGTTATCTGAACAAGTACTTATGGGATGGGTGCACCACTTTGTATGCAAGTCAATACGACCTAGGTTGACGTGTGTACAAAGTTTTGTGCCCATCGGAGAAATGTAGATGCCATAATATTAGCTCGAGATATTAGCAAATTCTCGATATGTGTATATGTGTGTGTGTGTGGCAAACAATTTTGATACAACAAAGCAAACACCTAGTGCACAAATCATGCAGTTCATACCTTGAGTATTGTGTCAAAATAAAAGCTAAAATAAGCTTGTTGATGAGGATAAATATGCCCTTGAATAAAATCACAGTTGTTGTATGACCACGATAGGATCGCTTTGACACCTGTGATTTTGCCTACATGTAAGTTTGCAAATAGTATAAAAATTTGTATAATAATATATTAATAGTTTGCAAATGTGTATAGCAAGTGAGTAATGGGAAGTGGAAGTGGGAGTGAGGAGGGAGGAGTGGAATGGGAGAGGGGAGGTAATAGGGTGTATGATAATAAGTATAAAAAATAGTATAATAATATATTAACAGTTTGCAAATGGCAAGTGAGTAATGGGAAGTGGAAGTGAGAGTGGGGAGGGAGGCATGGAATGGGAGAGGGGGAGGTAATAGGGGAGTAGGATAATAAGGGAGTGAAATGAGTTAATAGGGGATGAAAAGAGGGGTGAGATGGGGAAATATGGGATTTTGGGAAATGGAAGGGTGGGATGGGGAAATGGGAGGAGTATGGGACGTGGTGGAAATGTGGGATGGGAGTGGTGGCAATGGGGGAGGAAGAAGAAATGGATGGGGGGAGGGCCAATGGAAGATTGGGATGAGGGATGGGGGTCCAATGGGAGAGGGGGAGTAATGGGAGCCAATGGGAGAGGGGAGGAATGGAAAGCCAATAGGAGAGGAGGAGGAAAATCTAGTTTTTCTTATATATAGTCTTCCTTCTTCATTCATTCTCCCCTCATTTCATTCATTGAAGCAAGAAAGCAAGGACGAGCAAGAAAGCAAGGAAGGAAGAGCAAGAAAGCAAGAAAGAGCAAAGTTACAATCTTTTTCCAGGTACTTGTAAATTTTTTTGATTAATTCTTTATCTAAGTTTTGTAGATTTGTTTTTTTTAAATTTGAAGAGAGAGAAAGAAAGAAAGAGAGAGAGAAACTAGAGAGAGAGAGAAAGTTTAGAGAGAAGGAGAGGAGCCTTGGGGGCCGCGGCCTCCAGGAGGAAGAGGGAAGTGGAGGGGGGAGAGAGAGGGAGGAAAGGAGGGAGGAAGGAGAGAGAGAGGGGGTTATGAGAGAGAGAGGTGCGAGGAACTAGAGAGAGAGAGAGAGAGAGAGAGAGAGAGAGAGAGAGAGAGAGAGAGAGAGAGAGAGAACGTTTAGAGAGAAGGAGAGGAGCCTTGGGGGCCGCAGCTTCCAGGATGAAGAGGGAAGTGGAGGGGGGAGAGAGAGGGAGGAAAGGAGGGAGGGAGGAGAGAGAGAGGGGGTATGAGAGAGAGAGGTTCGAGAGGGAGGTGGGGGGATAGAGGGGGGGAGGGGGAGAGAGAGGGAGGAAAGGAGGAAGGGAGGAGGTGGTGGGAGGGGGAGGTGGTAGGGGGAGGCAGTGGGAGGGGGAGGCAGTGGCAGAGGGGGGATGGAGGGGGGAGGCGGTGGGAGGGGGAGGCAGTGGCAGAGGGGGGATGGAGGGGGGAGAGAGAGGGAGGAAAGGAGGGAGGGAGGAGGCGGCAGGAGGGGGAGGCACTAGGGGGAGGCAACGAGAGGGGGGGAACAGAGAGAGGGGGCGATGGGAGGGGAGGTGGCAGTAGAGGGGGGATGGAGGCGGCGGCAGAGGGGGAGGTGGGGGGATGGAGGGGGGGATGGAGGGGTGGAGGGGGGAGAGAGAGGGAAGAAAGGAGGGAGGGAGGAGGCGGCACGAGGGGGAGGCGGTGGGAGGGGGAGGCGGCGGGAGGGGGAGGCGGCGGCAGAGGGGGGATGGAGGGGGGAGAGAGAGGGAGGAAAGGAGGGAGGGAGGAGGCAGCGGGAGGGGGAGGCGGTGGGAGGAGGGGCAGAGAGAGGGGGCGGTGGTAGGGGGAGGCGACGGGAGGGGGAGGCGGCGGTAAAGGGGAGAGCGGTAGTAGGGGGAGGCGGCGGGAGGGTGAGGGGGCGGCGGGAGGGGGAGGCAGCATAGAGAGGGAGGGGAGAGAGAGAGAGAGGAGTGAGGGGAGAGAGAGAGAGAGAGAGAGAGAGAGAGAGAGAGAGAGAGAGAGAGAGAGAGAGAGAGAGAGAGAGAGAGAGGGGTCCTAGCGGCCGCAGGCCCTAGGGTGAGAGGAGTGAGGAAAGGGAGAGGAGAGAGAGAGAGAATGAGGGGAGGGAGAGAAGAGAGAGAGAAAGAAGGGGGAGGCGGCATAGAGAGGGAGGGGAGAGAGAGAGAGAGGAGTGAGGGGAGGGAGGGGGGGAGAGAGAGAGAGAGAGAGAGAGAGAGAGAGAGAGAGAGAGAGAGAGAGAGGGGTCTTGGCGGCCGCGGCCCCCAGGGTGAGAGGAGTGAGGAAAGGGGGAGGGGAGAGAGAGAATGAGGGGAGGGAGAGGAGGGAGAGAAAAAGAAGGGGGAGGCGGCATAGAGAGGGAGGGGAGAGAGAGAGAGAGGAGTGAGGGGAGGGAGGGGAGGGAGAGAGAGAGCGAGAGGTCTTGGTGGCCATGGCCCCCAGGATGAGAGGAGTGAGGAAAGGGAGAGGAGAGAGAGAATGAGGGGAGGGAGAAGAGGGAGAGAGAAGGAAGGGGGAGGCGGCGTAGAGAGGGAGGGGAGAGAGAGAGAGAGAGAGGAGTGAGGGGAGGGGAGGCAGAGAGAGAGAGAGAGAGAGAGAGAGAGAGAGAGAGAGAGAGGTCCTGGCGGCCGTGGCCCCTAGGGTGAGATGAGTGAGGAAAGGGAGAGGAGAAAGAGAGAATGAGGGGAAGGAGAGGAGGGAGAGAGAAAGAAGGGGGAGGCAGCATAGAGAGGGAGGGGAGAGAGAGAGAGGAGTGAGGGGAGGGAGGGGAGGGAGAGAGAGAGCGAGAGGTCTTGGCGGCCACAGCCCCCAGGTTGAGAGGAGTGAGGGGAGGGAGAGGAGGGAGAGAGAAAGAGAAGTGAGGAGGAATGAGAGAGAGAGAGAGAGAAAGTGAGGGGAGGGGGGGAGAGAGAGATAGAAGCCCTGGCGGCCGTGGCCCCCAGGGATGAGATGAGAGTGAGAGGAGTAAGGGAGGGAGGGGAGTGAGAGTGAGGAGGGAAGGGGAGGGGAGGAGAGAGAGAGAGAGAGGACTCCTGGGGGCCGCGGATTCCAGGTGAGAGAAGAGAAAAGGGAGTGGAGAGGAGTTAGAGTGGAAGTGGAGAGGGAAGGTACACGACTAGAGAGAGAGGGGTGAGAAGACGTGATGGAGAGGGAAACACTACTAGAGAGAGAGGAGAGATGAGAAGACTTTAGGGAGAGGGGAAGGTAAGCGACTAGAGAGAGAGGAGAGATGAGAAGAATTGAGGGAGAGAGTAAGGTATGCAACTAGAGGAAGGTATGCAACTAGAGAACGACCCACGAGCACGAGCAAGAGTGATAAACAAGAGGCTACCACGAGCAAGAGCGACAAATAAGAAGCGACGTACGAGAAGAATGAAGAGGGATGTACGAGAAGAATGTCAAACACAAATCAAATAGTATCAAGAAGAATGTTGAACACAAATTTGAATTCAAATTTATCTAGAAGAATGAATTCAAATTTCCCTCTTTTTTTTAAATTCAAATTTATTCGTGAGTGGGAGGAGTGGGCTAGTTTTTCTTATATATACTCTTCTTTCCATTCATTCATTCTCATTCTCTCCTTATTTCATTGAAGCAACCAAGAGCGGAAGAGCAAGGATAAGCGGAGCCTTACTTTTTTCACTTTTTCCAGGTACTTGCAATTCTTTTTCTTTACTCGCAATTCTACAATTCTTCTTGTAATTCTTTTTCAATTGGTTTCTTGTTAGAGTTTTTGAGTTCTATTTCAATTAATTTCTTATTGAAATTTGTTTTCTAAATTTGAAAAGAGAGAGAGAGAAAGAGAGAGCTAGAGAGAGAGAGACAGAGAGAGAGTGTGAGAGAGAGAGCAGGAGATTAAGAGAGAAAAGAAAGGAGGGAGAGAAAGTAGGAGAGAGAGAGAGAGAGAGAGAGAGAGAGAGAGAGAGAGAGAGAGAGAGAAAGAGAAGGAAGAGAGGGAGGGAGGGAGAGAGATTAAGAGAGAGAAGAGGAATAGTAACCTCTTACATGAGAAAAGAAATCCCACAACAGGTGGTTGCATATGTGGAAAGATTAATCAGCGAGATAAGGATGCCGACAGATATGCACCAAAGCTTTCAATTCAATGTAGAGGTTACGTCAGAGTCTGGAAAGCTTGTAAACTTCAGGGGAGTTTTAGAAGATGACTTCATCAAGAATGAGTCAGCATGGGAAAGCCACAACTATTCTTCATCAATGAAGTTTCTAGCGATGATATCCATAACTTCATTGATAGAATAGTATATACCACCATTAGCAAAGTGGCAATTTGCAACATTGTCATTTTTGTTGATAAACAAGACAAAGAAGCCATGTAGGTTATACTAGAGTGAGCATATTCATCAGATTTGAAGATCTATAGTGGTGTTTATGTAGCAAAGAGAGGCAAGAGAGAATGTGGCATAGCGATTCAATCTCTTGAATCATTATTCTTGTGTATGCGGAGTCCCAACCCTGATCACTCCTTACAAAAGAACATAAGAGGGAATTCAAATAATTTGAGATTGATGCTAGAAGAGCAAGATATTCCCAAGTCCATACATTATAAAAAAAACAACTATGGAAGTCCGGCAAAAAGTGGGAGTCTCTTGCTTACCATGGTGGAGAATTTGCTACCGGTAGGTTGGGAGGTCACCTTGTGCAGGATGGGAATTTTATTTGAGGATCTCCTCAGAAAAGGGAACTCCACAAATATTATTGAAAACAAGTATTTCATGGCCGATTTTCAACTTCAAGCAGATCTAACCATAGGCTATGAAAAAGAGGTAGAGCACAAGGAGACTGATGACATGGATGATGAACTTGAAGATCATAATGTCCCAGTTGATGATGATGAAAAGATGGACTTACATGACCCGCAGAGAGAGGTTGGTGGATGAAGAGAAAGATGATGATGCCTTCTTTGATAATTATGGCTCATAGGGTTATGTAAAAAGGCCACTACGACAATCCTTAGCAGTATGAACTCTCTATTTCTCAACTAAATACCATTTTTAAAATAAGATTTAAATTTAAAGATAATGAATCTAATCTCTCATATTTGTTTATAGGCAATAGAGGGAGAAGAAATGGATGAAGTCAATATGGAGGCACTCCCTTCTACTTTAGCAATGCAACCACCTCTAAATTTGGTTGAAAAATCCCATGAACACAAGAGCTTTAAAGACACCATGGAAAAGCAGAATGATCGCAAACATAGAATACAAGCTATGACAGAGACCCATTCTACAAATTTAGCTGCATTGGATAAAATGGAAAGCTCATTTGAAGTTAGGATCATTTTGAAACGAGAACCTTAGTATTTGAGCTTTGGTAGAGAGGAGGTTTCAATCCTCTCCAATCCTTTAAAAGAGGTTAATGACAATGTTATCCTGGCCATTCTCAGGTAACGTTTGTTTATTTGTTGCTACTTCAATGAGCTAACATTTATTTATTTGTTAACAGTGTAGTTATATCTCAATTTCCTACTGCGAATGCATAATCAATTCTATGAGCTAACATTTGTTTATTTCTTGGTGCAGTGTAGTTATTTCTTAGCTTCCTAGTGTAGTGCAGAATCGTGTCTACATGCTCGATGCTCTCCTTTCTTCTATTCTTAGCTCTCCTCAAAAGACTATAGAAGATGTTTGTACCTGGTTAAGCCCTTTGAATTTAGATGGGGTGCGAGTCATCTTTATGCCTTATCATGAGGAGTAAGTATCAACTCCAACCTTATTTTTACTATCTCTTTGGAAAGATTGTGTTAAACAATAATCATTTTTAATCTGGTCTTGTAGCTTACATTGGAGTCTGATCGCTTGGGACCTTGAAGTTAACCGTTTGTGGTTTGTGAATTCAATGGAAGGCTATCATGCCAACTCCCCAAGGTAATTATTCTCTTAATATTTTTGTTACTTTCTTATTTTGTATCTTATGATCATGACATACTAATATATTTCATATGTCATGATGGATAGTGCTACATATCGGCTAGTATCTGCTGTCAGAAAAACCAGGGAGCAACAAGACCGAGTAGAATTCAAATTGACGTGTACCAGTTGAGCAAAAAGATGGGCACAGTTGTGGGTGGAGAGTTGCCTACAACTGCATGTTGTTTCTTAGAGAGATTTTTGATTTGGAGTTACCAGTCAAAATGGAATCATATATAGAAGCTGATCTACTAGTGTTTCGGGCTGAGAGTATTTAGCATCTAATTGCTACCATTGGGAAACAACTTGAAAATATGACTACATTGCAGCATGTATAAAACCTTATCTTTATACTTGTATGCTTGTTCAAGCCTTTAATTGGGATGTGTAAATTTCATTACTTTTTTATATTTTCCTCCAAGAGGAGAAGAGACTGAGTCTAATGAAAGCATGCTATCTTTATACTTCTATGATTATTTAAACCTTTATTTTTATTTGGAATGTGTAAATCTCATAAATTTTTAAAATTTTTCCTCCAAGGGGAGGAGAGACTCACTCTAATGAAAGCATGTATGAAACCTTACTTTTTAAAATTTTCCTCCAAGAGGAGGAGAGAATCACTCTAATGAAAGCATGTATGAAACCTTATCTGTATACTTCTATGCAGTCTAATGAAAAAACCATTATTAATGTTGGGGAACAACCTAAAAATATGACTACATTGCAGCATGTATGAAATCTTATCTTTATATTTCTATGCTTGTTTAAACCTTTATTTGGGATGTGTACATCTCATAACTTTTTAATATTTTTATAGTAGAAGGAGGATGTAGAAGACATAGCAAGTGAAGAAGAATACAATGTAGACTACTCTCTCAATAAGATGAGTCATGAAAATATGACTCTATTGCAACAGATTGGAAGTTCATTCATCGCTATGTTGTTAATTCGACAACAACCTCATACTTTTGAATTTGGTGAAGAAGAGATTTTAATCCTCTTGAATCCTAAGAAAGAGGTTAATGTCAAAGTCATTACAACCATACTTAGTTTTGATGCACCCTTTTCCTTGGCTTTATACTTGCGTATTTTGATTAAAAAAAGAAGCTAATACTTTTTTTAAAAAATATAGTAATGTTATAGCAGATTTTCCTCAAAATATACAAAGAGCTTCATATATGCTCGATCCTCTTATTTCTGAAGTGCTTAGCAACAAAAAAGAAACCATAGAGGAAGTGGTTGCAGCATGTTCCTATGAATGAGGCACGAGTTATCTCTACAGCATATTATGAGAAGTAAGCAACAAACCCTACTTGTTTTTTCTATTGCGTTGCTAGAATTGTCTCAAACACAGTAATTATTCTTTATTGATAATGCAGCTCACATTGGAGTTTGGTGGTCGTGGACATCTTTGCTAAGAAGTGCTTCTTTGCCAACTCAATGACATCCGTCCATGGCACTGTGTTAGAGTCTGTATAGACTACACTTGTTGTCACTTCTTGACATGTAGATTGATATGCAATGCACATATTCACTGTTGTTATATGTTTTGATGTGCAGATCGGCTCGAAAGTTGGTAGGTTCTATCGACGTGACAGTAATGTGGCAACGTGACTTGGCACAACAAATAGAGTATATAGCATGTCAGGTATCACATCAAGAGGATAGCCACATCTACAATTGTGGATGGAGGGTGGGCTACAATTGATTTTTGGTACTTGGTCAAATTTTTGAGATACAAAATGACACCACACTGTCAACATATACAGACTTGCATCTCTATGCATTTATAACATGTACCATTTGAGCAATCATTAAGGGCAACATTATGGACCCTCCCACTAGTCAAATAGATAATGACTCATAGGAGTGCAAAATGAATGCTGTCAAAGAGTCAAAGGGGATAGAAGACCTCAACTCTACAAACATGGCTTCATTGGAAGAATTAGGAAGCTCTTTTAATGTTAGGGTTATGATTCAACATAGACCTCAGTATCTTGAATTTGGTGGAGAGGAGATTTCAATCCTCTCAGAGCTTCAAATGAGGTCAATAACAACGTTATGATGGCCATTCTCAGGTTTAATACAAACTTTTTCTCTGCTTGATAATTCAATATTTTGATTAAATCTAATAAGCTAATATTCATTTATTTGTTGGTGCAGTATAGTTATCTCACGATTTTGTAGATCCGTACAAAACCATGTGTATATGTTGGATTCCCTCCTTTCTCCTATACTTAGCGATAGCAAAAAGACGATAGCCGATGTTTGTAAATGGTTATAGCCTTTACATTTACATGGTGTGCGAGTCCTATTTATGGCATATCACGAGATGTAAGTAGCATGGCAACCTTTATTTTCATCTTAGTATCATGGCAACCTTTATTTTCATCTTATACTGGCAACATTGTGTTAAATAATAATGGTTCTTAATTATTCGTGTAGGGAACATTGGAGTCTGGTGGTTTGGGACCTTGAAGACAACTATTGTTGGTTTGTTAACTCAATTGCAGGCGTTCATGGCTTAGTGCAAATGTAAGTATTCTATTAATCTGTTGTTACTTCTATATTATGTACCTTATGTAATAGACACACTAAGTTTTTTTAATATGTCATGATGATCAGGTCGGTTGAGAAGTTGGTATTTGCTATCAGAGAAACAGGACAGTACAAAGACTCGCTAGACTTCCAAAAGCATTTAGTAGTAGAGCAGGAAGATGGGCATAGTTGTGGGTGGAGAGTTGCCTATAACTACATGTTGATTTTCAAAGAAATTTTCTCACTTAAGCCATAGGTCTCATCGGAAGACTCTTTGGAGCTCAAATATTCAGAGGAGGATATACAATTGTTTAGGGCTAAAATAATTCGAGACCTAATTGCTGCCATTAGAATACAACGTGCAACTGAAGCAATATCAAAGCTTGCATTTAAGGAAGAGGAGACTGAGTCTACTATGAAAGCACTACACACTACAGAAGAAGTAGAGACTCAGTGTACACCTACAGCACCACAGCGTCCACTGGAAGCATCATAAGAGTTGCCACAGCCTCTGCTTGCATTTAAGGAAGAGGATACTGAGTCTACGCTGAAAGCACTACATACTACAAAAGAAGTAGAGACTGAGTGTACATCTAGAGGACCACAGCCTCCATTGGAAGCATCAGAAGAGTTGCCACAGTCTCCAATAGAAGCATCAGAAGAGTTGTGATGCATGTATGATGTTGTGTTTGTATATATGCATGAGGAGCATATTCTCATGATGTTGTATATTCCATGAATATTATGGTTGACATTTATTTGTTGCAATGTATGAATCATGATGTTGTTTTTGTTGATTATACACCAATTTGTGACTTATTACTTAAGTGGCATTTAGTCATGATATTTATATATTTATTTCATGCACACAATTTTATGATATGAATGTGTGATGATGCAATTATTTGGAAATATAACCTTGTGTGATGAGAATTTTGATATGAATATGTGATTATGTAATATTTGTAATATATTTCACTCCAAAGTATCAATTCCCAATGCTCCACTCACTTAAAGTACAACATTCCCAATGCTCTGCAAAATTTTATTCAATTGGATAGTCTCCACTCAATTAAAGTAGAGCATTCCCAATGCTTCACTCACTTTATTCCAACCCTTATCATAGCGAACACATCGTGCCTTAGTGCACTTGTATTCTTCCATCCTAGTCCTTCCACAAACACTCTCTTATTTCTTACATCCTAGTCCTTGTCATTAACTTGTATTCGTCTTTCACTTTACGTCTTCCCTCACTTTCTATCACTCTTGAAGGAGGGGCGGCTCACTATGCATCCCTTGCTATCACTCCCTTACTCTCCTTCTCCCACTTTCCCTCTAAGACAATGACTACTTACTACGTGACTTCATTTACTGAACTCAAATTTGTCTTAGATCCCTTTTGTATGGACCAATGAAGGGAAAATCATTCGAGGAGGATATGTTACGCACATGGCTACTTGATTTGAACTCAGCAGAAGAGATGAATATCCCTAGCTTTCTTTTTTGCTTCTTTTAATCACGTACTTCTTATGCTAACAAGTTAAATTTTCGTATAGGGTATGGCGGTGGCTAGAAGCTATATTGAAAAAAATGGTGAAGATGAGGAAAGCCAAGAGAGAAAAGAAGAGTTGCTAAATGCTTACAAGTCAGTGGAAGATTCGAAACAAGTTGTGAGGAGAGTCTGTGAGGAGATTTGTGATGCCAGCCTTGGTTACGCATGGCCTGCAGGTTTAAAGTCTACTTGTTTTCATGAAGCCAATGCCATAGTAGGCACTTTCGAGGACATATGCTCTCTCTAATGACGTAATAGTCAAGTGATGGAAATTTAATTCCATAGAAATTTAATCCCATAGAGACTTACGTGTTTTCTAAAGTAACTGTAATAGACAAGAAATGAAACTACAGTTCCACAAGGACTTTTTAGTTCTCTAATGTAAAGTTGTAATAGAAAAGAGAGACAAAGATGAGATCTTACTGAGCTAATGGAAGGTGTTTTTTGACACCATATGGCTTTTGAGTTATATGATCTACTTCTTGTACAAATGTGTCATGCTTTTTTTAAAATGTACTCTAGTTTTAATAACATGTCATGCCATTTTTTCTAATTTGATTTTTTAAAATCTTACTTTTTGTCTCTTTTAACAATGTGATGTCCTCTTTTTTTAATGTACTCTAGTTTTAATAACATGTCACGTCATTTTTTCTAATTTGATTTTTAAAAATCTTACTTTTTGACTCAAAGTTTTGTTTTATAAGAGCCTCTTTTTTTAAATTGCTTTATCCAAAATTATCTCACAAAACGAATTTGGGCAGTGCACCAGTCCAAAATTAATGAAATAGGTGTTAACAACCATCTATCTTCAGTAAGAAAGTTGAGAGAAACACAACGGCGCTTGAAGGCCACAAGATACTCATTTGGATTTTCTTCAACCCATCCACAGAACACGGGAATGTCAGCCATGCTTGAAAAATGGAAAAGAGAGAGTCAAAATGAGGCTTATTTATTGGCAAACAATGGAAAGAGGTAGCTTGAACTGAAAATCAGGTGAAGATACATCCACAAAGCACACATAGGCAGGGTAGGGTGTGTGTCAACAGTTGGAGAGCTTGCACATCACCTTTAGCTTCTTCCAGTTCTTATAATCGCCATGCCATTTCTTCAAGGGGTGTGCGGTTTGGCATTCTTCTTTTGAGCTAATGATCTTCCGAAGTCGGTAAACTCGTATCAAATATGCCCAACACTTAGTTTCATGATGACCACAACCTTTGCATTCCTTACAAATGATCACCCTCCTTCGTGGCTTGCGGCTTTGTTGGGGTTGCGCTTCCACTCGCGTCATGTGTGATTGAAGTACAAGCTTCACGTGCCAAGAAATCAGCAACTATATTTTGATCTCGAGGGATATGCTGAATTTTTACCTCTTCAAATTGTTGGCACAGTTCCAATGCTTGTTGATGTCATGGAACCAAGCCTTTGCTCCACACCTTCCACCTTCCACTAACTTGTTCATACACGAGTTGAGAATCTCCTTGCACCTTAAGTTTCTTGATGCGATGCTCTTGTGCCTTTTGTAGCCCAAAAATAAGTGCTGAGTACTCAGCTTGGTTGCAAGTACTTGTTGGTGCAGACTTGCTATAACAATACACCTCACCCCTTGGTGAAGTGAGCTTCACACCCACACTAGCAGCCTTGGTCGAAGGTTTGTATGCTCTGTCAAATTGAAGTAGCCAAGATGTCATCACACCAAGACCAAAATCCAAACATCCCAAGTTTTTCGGTAATCCAAGATAGGTAGAAGGAGAGGGTGGGGAGAATTCAACACTTGAGCAAGATGTTCAACACCAAATAAACTTGCAATCCTTTATTGATAGTTTATCTTTAGACCAAACTTGAAGCTCAAAATGAGGCACAAAGGGTTGATTAGGTAGAAAGGGATGTGAAGATAGTGGGAGAGAGGGAAGGAGTCTCACTTGTAGCTTTCTCACATACACAATGGGGGAATACACACAAAGGTGGAGGCTAAAAACAGTTTTCCTCTTCTTAGTTGTGAAAGCCAAAAGAACTCAAGTACAAAGAAATAGAAGAACCCTATATGTGGGTCTCAAACCAAACTCAACTAAGTAAGGTGGCATACTAACTGAGCCACAAACTAGAGTAGATAAGGATAGCTGTCATCAGCTATTATTCATGGGCGGTGTACCAACTGCATCTACAGCTAACAAGTCGGTGACATAAATGCACAATGGTCACCCTGGCATGTCGCGAGTGGAGCTCGATATCTCAACACTTCCCCTCGATCTCAATCCCAATTCCTGCACACCAAGCAGGTCTCTGAACTCTCGGGGGGGTCACTCATCATATGTAACCCTATCACGTGAGTTCAACATAAGGATATTTTTTATTTCTAAAATTTACAGAAATAAATATACATAAGGGACTATTTAAAATAGTTTTGGGAAAAATTTACAGATTTGTATAGAAAAGGGGTACATTTTATTAACAAAATCTTTTAGAGATAAGGGATTTTAAATATAGGCCTTGAACGCACGTGATATAGAGGGTTTATACATAGTGACCCCCCCGAGTCTGAACTTGCGCAGCTTCTCTGCGCCCAATGCTTTCGTGAATATGTCAGCTACTTGATCCTCTGTGCTGACATAAACTAGATCAATAAGACCTAGTAAAACCTTCTCTCGCACATACTGATAATGCACCTCAATGTGCTTTGTTCTAGCATGATAGATTGGGTTATTTGCCAAGTGTATGCTGCTCATGTTGTCACAATAAATGACAACTAGGCCATCTGTAGACTGATGCATATCATAGAGTAGCTTATGCAACCAAGCTACCTCACATGCAGCCATTGCTGCATCCCTGTACTCAGCCTCTGTGCTCGACAAGGCAACTGTAGGCTGTTTCTTGCTGCTCCAAGTGACTGCAGCACTCCCAAAAGAGAACACATATCCACTGGTAGATTGTCTATCAGAAATACTACCAACCCAATCAGCATCAGTGTATCCATGCAACTGTATCTGATGAACCCCAGCCTCATAAAATAGTCCATACTGCAATGTGGACTTCACATACCTGAGTATGCGTCTAGCCGCATCCAAATGCGGTTTCCTTGGAGCTTGCATAAACTGACTTACCAATCCAACAACATAGCTTAGATCTAGCCTGGTAATAGTCATATAAACCAAACTTCCTACTATGCATCTGTACATAATAGGGTCTTCCAAAAGCTCACCTGCATCTGTGCTCAGCTTCACATTATGCTCCAAAGGAACTGAAATAGGCTTACAGCCTATCATCCCATATTTGGATAGCATGTCCGATCCATACTACCTCTGTAAGAGCTGTATCCCACTTGGTGATCTAATCACCTCAATGCCCAAGAAATAACGCAGCTCTCCCAAATCCTTCATCTCAAACTTCTACCTCAATAGCATTTTCACATGAAGGATATCTTCATCACTATCACCTGTGATGATCAAATCATCAACATAAATGACAAGCAGCATAATCCCTTTCTCTGTTTTTCTCACATAGAGTGAGAAATCTGCCTTGGAAATTTGAAAGCCAATAGTGACAAGATACGATCCTATCTTGTCAGACCATGCTCTAGGTGCTTGCTTCAAGCCATACAAGGCTTTCTTCAACCTTTAAACAAACTCAGGATGAATAGCATGAACATAACCTGCTGGTTGCTCCATAAAGACCTCTTCTTGCAAATCACCATGCAAGAAGGCATTCTTTACATCCATCTGATGTAAAGACCATCCCTTTGATGCAGCTATAGCAATGGCTGCTCTTACGGTTGCCATCCTTGCAACCAGACTGAAAGTTTCTTCATAATCAATGCCATATGTCTGTGCATACCCCTTGAAGACTAATCTTGCCTTGTATCTATTCACAGAACCATCTGCATTGTGCTTGATCTTATAAACCCACTTACAGCCAATCGCATTCTTGTCTTTAGGCAAAGGCACCAATTCCCATGTAGCATTTGCTTCCAAGGCATCCATTTCTTCATCCATGGCTTTCTCCCATTTTTCATTTCCCATGGCTTGCTCAAAAGAAGTGGGTTCTGGTTCCTGTATCACTTTGACCATATAGGCATAGTGAATGGCTGTAAATCCACCATATTTCAGCCTATCCACAGGACACCTAACCCTGGTAGACCTGCACAAAATAGGCTCACTTCCAGGTGCTCTCAAAACATCCCTGGTCTTCCTTACTCTAGGTGTAACAACAGAAGGAATACCCAACTCATCATCAATGCTCTGTTCTGAGCCACTGGATTCACCATCCACATAAGAGTGACCTGCATTCACATCAAACATGGGCTGATCTACCTTCTCTTTTCCTTTTCGTGATACCTGCATACCACTCTCTGCATTGCTTTGAGGAGATTCTCCTGATCTCAATCTGCCTGTCCATGGTGAAGTATGTGAACCACTGCTAGAGGACACTCTAGGTCCACTAATATTTTGTGATTGCTGTTGTGAATTCTGTGCAGCATTACCATTTTGTGCATCTACATCAATCATTACATTTACTGGTTTATACTAGCTGCTCATCTCATCAAAAACAACATCTCTGCTCACTGTGAACTTACGTGTAGAAGGGTTATATCATCTATACCCTTTCTGCTGCAGAGAATAACCAATAAAGATGCACTTCTCAGCTTTTGGATCCAACTTGGACCTCAACTCATCTGGTACATGAACATAGGCAATGCAACCAAAAATTTTCAAATGAGAAATGTCTGGTTTCCTACCAGTATACATCTCCTCTGGCGTCATGCCATGTATTGGTGCAGTGGGAGTCCTGTTCATTATATAAACTACTGTAGCAACTGCTTCAGCCCAATAATAATCTGGTAGATCTTTTTCATTTAGCATGGCCCGAGATACCTCTCCAATATGCCTGTTTTTCCTTTCTGCAATTCCATTTTGCTGTGGGGTATGACTGCATGAATATTGCTGCTTTATACCATGCTCCTGCAAGAACCTTGCAAACTCATTTGAGAGGTACTCTCCCCCTCCATCTGACCTTAGGCATTTTATTTGCAGGCCTGTTTCTTTTTCAACCATAGCTTTAAAAGCTTTGAAGTGCCCAAACACTTCACTTTTCTTTTTCATAAAATACACCCAAAGTTTTCTGCTGAAGTCATCAATAAATGTGACAAAATAGTGACAGCCTCCAATAGATGCAGCTTTAGTAGTCCACACATCAGAGTGGATTAATTCCAATGGCTTTTTACTCTCTTGAACATGCCTAGGAAAAGGTTTCCTTGCCTGTTTCCCAAATTGAAAGGCTTCACAAACCTTGTGCATTTCTGCAACCTTGAATTTAGGCAATCCTGCAACAATATTTTGGGCTTGCATTGATTTAAGTCGCTGTATATTAACATGACCAATGCGTTTGTGCCAGATATCAATATCTGCAACTACACCGGTCCCATGTGCAAACATTGCTGCACTCATTTCAGGCATGCCCACATCCAACGTAAACATCCTGCCCTTCTTCTTTCCTTTTGCTATCAAGCGACCGTTATTTTTCATATCCTGAACAAAGCATCCATGAGGATTAAATCTAACCTGCAAGCCCTGCTCAACCATTTGACCAACAGAAACCAGGTTCTTGGTGATGTTCGGGACATGAAATACATCGGACAGGTATTTGATTTTCCCATCCTGCATAGACAAAGGAATTTTACCAATCTGCACAATAGGATGTGCAGTATCATCACCAGTCTCCACAAATCCTGGTTTTTCCATTTTCCTTGCATCCTGCATCCATTCTGCATGACCTGTCATGTGGTTTGAAGCACCTGAGTCAACGTACCACACATCATTTCGTTCTTCTGCACTTGTCACAGAATTGGTCATATGCTGCACCATGAATAGATGCTCATTTCTGTCATCACCCTGTCTACTGGAAGATGCATAATTGCCTTGCTGCAATTTTCCATTCATAATGTCATTCTGCTTTTTGTAGCAGTCCTTAGCCATATGACCCATTTTACCACAATAGTAGCATTCAACATTGCTGTTTGCATTTTGGCCTCTCTGCCATCCACCACGGCCTCTTTGGCTCCCCCTGCCTCTAGAGTTACCACGTCCTCCTGCATAGGACTGGTTTTCTTGATTTTGATGCATATTCTGATTTCTACCATGGCCTGCAGATCGGCCTCCTCTACCTCTGCCTCTACCTCTTCCAGCATTTGAGTAGAAGACAGTTTCTTTTGAAGTTCCTCCCGAAGAAGATGCACCCCCATTTCTCTGCTCTTCAGAAATTAGAAGAGCAAACAACTCTTCAAAATCAGGAAATTTTTCACGGACGGCAATGGATGTCCGGAACTGTGCATAATCCTTTCCTAGACCATTCAAGGTCACAGAAACTAGATCATCATCTTCCACTAGCGACCCAATGGAAGCAAGTGCATCTGCAATTTTCTTCACCTTCATGTGGTAGTCATTTATGCTCAAATTTTCTCTCTGCACATTGTGCAACTCCTGTTTGAGCTGCATTTTCCTGGCTTGCGTATTTTGTGCTGTACATTTTCGCCAAAGTATCCCATGCCTCCTTTGGCGTACTTGCATCCTGAATATGCACAATCATAGAGTCTGAAATACTGACAGACAGCCAGTACATAACTTTTCTGGCTCTCTCATGCCATCCTTTAAATGCCTGCATTTCCTGTTGATTGGGAACATTAGGAAGAACAGGTTCTTCTTCATTTCCTGTAATGAACTCCCAATAGCCTTTTCCCATAAGGAAATTCGTCATTCTAAACTTCCATGCTTGGAAGTTGTTCTTGTCAAGCTTTTCAGTGACAATCTGTGAAAGGGAATCAGATGCCATTATAGAACACTGCAAAATATTCTGTCACTGTAAAAAACACAGCTTTTGCCTCACACGGGCAGATCTGCAAAACTGACGAAAGTGGTATTTCACCACACAGTCACTTCCTAGTGACAATTTTGAGAGTGCTCTCAACGGAAGCAAGAACAGAAGAAGGAGAGAGAGAGACAGAGAGCCACACAAGTTTTGGTGGGTGCAGAACCACCCTAATCTTCTTTTTCATTCATTTATATATGTGTTTGAGTATTGTACATAACCGGGGTTAAGGCACAATGACCTTTAACCCCCACAACCTCCCACTTAAAGGACAATGTGCCTTTAAGGGAGAACAACCAATGAGCATACTATCCAATGCCCATCAATACACGACAATACTCAAACCGCTGACTAGGTAGACTCTTCGTCAGCATATCTGCAGGGTTATCATATGTATGAACCTTGACAAGCTCTATGCGCTTGTCCTCAAGTACCTCCCTGGTGAAATGGTACCTGACCTCAATGTGTTTGGTCTTTGCATGAAAGACCAGATTCCGTGCTAGCTGAATAGCACTCATGGAATCACTATGCAATGTCGGTACACCTGTATGAATCCCCAAATCTCCCACTAGCCGATCAAGCCATATAGCCTCCTTGCAACCCTCTGTGGCTGCAACATACCCAGCCTCTGTGGTAGACAAAGCCACGCACTTCTATGCATGAGACATCCACGACACTGCACCACCTGCAAAGGTGAACACATAACCAGAAGTGAATCTCCTACTATCCACATGCCCTGCATAGTCTGAATCTGTGTACCCAAGTACACGCATGTCTCCTTTACCAAAGCAAATGCACATCTCCTTGGTACCCTTCATGTACCTCATGATGCACTTAACTGCCTCCCAATGCCTCTTTCCTGGATTAGCCATATACCGGCTAACAATGCCCACTGCAAATGCAATGTCTGGTCTAGTAGCTATCATAGCATATATAAGACTCCCAACTGCTGATGCATAAGGAACCTTGGCCATCATGGCCCTTTCCTCATCTGATTTGGGACTATCTGTATGACTCAGTTTCACATATGGAGGCAATGGAGTACTCACTGCCTTCCCCCCCTCCATATTGAAACGCTGCAATACTTTTGTAACATACTCTTTTTGTGAAAGCCAAAGGAGTTTCCTACTCCGATCATGCGTGATGCGCATACCAAGAATATGACCTGCAAGTCCTAAATCCTTCATATCAAAGGCCTCATGCAACTTGGCCTTTAATGCATCTAGCTCATAAGTATTCTTGCTAGCCAATAGCATATCATCCACATATAGTGCCAGGATTATCAGGCTATTATCCTTAGCCCTTTTAGTGTAGAGGCAGTGATCAATTTCACTCCTAAAACCCTGGGACCGAATGAAAGCATCAAACTTCTGATACCATTCTCTAGGTGCTTGCTTAAGACCATAGAGACTCTTTTTCAGCTTGCAAACTAAATGCTCTTTGCCCTTTTCTTCAAAGCCTTCCGGCTGCACCATGTAAATTTCCTCATGCAAATCCCCATGCAAGAAAGCTGTCTTGACATCCATCTGCATAAGCTCCATATCCTCTGCTGCCACTAGTCCAAGCATGCATCTAAGTGTGGTCATCTTCACAACTGGAGAGAATATCTCATCAAAGTCCACACCCTTCTCTTGCTTGAACCCTTTAGCAACCAAACGGGCCTTGTACCTAGGCACATCATCACCTGTGACCTTCATTTTGTAGACCCATTTACATGGCAATGCTTTCTTTCCATGTGGCAAAGAAACCAAGTCCCAAGTCTTATTCTTCATAAGTGAACTCATCTCTGATTGCATAGCATACTCCCACTTGCGTTGATCCTCACGCATCATAGCCTCTTTGTAGCAAGAAGGCTCCCCGCAATCAGTAAGCATCACATAGTCTACCCCTGGAACAAACCTTTCAGGCGGTCTAGACACTCTAGATGATCTTCTCAAGGGCATTTCAGCTTGCTGTCCCATTTGCATATTAGCCACATTTGGCTCATCATTTCCACCAATAGATGATCCATCATCTACCCTTGATTGTATACCTGTAAGAGTACTTGGTGGTACCATTTCTTGCACATTTGGTGCATGGACAGCTTGCTGTCAATCAACATATGCAGGTGGATTCACATCCTGGAAAGTGATTCTCCTCATTTCCACATCCCTCATGGGTGCCTTATGCATCTTCTTCTTATTGAAGACCACATCATGGCTGCGTATGATCTTCTTTGCTTCTGGATCTCAGAGACGATAGCCCATATCTCCACTTTCACCATAACCCAGAAAGATGCATTTCCTAGACTTAGGATCTAGCTTCTTTCGAAGCTCTTTTGGCACATGTGCATATGCCTCACACCCAAATATACACAAATGAGAGTAAGAGGGCTTCTTGCCACTCCATGCCTCTTCAGGAATACCACCATCCAAACTCTTACTAGGTGATCTATTGATCACATGCACTGCAGTCTTCATTGCCTCAGCCCAAAAACCACCAGAAAGACTTGCATTGGAAAGCATGCATTGCAACCTTTCTTGAATGGTACGGTTCATCTTTTCTGCAACTGGATTTTGCTCTGGAGTACGAGGGGATGTGAGCTCCCTCTTAATCCCACATGTATCATAGAAATGTTGAAAGTCATGAGAGAGATACTCTCCACCATTGTCAGTCCGTAGGCATTTAAGCATTCTACCTGACTGATTCTCAACCAAGGCCAGCCATTTCTGAAATACCTGGAACACATCACTCTTCCGAGCTATAGCATAAGCCCACACTTTCCTAGTCGCATCATCAATGAATGTCACATAGTATTCAGCCCCGCCTAATGACCGTGTAGGCATGGGACCACATACGTCTGAATGCACCAAATCAAGCATTTCAAACTCTTTCTTTCCTTTTCTTTTATGGGCTGATTTAGTCTGCTTCCCATAGAGACAGTGCTCACAAAATTCAAAATCAGAGAAACTCAAATGCGGTACATAACCCAAACGGCATAAGAGTTTCATTCCATTCTGGCTCATGTGCCCCAATCTGCAATGCCACAAAGAAGTGCTTGGCTGCTCGGTTATTGCAACAACATGATCAAATACCCCTGATACATGTAAGGGATACAAAGTCCCACACTTGGCACCCCTGGCCAAAAGCATAGAGCCCTTTTGAATTTTCCAACTCTGAAAGCCAAAAGTGGTGTGAAAACCAGCATCATCTAACTAACCCACTGAAATAAGACTCTTGGTCAGCTTAGGCACATGTCTCACATGTTTCAAAACAAATGCAGACCCATTTGCAAAAGAAAACTTTATGTCACCTGCTCCCACTATGTCACATGCATAGTCATTTCCAAGATGCACACAACCTGTCTTTCCACCATCATAAGTGGAGAACCATTCTCTATGGGGAGTAACATGGAATGAAGCACCAGAATCCAAAATCCAATCCTGCGAATATGCATCATTTGAAGTGGTAAGCAACTCTGCAGATAAAGTAGACATGAAAAGAACATCATTGTCACTATCATGTGTGACTGCATTGATCTCCTCGATCTTCACTTTTCCTTTGTCCTCCCTTGGACTCTCTTCCTTTTGATTTGCACCCCAATTTGCATTCTTTTTCTTATCCCTTTGCTCTCTTTTTAGCTTGTAGCAATCCTTTTTCATATGGCCCTTCTTGCCACAATGGTAACACTCAATGTTCCGTGCCCTGGATTTGCTACGAGACTTCCCTCTTTCTTGGGACTTCCCCCTGAACTGTGATCTGCCCCTTTGCACATTTAAGGCTGCATCCTGCTTGTTGCCATCCATAGACTTCCGTCTAATCTCCTCGGCCAACAAGCTACCCACAACATCATCAAATTTCAGTACTCCACCAGGTGCAGAGTTACTGACAGCTGTACGGAAGGTATCCCATGAGGATGGCAATGAACATAAGAGAAATATTGCCTTAGTCTCCGCATCAAAATTCATTTTCTGAGCCTGAAGCTGGCTGAAAATAATATTGAATTCATTCAAGTGAGAAGCAATGGAGACCCCTTCCTTCATCTGCAGCTCAAACAACCTCTTCATGAGGTAAACTTTATTAGAGGCAGTTTCCTTCTCATAAGTGGCACACAGTTTCTTCCACAAATCTTCCGTAGTCTGCTCATTTACTACTGTGAAATAAACTGACTCTGCAAGATGAAGTCTAATAGTAGACTTTGCTAATGCATCCAACTCATTCCAATCATCCTCAGACATATTTGCAGGCTTAGCTTCAATCCCTGCCAAGGGTTTAATCTACTTCTTTTGAATAAGCACATCCCTTATTTGTTCTTTCCACAAAGAAAAGTTTGTCCCATCAAACTTTTTAATGCTGAAAAACTCCTTTTCAGACGTGGAAGAGGATGCCATGATGCAAATGAAAAAAAATCCCAAATGCTAGTGCCTACAAGAGAGAATCACACCAAATACTAGGTGCACCCAAATGTGTATGCTACAATAGAGTGAAATATCACCAAAATTCAAAGTTCAAAGCATCAAAAGATGCATCTGACTCATGTGCATATACTATGCATCCATATGAGCAAATCTGGCCCAAAAGAAAATGCCAATAAGTGCCAAATGACTCAAGCATAAACACCGTCCACTGGCATATGCATCAATAATATCTCATCCAAGAGAGCATAGCACTATCAGTGCATCACCAGCAATGTGTCAAAGCTGTCCCTCAGCATAAAATAGCATCCATGTGCAAAGCGTCCATAAAAAATAGCATCCCACAAGGCAATTTGGGCCTATCAGCGCATCTAACAAGGACCGCAATGCATCCAAATGGCCTATAAATCATCCATTGCAACCCAATGCATACCACGAATGAGCGCACACTGCTCAAACTGCAACCAGAGTGATCTGCATAAGGTATGCTCAAGAAATCATAGTCCCACGGTAATGAGCGCTACGGAAAATAGAACCTGAGATGCCTCAAAACATGGGCGCCATTGCATAATCGGAATCAGCAAGAAAATCTACAAATATCTCTCTTCTGCCAGAACTCCAAAATCCCAACCGATGAGTGAGAAATGGGAGTCAACACTTATCCACTGCCATGTGGCATAAATCTAAGGTTTCAAAACCTTAGTATGAAAAATGCATAACAGAGAGACGAAATCGAATACACAGAGATTTATAACTCTGAAAATCCTCCACCGAATCATGCAAGAACTGATAGGTAGGGGTTTTTGGGCGTCTGGAACGCAATGGGATAGACGGTTTTGGAAACCGTGGTCTCAATCACTGGGTCCAACACACGGACTGAAAAACATTTTTTGAAACAGAGCTATTTGTAAACTCCACCGGAGTGCGAATGATGAGCAACATAGAAGTTTTAGGACCTCCTGAGTCCACCGGAACTGACAGATCTGTAAATGGTTGCTCCAAACTTGAGTTCCAACACCCGGGCAAAAAACGCAGGAACTGACACAGTGAGTCAGAAATCCAATGAAATGATCCCAGATTCAAGAATGAAGGTGTTTCCAAGCTCCTAAAGTGAAGTGGACACCAAAAGCAAGCAATAGTTGCCTCTACAAGTCAATATGGAGTCTCTGTCGTCGAATGGAACAGGGAAAAGCTCAAAAAACGACTTTTTCTTTGAAAGCTCTTAACAGGCTCTCAAAACCACTTCGCAAAGCCAAAGTGACTTTTCCAAAGGTTCCTCCAAGGTCTCTGCACACTCGGATGCAAGTAAAGTCACCCACAAAGCTTCCCACAAAGCTTCTCCTTCCTCCCACAGAGCTACTGAGCTTTCAAGCATTCACGCACGCTTAGCTAGATCACCCGGGCTCTGATACCAGTTGAGAGTGCTCTCAACGGAAGCAAGAACAGAAGAAGGAGAGAGAGAGACAGAGAGCCACACAAGTTTTGGTGGGTGCAGAACCACCCTAATCTTCTTTTTCATTCATTTATATATGTGTTTGAGTATTGTACATAACCGGGGTTAAGGCACAGTGACCCTTAACCCCCACAAATTTTGCATCAACAGGCAACAAGCATGATTCTGCAACTCCCAATATCTCTGCACACAGGCATACGATGCAATTTCTGCGGCAACTTTTCACCGACTAGCCGAGTAGTGGTCGCACAGCCAAAACAGGGCCTTTTTTTGAGTGCCTGCGAAGAACTTCCGCCTTCAAAATGGGGCCCGAAATGGCCTCGAATCAAAAAAATAAAGTCCGTAGCATATACTGTGCTCTCGCCACACCACGAAGGGCATCTCAATCTGAGACAGTGCACTCTTGCACTTCTGGCTGTGCTACCTGCAGAGATTTGCTCCCCAAACTCGAAATAGGAAAGCAACACTGGTCCTCTTACCAGGACACTGCGAACTTGGTTTACTTTCTTGAGCTCCTTACCACGAACAAGGCTCTGATACCATGTGAAGATAGTGGGAGAGAGGGAAGGAGTCTCACTTGCAGCTTTCTCACATACACAATGGGGGAATACACACAAAGGTGGAGGCTGAAAACAGTTTTTCTCTTCTTAGTTGTGAAAGCCAAAAGAACTCAAGTACAAAGAAATAGAAGAACCCTATATGTGGGTCTCAAACCAAACTCAACTAACTAAGGTGGCATGCTAACTGAGCCACAAACTAGAGTAGATAAGGATAGTTGTCATCCAGCTATTATTCGTGGGCGGTGTACCAACCGCATCTGCAGCTAACAAGTCAGTGACATAAATGCACAACGGTCACCCTGGCATGTCGCGAGTGGAGCTCGATATCTCAACAAGGGACTCCTTGGTCGAAACATTACCAAGCCCTAGAAACCTTTGTAGCGAGATCGAGAAGAAATCATTCAAGATGAGCTTATCTACTAGAATTAATAAGTAGATGCGCCAAATCTCCCCCCAAGCTTGGGGAACATCCCACCCTTCGAAGAATGTCACCCTTTTAATTACCTCCGATGCAGAAAGTAGCTTGATCACTACACAATGAGTAGAAGTGAAATCAAAGTCCTCCCAGTATATCACCAGTTCTTTACCTTGAATCAACCACAGTGTATCATTCCACCCATCATCTCCTTGAACAATGCACTGGATAATCAGCCGTTGAAGGTCGACATGAAGATCAAGAAAGAGATCTTGCCAATTGGTAGCCGTAATGAGCAGAGGACCAAGCACCAAATCCTTGAACTCATCGAGAAGTGACATAAATATCCACCCTTCTCGTGTGGCGTGCATCCAAGAAGTGAACTTGAAAAATTTTCGAATCTGTGATCTAGTAGGAGATGTGAATAAAGCACATGAAATGAAATACTTTTGCTTTTTACAGCAAGAGGAAACTCCCCACGGTTAGAGAGTTACAGTTCCCGAGATTTCAATAGATAAGCAAAATCATTACATTTTCAGCACTTCCTATTTGCTGGCCCATTGATAAGTCTTTATTTTGCGAATGGGGAGGTCTTGGGTTCAATTCCCACTCCTTAATAGAAGGAGAGGAGAGGAGAAGAGAAGAGAAGAGAAAAAGAAGGAGAAGGAGAAGATAGACGAGAGGGACGCGATGTGAGGATCTGTTACAGTTTTGTAGAAGCTCAAAAAAATCTATTGCGACCAGAAGATGCGATCTGTCCATGGCCAGAAGATGTGCGACAAGCATGCGAATGTGCTAGTCACGACAAAGAGATGTGCGGGTGCACCTAGGAGACGTGCAAATGAGTACATAGGACCCCAGAGGAAGCACTGATGTTACAGTTTTACTGATGCGACCGATACGACTAGAAGATTTGCCAACCAGAAGATGCACCAGAACCGCAGGTAGACTAGAGGCGCAGAAGTAGGGATGCACAGATGCGCAAAAACTATGACCAGAAGCAGATTGGAGGTGCAGAAGCTAAGAATCGTAGATGGAAGGTGTCATAGAATCACGCCCAATCATAGGAGAAACGAATTTTATGCCACTAGTTGTGGAGATTTCAATCCCAGTAGCCACACCATTTCTGTTACCTAGAAAAGAAGTCAGGACAAGAGGCTAGACACTAAGCATGACAACGCTCAAGGGCCATAGAGGAAAGGAGAACGTGAGGGTGAAACGTTGTCATGGGTGGGGAAAAGGGATTAGAAGGGGAGGGAATGAAGAGGGAGACTATGGCACAAGGGGAAAGGGAGAGGAGAAAGAGAAGCATGTACATGATGGGAGGAGGAATGTAAAGATGGAGACATCAAGGGAAGAGGGCCATGCTTTATTTGAAAGGAAGGGAAGGGGAAATCAAAGTACTAGCTAGGTGGCTTTATAAGAATGAGCATGTTCCATCAAGGAATAGCCCCCTCCTTTTAAAGAACAATCTAGACATGTACTCTACATGGCTCCTTACTCGTGCTATGCTACAGTACGGCATCCACATCCATTGCATTCAGCATAATCATCACATCTAGGTCTAGGTGAGTCAATACGGTAGGCATCTCACTTGACGCACCAGCAACACACTAGTCCCTATCGAGCACACCACACGCACACACACGGTTAGCACTAGGTGACTAGGGTCCGCCCTCACATTTTTTATAAGTGCTCGTGTTCTCGCACGCTGACCTCCTTATCACGTTGCACAACACAAGTGCACTCCGCTCCACCCACATTTCACCCACACCACTACCCCTTCCTTCTCTTTTTTCTTATTTTTCCATAGCCACTATAACACCGACCATCACTGAAGAGTTCACCACCGACCACCGCTAAAGAGTGCACCATCGAACGTCATTAAAGCTTTCTCCATCAACCGTCGCGAGATCAAGATCCCCATCAGGTCGTCACCATCCAACACAACATCGCCCCATTGCCATTTGGGTACCACGTCGGCGGCCTAATAGACTTCGCATCGATCATTGCCATCAAACTCAGCACCGACTGTTGCAATACCAGTATCCCACTAGTTGGGGGGATAAAAATCTATAAGCAAGCCTACCCCACCGGGTCATCGCCATAGCTGCTGCAACCAAACTCTAGCAAAATTTATTCAGAATTTTGATAGTTTCTTGCCACTTCTTCTCCACCTCCACCAGCAAATTGATGTCCTCCTGTTCCTCCTCATCCATCGAATCCCTCGTAACACAACTTCCACTTCTGCTCACCATGGAGTTGGAGAATGACTTCTTTGAATTTGAGTCACACCTGGACCTCCACCCTTGCCCTATTCCAGAGGCCACATGTCCCTTAGATTCCCAGAGCACTCCTTTGGCCACAATTCGATGTCGGACAAAATACACTCGGAGGATCTACAACACTCAGAGGATCTACACTCGGTGACTCAAGAAGAGCCAACCACAGTAGGCACAACCCCCATGAAAACACGGATGTGCACCCTAGCACCCACTATTGGAAAATACAAGATCGTGCATTCACAAGCGCACTCGCCATTAGGAGAAGCATGGCCCGAAGGGCTCAATACTTATGTAATTCACTCGCGCTACGCCTTCTAGTGTCAAGAATGTGGAGGTTAAAGGTCACTGTGCCTTTACCCCGGTTATGTACAATACTCAAACACATATATAAATGAATGAAATAGAAGATTAGGGTGGTTCTGCACCCACCAAAACTTGTGTGGCTCTTTGTCTCTCTCTCTCCCTCTTCTGTGAGCACTCTCAACTAGTATCAGAGCCTAGGTGATCTAGCTAAGCATGCGTGAATGCCTAGAAGCTTAGCAGCTCTATGGGAAGCTTTGTGGGTGACTTCCCTTGCATCCGAGTGTGCAGAGATCTTGAAGGAACCTTTGGAAAAGTCACTTTGGATTTGCGAAGTGGTTTTGAGAGCCTGTTAAGTGTTTTTTAAAGAAAAAGTCGTTTTTTGAGCTTTTCCCTGTTCCGTTCGATGACAGAGACTCCATATTGACTTGTAGAGGAAACTATTTCTTGCTTTTGGTGTCCAATTCACTTCAAGAGCTTGGAAACACCTTCATTCTTGAATCTGGGATCATTTCATTAGATTTCTGACTCACTGTGTCAGTTTTTGCGTTTTTTTTCCCGGGTGTTGGAAGTCAAGTTTGAAGCAACCATTTGCAGATCTGTCAGTTCTGGTGGACTCAGCAGGTCCTAAAACTTCTATGTTGCTCAGAATTCACACTCCAGTGGAGTTTAGAAATAGCTCTATTTCCAAAAACGTTTTTCAGTCCGTGTCTTGGACCTAGTGATTGAGACCACGGTTTCCAAAACCGTCTGTCCCATTGCATTCCGGATGCCCAAAAACCCCTCCTTGTCAGATCTTGCATGATTCGGTGGAGTATTTTCAGAGTTATAGATCTCTGTGTATTCGAATTCGTTTCTCTGTTATGCATTTTTCATTCTAAGGTTTTGAAACCTTAGATTTATGCCACATGGCAGTGGATAAGTGTTGACTCCCATTTCTCACTCATCGGTTGGGATTTTGGAGTTCTAACAGAAGAGAGATATTTGCAGATTTTCTTGTTGAGTCCGATTATGCAATGGCATCCATGTTTTAAGGCATCTCAGGTTCTATTTTCAGTAGTGGTCTTTTCCGTGGGACCATGATTTCTTGAGCATACCTTATACAGATCACTCTGGTTGCAGTTTGAGCTATGTGCGCTCATTCGTGGTGTGCATTGGGTTACAGTGGATGATTTATAGGCCATTTGGATGCATTGCAATCCTTATTAGATGCGCTGATAGGCCCAGATTGCCTTGTGGGATGCTATTTTTATGGACACTTTGCACATGGATGCTATATTATGCTAAGGGAGAGCTTTGACACATTGCAGGTGATGCACTGATAGTGTTTTGCTCTCTTGGATGATATATTATTGATGCATATGCCCATGGATGGTGTTTATGCTTGAGCCATTTGGCACTTATTGGCATTTTGGATTGCCATTGCAGTTGGCATTTTCTTTTGGGCTAGATTTGCTCATATGGATGCATAGTACATGCACATGAGTCAGCTGCATCTTTTGATGCTTTGAGCTTTGAGTTTTGGTGATATTTCAGTCTATTGTGGCATACACATTTGGGTGCACCTGGTATTTGGTGTGATTCTCTCTTATAGAAACTAGCATTTGGGATTTTGCTTTATTTGCATCACGGCATCCTCTTCCATGTCTAAAAAGGAGTTTTTCAACATTAAAAAGTTTGATGGGACAAACTTTTCTTTGTGGAAAGAACAAATAAGGGATGTGCTTATTCAAAAGAAGCAGATTAAACCCTTGGCAGGGATTGAAGCTAAGCCTGCAAATATGTCTGAGGATGATTGGAATGAGTTGGATGCATTAGCAAAATCTACTATTAGACTTCATTTTAAAAAGTCAGTTTATTTCACAGTAGTAAATGAGCAGACTACGGAAGATTTGTGGAAGAAACTATGTGCCACTTATGAAAAGGAAACTGCCTCTAATAAAGTTTACCTCATGAAGAGGTTGTTTCAGCTATAGATGAAGGAAGGGGTCTCCATTGCTTCTCACTTGAATGAATTCAATATTATTTTGAGCCAGCTTCAGGCTCAGAAGATGAATTTTGATGCAGAGACTAAAGCAATATTTCTCTTATGTTCATTGCCATCCTCATGGGATACCTTCCGTACAGCTGTCAGTAACTTTGCACCTAGTGGAGTACTAAAATTTGATGATGTTATCGGTAGCTTGTTGGCCGAGGAGATTAGACGGAAGTCTATGGATGGCAATAAGCAGGATGCAGCCTTAAATGTGCAAAGGGGTAGATCACAGTTCAGGGGGAAGTCTTAAGAAAGAGGGAAGTCTCGTAGCAAATCTAGGGCATGAAACATTGAGTGTTACCACTATGGCAAGAAGGGCCATATGAAAAAGGATTGCTACAAGCTGAAAAGAGAGCAAAAGGATAAGAAAAAGAATGCAAATTGGGGTGCAAATCAGAAGGAAGAGAGTGCAAGGGAGGACAAAGGAAAAGTGAAGATAGAGGAGATCAATGCAGTCACACATGATAGTGACAATGATGTTCTCTTCATGTCTAGTTTATTTGCAGAGTTGCTTACCACTTTAGATGATGCATATTCCTAGGAAGGGATTTTGGATTTTGGTGCTTTATTCCATGTTACTCCCCATAGGGAATGGTTCTCCACTTATGATAGTGGAAAAACAGGTTGTGTGCATCTTGGAAATGACTATGCATGTGATATAGTGGGAGTAGGTGACGTAAAGTTTTATTTTGCAAATGGGTCTGCATTTACTTTGAAACATGTGAGACATGCGCCTAAGTTGACCAAGAGTCTTATTTCAGTGGGTCAGCTAGATGATGCTGGTTTTCACACCACTTTTGGCTTTCAGAGTTGGAAAATTTAGAAGGGCTCTATGCTTTTGGCTAGGGGTGCCAAGTGTGGGATTTTGTATCCCTTACATGTATCAGGGGTATTTGATCATGTTGTTGCAATAACCGAGCAGCCAAGCACTTCTTTGTGGCATTGCAGGTTGGGGCACATGAGCTAGAATGAAATGAAACTTTTATGCCGTTTGGATTGCCGTTTGGATTATGTACCGCATTTGAGTTTCTCTGATTTTGAATTTTGTGAGCACTGTCTCTATGGGAAGCAGAGACTAAATCAGCCCATAAAAGAAGGGGAAAGAAAGAGTTTGAAAAGCTTGATTTGGTGCATTCAGATGTATGTGGTCCCATGCCTACACGGTCATTAGGCGGGTCGGAATACTATGTGACATTCATTGATGATGCAACTAGAAAAGTGTGGGCTTATGCTATAGCTCAGAAGAGTGATGTGTTCTAGGTATTTCAAAAATGGTTGGCCTTGGTTGAGAATTAGTCTGGTAGAACGCTTAAATGCCTATGGACTGGTGGAGAGTATCTCTCTCATGACTTTCAGCATTTCTGTGATACACATGGGATTAAGAGGGAGCTCACATCCCCTTGTACTCCAAAGCAAAATCTAGTTGCAGAAAAGATGAACCGTACCATTCAAGAAAGGTTGCAATGCATGCTTTCCAATGCAAGTCTTTCTGGTGGTTTTTGGGCTGAGGCAATGAAGACTATAGTGCATGTGATTAATAGATCACCTAGTAAGAGTTTGGATGGTCGTATTCCTGAAGAGGCATGGAGTGGCAAGAACCCCTCTTACTCTCATTTGCGTATATTTGGGTGTGAGGCATATGCACATGTGCTGAAAGAGCTTCAAAAGAAGCTAGATCCTAAGTCTAGGAAATGCATCTTTCTAGGTTATGGTGAAAGTGGAGAGATGGTGGGCTATCCTCTCTGGGATCCAGAAGCAAAGAAGATCATACACAGCCATGATGTAGTCTTCAATGAGAAGAAGATGCATAAAGCACCCATGAGGGATGTGGAAATGAGGAGAATCACTTTCCAGGATGTGAATCCACCTGCATATGTTGATAGACAGCAAGCTGTCCATGCACCAAATGTGCAAGACATTGTACCACCAAGTGCTCCCATAGGTATACAATCATGCAGGTGGGACAACAAGCTGAAATGCCCTTGAGAAGATCATCTAGAGTGTTTAGGCCACTTGATAGATTTGTTCCAGGGGTAGACTATGTGATGCTTACTGATTGCAGGGAGCCTTCTTGCTACAGAGAGGCTATGATGCGCGAGGATCAACACAAGTGGGAGTATGCTATGAAATCAGAGATGAGTTCACTTATGAACAATAAGACTTGGGACTTGGTTTCTTTGCCACATGGAAAGAAAGCATTGCCATGCAAATGGGTCTACAAGATGAAGGCCACAGGTGATGATGTGCCTAGGTACATGGCCCATTTGGTCGCTAAAGGGTTCAAGCAAGAGAAGGGTGTGGACTTTGATGAGATATTCTCTCTGGTTATGAAGATGACCACACTTAAATGCATGCTTGGACTAGTGGCAGCAGAGGATATGGAGCTTATGCAGATGGATGTCAAGACAACTTTGTTGCATGGGGATTTGCATGAGGAAATTTACATGGTGCAGCCGGAAGGCTTTGAAGAAAAGGGCAAAGAGCATTTAGTTTGTAAGCTGAAGAAGAGTCTCTATGGTCTTAAGCAAGCACCTAGAGAATGGTATCAAAAGTTTGATGCTTTCATTCAGTCCCAGGGTTTTAGAAGGAGTGAAATTGATCACTGCCTCTACACTAAAAGGGCTAAGGATAATAGCCTGATAATCCTGGCACTATATGTGGATGATATGCTATTGGCTAGCAAGAATACTTATGAGCTAGATGCATTAAAGGCCAAGTTACATGAGGCCTTTGATATGAAGGATTTGGGACTTGTAGGTCATATTCTTGGTATGCGCATCACGCGTGATCGGAGTAGGAAATTCCTTTGGCTTTCAAAGAAGGAGTATGTTACAAAAGTATTGCAGCATATCAATATGGAGGGGGGGAAGGAAGTGAGTACTCCATTGCCTCCATATGTGAAACTGAGTCATATAGATAGTCCCAAATGAGATAAGGAGAGGGCCATGATGGCCAAGGTTCCTTATGCATCAACGGTTGGGAGTCTTATGTATGCTATGATAGCTACTACACTAGACATTGCATTTGCAATGGGAGTTGTTAGCCGGAATCCAGGAAAGAGGCATTGGGAGGTAGTTAAGTGCATCATGAGGTACATGAAGGGTACCAAGGAGATGTGCATCTGCTTTGGTAAAGGAGACATGCATGTACTTGGGTACATAGATTCAGACTATCCAGGGCATGTGGATAGTAGGAAATCCACTTTTGGTTATGTGTTCACCTTTGCAGGTGGTGCAGTTTCGTGGATGTCTCACGCACAGAAGTGCGTTGCTTTGTCTACCACACAGGCTGAGTATGTTGCAGCCACAGAGGGTTGCAAGGAGGCTATATGGCTTGATCCGCTAGTGGGAGATTTGGGGATTCATATAGGTGTACCGACATTGCATAGTGATTCCATGAGTGCTATTCAGCTAGCACGGAATCCGGTCTTTCATGCAAAGACCAATTACATTGAGGTCAGGTACCATTTCATCAGGGAGGTACTTGAGGACAAGCGCATAGAGCTTGTCAAGATTCATATAGATGATAACCCTGCAGATATGCTGACGAAGAGTCTACCTAGTCAGCGGTTTGAGTATTGTCGTGTATTGATGGGCATTGGATAGTATGCTCACTAGTTGTTCTCCCTTAAAGGCACATTGTCCTTTAAGTGGGAGGTTGTGGGGGTTAAAGGTCACTGTGCCTTTACCCCGATTATGTAGAATACTCAAACACATATATAAATGAATGAAAAGAAGATTAGGGTGGTTTTGCACCCACCAAAACTTGTGTGGCTCTCTGTCTCTCTCTCTCTCTCTTTCGTTCTTGCTTCCGTTGTGAGCACTCTCAAGGACTACACCCTCCACTACCACACCGTAGAAGCATACGCCACTCTCCAAGACCCGACAATCGTGGAAGCCCTTAACTTTTCAGGCTTACAGAGAGTAGACTGCTTCCCATGCCACTTGGACATGAAGCTGCTGGCGGAATTCCTCAAGACATATGACAACAACACCAAAATCGGTGTCTTGAGAGATGCAGTAGGCAACCCCCACCACTAAAATGGTAGAATCAAGACACGGTGCGGGCAGTATTCAACCTGCCACTGGTGGCAAAAAAATATTCCAAGCAAAGGAAGAACCTTGACTCCCTGAATAAGGTTTGTCCCTACGACTGCCACAAGTGCAGAGGTTGCCGCATCCAATTCAACACCATTTACAAGCTCGAGGTAGAGCGCCCAGCAAGAGCTCTGCAATGGCTAACTCAAGTGAAGCATGTGGATCATCATCAATCCGTGGCGCCCAATATCTTGCTGTGTGAATGGTGAACATGTAGCAAATGAACTGGACTAACTACTACTACATCCAGATGAGAGAGGACCTCACCACCCACGGGGACATCATCAACAACCCCATGTTGTACATGTCGATCCTCTACTGTAACCTTAAAAATTAGCATCTACCCATCAGCTTCGGACTCGTCGAGAAATCTGCCATCGGTCCTATGCAGACCGAGCAAGAAAAAACAAAAACCAGGCCCAAGACATAAAGGCCAATGCCAAGTGCCACTTTGGTCACCCAGGTGCAATCAAAACCAAGTCAGCCACTCAACTGGTATGAGGAAAGCCAGCTACACAAATTCATGCAACGACAACTACGCATGTAGTAGCTAGGTCCTCAAGATAAGGGCAAACAGGTGCAAGGAGGACCTCTTCTCATTGAAGACCTCCACAGTGATGACACCATCAAAATCGATGGCCTCCATCTAGGAGCTGAGACTACGCCGATGACCCCCGTTGTACCCTTCGTCTTAGTCTCCACCACCCCTCAAGAGACTACATCATTTTGTGGGGGTTAAAGGTCAGTGTGCCTTTACCCTGGTTATGTACAATACTCAAACACATATATAAATGAATGAAAAAGAAGATTAGGGTGTTCTGCACCCACCAAAACTTGTGTGGCTCTCTGTCTCTCTCCCTCCCTCTTCCGTTCTTGCTTCTGTTGAGAGCACTCTCAGCTAGTATCAGAGCCCGAGTGATCTAGCTGAGCGTGCGTGAATGCTTGGAAGCTCAGCAGCTCTATGGGAGGAAGGAGAAGCTCTGTGGGAAGCTTTGTGGGTGACTTTACTTGCATCCGAGTGTGCAGAGACCTTGGAGAAACCTTTGGAAAAGTCACTTTGGTTTTGCGAAGTGGCTTTGAGAGCCCGAGCTTGGAAACACCTTCATTCTTGAATCTAGGATCATTTCATTGGATTTCTGACTCACTGTGTCAGTTTTTGCGTTTTTCTGCCCGGGTGTTGGAACTCAAGTTTGGAGCAACCATTTGCAGATCTGTCAGTTCCAGTGGACTCAGGAGGTCATAAAAATTCTATGTTTCTCATCATTCGCACTTCTGTGGAGTTTACAAATAGCTCTGTTTCCAAAAACTTTTTTCAGTCCGTGTGTTGGACCCAGTGATTGAGACCACGGTTTCCAAATTCATTTGTCCCATTGCATTTCGAATGCCCATAAACCCCTACTTGTTAGCTCTTGCGTGATTCGGTGGAGGATTTTCAGAGTTATAGATCTCTGTGTATTCAATTTCGTCTCTTTGTTATGCATTTTTCATTCTAAAGTTTTGAAAGCTTAGATTTATGCCACATGGCAGTGGATAAGTGTTGACTCCCATTTCTCACTCATCGGTTGGGATTTTGGAGTTCCGACAGAAGAGAGATATTTGCAGATTTTCTTGCTGAGTCCGATTATGCAATGGCGCCCATGTTTTGAGGCATCACAGGTTCTATTTTCAGTAGTGGTCATTACCGTGGGACCATGATTTCTTGAGCATACCTTATGCAGATCACTCTGGTTGCAGTTTGAGCAGTGTGCGCTCATTTGTGATGTGCATTGGGTTGCAGTGGAAGATTTATAGGCCATTTGGATGCATTGCGGTCCTTATTGGATGTGCTAATAGGCCCAAATTGCCTTGTGGGATGCTGTTTTTATGGACGCTTTGCACATGGATGCTATTTTATGCTGAGGGACAGCTTTGACACATTGCAGGTGATGCACTGATAGTGTTATCCTCTCTTGGATGAGATATTATTGATGCATATGCCAGTGGGCGGTGTTTATGGTTGAGTCATCTGGCACTTATTGGCATTTTGGATTGCCATTGCAGTTGGCATTTTCTTTTGGGCCAGATTTGCTCATATGGATGCATAGTATATGCACATGAGTCAGATGCATCTTTTGATGCTTTGAGCTTTAAGTTTTGGTGATATTTCAGTCTATTGTGGCATACACATTTGGGTGCACCTGGTATTTGGTGTGATTCTCTCTTGTAGGCACTAGCATTTGGGATTTTTGCTTCATTTGCATCATGGCATCCTCTTCCATGTCTGAAAAGGAGTTTTTTAGCATTAAGAAGTTTGATGGGACAAACTTTTCTTTGTGGAAAGAACAAATAAGGGATGTGCTTATTCAAAAGAAGCAGATTAAACCCTTGGCAAGGATTGAAGCTAAGCCTGCAAATATGTCTGAGGATGATTGGAATGATTTGGATGCATTAGCAAAGCCTACTATTAGACTTGATCTTTGTAGAGTTAGTTTATTTCACAGTAGTAAATGAGCAGACTACAGAAGATTTGTGGAAGAAACTGTGTGCCACTTATGAGAAGGAAATTGCCTCTAATAAAGTTTACCTCATGAAGAGGTTGTTTGAGCTGCAGATGAAGGAAGGGGTCTCCATTGCTTCTCACTTGAATGAATTCAATATTATTTTCAGCCAGCTTCAAGCTCAGAAGATGAATTTTGATGTAGAGATTAAGGCAATATTTCTCTTATGTTCATTGCCATCCTCATGGGATACCTTCCGTACAGCTGTCAGTAACTCTGCACCTAGTGGAGTATTGAAATTTGATGATCTTGTGGGTAGCTTGTCGGCCGAGGAGATTAGACGAAAGTCTATGGACGGCAACAAGCAGGATGCAGCCTTAAATGTGAAAAAGGGCAGATCACAGTTCAGGGGGAAGTCCCAAGAAAGAGGGAAGTCTCATAGCAAATCCAGGGCACGGAACATTGAGTGTTACCACTGTGGAAAGAAGGGCGATATGAAAAAGGATTGCTACAAGCAGAAAAGAGAGCAAAAGGATAAGAAAAAGAATGCAAATTGGGGTGCAAATCAGAACGAAGAGAGTCCAAGGGAGGACAAAGGAAAAGTGAAGATCGAGGAGATCAATGCAGTCACACATGATAGTGACAATGACGTCCTCTTTATGTCTAGTTTATCTGCAGAGTCGCTTACCACTTCAGATGATGCATATTCCCAGGATTGGATTTTGGATTTTGGTGCTTCATTCCATGTTACTCCCCATAGGGAATGGTTCTCCACTTATGATAATGGAAAGACAGGTTATGTGCACCTTGGAAATGACTATGCATGTGACATAGTGGGAGTTAGTGACATAAAGTTTTATTTTGCAAATGGGTCTACATTTATTTTGAAACATGTGAGGCATGTGCCTAAGTTGACCAAGAGTCTTATTTCAGTGGGTCAGCTAGATGATGCTGGTTTTCACACCACTTTTGGCTTTCAGAGTTGGAAAATTCAGAAGGGCTCTATGCTTTTGGCTAGGGGTGCCAAGTGTGAGACTTTGTATCCCTTACATGTATCAAGGGTATTTGATCATGTTGTTGCAATAACCGAGCAGCCAAGCACTTCTTTGTGGCATTGCAAGTTGGGGCACATGAGCCAGAATGGAATGAAACTCTTATGCTCTTTGGGTTATGTACCGCATTTGAGTTTCTCTGATTTTGAATTTTGTGAGCACTGTCTCTATGGGAAGTTGACTAAATGTGCATATAAAGGAAGGGGAAAGAAAGAGTTTGAAAAGCTTGATTTGGTGCATTCAGATGTATGTGGTCCCATGCCTACACAATCATTAGGCGGGGCTAAATACTATGTGACATTCATTGATGATGCAACTAGGAAGGTGTGGGCTTATGCTATAGCTCGAAAGAGTGATGTGTTCCAGGTATTTCAGAAATGGCTGGCCTTGGTTGAGAATCAGTTAGGTAGAACGCTTAAATGCCTACGGACTGACAATGGTGGAGAGTATCTCTCTCATGACTTTCAACATTTCTGTGATACACGTGGGATTAAGAGGGAGCTCACATCCCCTCATACTCCAGAGCAAAATCTAGTTGCAGAAAAGATGAACCGTACCATTCAAGAAAGGTTGCAATGCATGCTTTCCAATGCAAGTCTTTCTGGTGGTTTTTGGGCTGAGGCAATGAAGACTGTAGTGCATGTGATCAATAGATCACCTAGTAAGAGTTTGGATGGTCGTATTCCTAAAGAGGCATGGAGTGGCAAGAAGCCCTCTTACTCTCATTTGCGTATATTTGGGTGTGAGGTATATGCACATGTGCCAAAAGAGCTTCGGAAGAAGCTATCCTAAGTCTAGGAAATGCATCTTTCTGGGTTATGGTGAAAGTGGAGAGATGGGCTATCGTCTCTAGGATCCAGAAGCAAAGAAGATCATACGCAGCCATGATGTAGTCTTCAATGAGAAGAAGATGCATAAGGCACCCATGAGGGATGTGGAAATGAGGAGAATCACTTTCCAGGATGTGAATCCACCTGCATATGTTGATAGACAGCAAGCTGTCCGTGCACCAAATGTGCAAGAAATGGTACCACCAAATACTCCCACAGGTATACAATCAAGGGTAGATGATGGATCATCTATTAGTGGAAATGATGAGCCAAATGTGGCTGATATGCAGGTGGGAAAGCAAGCTGAAATGCCCTTGAGAAGATCATCTAGAGTGTCTAGACCACCTGATAGGTTTGTTCCAGGGGTGGACTATGTGATGCTTACTGATTGCGGGGAGCCTTCTTGCTACAGAGAGGCTATGATGCGCGAGGATCAACGCAAGTGGGAGTATGCTATGCAATCAACGATGAGTTCACTTATGAAGAATAAGACTTGGGACTTGGTTTCTTTTCCACATGGAAAGAAAGCATTGCCATGTAAATGGGTCTACAAGATGAAGATCACAGGTGATGATGTGCCTAGGTACAAGGCCCGTTTGGTCGCTAAAGGGTTCAAGAAAGAGAAGGGTGGTCATCAGTGATGTCAGTGAGCATGTATGAGGTGCCTACTTAAGGACCTCACTCTTCTTCATTCTATAAGCAAGTAATGCAAGTATTCTGAGTTTGTGTCCACTCTTTCCTTTCCTTTCAGCTTACCAACATGGTATCAGAGCCCTTTGATCCCCCTTGAGCCCATTTCTATCACATCATCATCTTCTTCTTCTCCATTTTCCTCTTTCTTCCCAAAATCTTTGAGAGCTTGGTTCTCCACCTACAAACGACCATTGCCCAAACCCTCTGAGCTGGAAACTCCTCTAGTATGGGCGAACTTCCACCTACAAGCAATTGAAGAAGAAACGTCTGTGATGGCTGCCATTTCCCAAACAGTGCATTTTTTGCCATTTTTTCTATTGCTCAATACTCCCTGCCTGCTCTGCCATTGCCTAAGACCTCTTAGGAGTAGATGGGCGACTCAAGACAAAGATTTTGAGCCATTTTTCAGCTCATTTGGTTCAGTAACGAGGGAGAAATCATCAAAACTCAGGTTCAGCCTGTAGCAACTCCCCCAGGCAAAAGTGTGCACCATTTCATCCAACCTCTGTGCTGGACCCTCTGTGGTATATGAGCTTTCTTTTGCTTCAGAAATCCCTCTTTTCCTTGCTTTGAAGAGTGAGCTACAAGCCCTCCAAGTTCAGCCTTTTGGTTTTGACAGTTTTGGACAAGTTTTTGAAGATGATGCTACATAAAATGCTACTCTAGCATTTCTGGTTTTTTGAAACTTTCAATAACTTCAGTACAAGTGTGGCTTCAGTTTTGTTTTGAATTGCTAGACCTAGTTTTGATTGGAAAGTATTCATTTTAGCCACTTCTATGAAGCATGTAAGAAGAAGCATCATTGATTGAATATTGGTCACTAGTCTTTGCTACATCAAGTGCTCATATTTTGGAAGTCTTTTAGTTATTTTTTGCCTTGTAAGAGAGATAGACACTGCCCAATATCTGGGTTAGACCCTCTCATGGCTACCCTATTGAATCTAGAGAAGTTCAATGGAAAGGGCTTCCACACATGGTAGATGAAGGTGAAATTTGCATTGATGAGGGAGAACTTATGGGGACTTGTCAAACCGACTCCTACCGCTTCTTCTACGGCCTCCAATGCTGGAGAATCCTCAACTCTGACACGACCGGCAAGGGATCCATCTAGAGAAGAAAAAGCATATGGTATCATTGCTCTTGCTTTAGGAGATATATTCACCATATCTCTGACTTGGAGTCTCCTTCAGAAGCTTGGCAGAAGCTTGACATGATTTTTGGTGCTAGCTCTCACATCTCTAAACTATCACTTAAAATCTCTTTCTTTGAATTGAAGATGGCTAGTGGTACTACTTTAGCAGCTCATGTCAACTATATGTGGAGTCTTATGACTCAATTAGCTTCTATCAACTCTCCTATTACTCCAGATGATGCTATGGTAGTGTTACTTAAGAGTATGCCTGAAGATTATGATCACATAGTTACCACTTTGAAAAATCTTCCTAATCCTAATCTTGAAGGTATTATCTTTGCTCTCCAAGAAGAAGAAAGGCATATGGAGCTCAGGAAAGGCAATGACACTGTTTATGCTGTAAAAGTCCAGAAGGGCAAGTATACCCCTTGCAATCACTATGGAAAGACAAATCACCTTTCAAAGGACTGCTTCAAAATTAATCCATGCAAGCACTGTGGCAAGAACAACCATAATGAGAAGTTTCGCAGAGCCAAAGCAAAGACAGAAAATGCAAATCTACTTTCAGTTGAAGAGCCTCCACAAGATGAGGCATCCCATGAAGATTATGCATTTTAAATCATCTCTATGTATGCTCCAGATCTCTCTTTTTATGTCAAGGTACTTAGCCTGGATAGTCCTCCAAAATGAATGAAATAAACTATTGTGTTTTTTTGTGTTTTGTAAACACCTCTGGTCACCTTATGATGTAGGCCATGTGTATGTTTTGCTCCATGGTACCTCCTGCAGACATTGTGTGCATGTACATGCAGGGGAGATAACCATTGGAAGGTCTTTTTGTATCCCTTTTATTTACCTTACACCCAAGGGAACCCTTGCTAGCATGAGAACCTAGCCATAGATTTATCCTTGACCACCATGAGATGGCATGAGAAACTATGAGACTAGATGTATCCTTGACATAGCCTGAGGCATTTCCTTGAGGGGGGGTTTGATGGGATATCTCAAGATGTATGCCTCAGGCACACCTTGGTTTCTATGTGTGAGTGCTAGAGGCACAATTAGGTGCCCACAAGCATAGTTAGGTGGTGGAGAGCCACATAGGATGATTGAGAGAATCTAGGAGCAGATTGAGGAGATGATTGTGGAGCTCTGAAGTCATCAGTGATGTCAGTGAGCATGTATGAGGTGCCTACTTAAGGACCTCACTCTTCTTCATTCTATAAGCAAGTAATGCAAGTATTCTGAGTTTGTGTCCACTCTTTCCTTTCCTTTCAGCTTACCAACAGATCCTCTTGTTTCTATTGATGAGCACAACATTTACAATGAAGAGACCATTGATAAAGAAGTTGAGGAGTAAGAAGCTGCATTGGACCTAGAAGTTTTCCAGAGACCTCCTAAACCCCCTTCCACTTCTAAAATTATGTGTACCTTGGGCACCACCTTTTTTGACGCTGTAATAGAGATATGGTTTCTTGCTCCTCTTCTTGTCGATGGAGAACAATACCTCTTTCTCCATGACATCAAGGTTATGTTTGGTCTTTCATGTTTTTTGTCTTCTAGCGTGTAGAAAAACAATGAATCTCTTAAAATAATAATGACTTTATGGGTAATTTATATGACCCCCCTCCCCTGCCCCCCCACACACACACATTCACATTTTCTACACTCTTACACACATTCATGTAGTTACTGACATGTAGTTATTCATATTATCCCCCCATTCCCCCCCCCCCCCCCTATTTTTTCTTTAACCTCATTTAAATTCCCATTTTTCTTGTTTCATCACCCTTTAAAACACCCCAATTTCCTTCTTTAAATCATATTTTTTTGGGATGAAAACTAAAAAAGAATCCCCCATACTTTCCTTTAAAAATATATTTTCCCCTTTTCCTTTATTTTAAATGTTCAATTTTTTTCAAACCTTTTTTCCTTTTAAATAAAGGTCATTTCTTAGGATAGGAGCATATTTCCTATGTTCGATGACCCCACATACTAGGAGGTCATTGGTGTCCACCTCCCTAAACCCCTAGGGTGTAAGCTGGGCTTGAAAGAAATCTAAATGCTTCATGAACCTGGGTTCTTGATTGAATGGGTACTTCAAGTAATCAATTAGTACCCATATTTTTTGTAGACTCATCGAGTTGATATGCAATACTCGCGATGTGGTCTTGCATATACTCGATGAAGTCATCAAAATTGTCTCGAGCTCCCAAGTAGGTGCCTAGGACATCTATACTCTTATAAAAGACAAAGAATAACTCCTCCTCCCTATCAACTAACAAGTATGGGAGATGAAATCAAGGAAGCCACACCTAGAAGAATCCATGGTAGTTTGCTAGCTAGGAGAACTATGGCTATGATAGTGAAACTTTGAAACTAAAGTAACTTTATAACTATATATTATCAAATGTTCTAAACATAATTAATAAATTAAATTCTCTTTTTTGGGAAAAATTTTGACATGTAACCAAACCATTTAAAACAACAAAATAAATTGCACCACTATGAATTGAAAAATGTCAAAATCCACACTATTCATCATCTTCAATATTGCAGGAGGGATAAAAGTGGCACTATGCATGCACTTCTCTGCATGCTTGCCTACCTTTTCACCATTTAGGGTAAAATGGAAGGACTCAGACATGCCATTCTCCATGACCAATAGGTGTTTTTGTACATCCTTGAGAGTCCATTGTAACATATTATGGACATATCCTAAATGAGAATCATTACATAGACTTACTTTTGTATTATCATCATTGTTAGATTCAAGGGGGAGCCAAATATAACATTTGGTGGCAAGATTTGTGGTACTTGACAACCACAATGTCCTTACATGCATGGCCACCCTTTTGTTCACTTGACCTTCTTCCCTAATTCACCCCAAGCAATTCCTCAAGGGCACTCTCATGTAGGTGCTTGCATGACCACATGGTTTTTGTTTTTTGCATCTGGATATTCTGAAAACAATAAGCAAAAATGTGAAGAGGAATAAACCAAGAAAACCTTACCCAAGTAGAGCCAAATGTAAACTTCATGGACATGCCCGCATCCTTTGCAATCTTATCCTTGTATGATTGCACTGTTCTTGTGTCCACCATGTTGCAATCCATGTCTTCAAGTTGTATTGGTGCAATGCATTCAAGATGGCCATTGGCCATAGCTTTTTGCCATCCTTAGAGTAATGTACAAGTGGCATTATACCAATAGATATTTCTCTATTTCAAATCAAAGGACTTCTCTCCAGCATGCATTTGCCTACCTAAATCCTCATGAATGGCAATAAACTTATCTAAGAAGCACTTGAATGGTTCCCACTCCTCAAAGTATGAAGGAAATACATCTACTATGCATAAGTGCTATTTCAAAAAATAATTTCACACTAAGTCATTACATTTAGAAAACTTACACAAGATACAGACTTACAATGTAATGGTATCGTCTATTGATTGCTTGATGTAGCTAGGCACATGTGTTTCCCCATATAGATGTGTTGCACCTTTGCAAGCCATCCTTTCTTCCCAATCTTGAACTTGAAGATGCAGCCCTTCCACTTAGGCAAAATATCACCTCTCTTGCTCTTGGGAAGCTAATGTGGACCCTTGGAAAATCCTCTCATGACTAACCAATCATTCAAGCTATAGGTGGAAGGCACCCATTCAACCAATGCATTTTTTCTCCTATGGGACACAGAGGACTTGTATGGTCTCCTCATCATGCTTGTAGAGAGGTCACAATAGCAAGAATGGACCTAAAAGTGCATCTTGGAGGGAGAGAGTAGCTTCAATAGAGGGAGAGAGAGGGAGAAGGGGCGGGGGTAGGTATAGAGGGTGCAACTAAAGTGGAGGGTGTTGCAGAGCAGCTCCAAGAGGTGTTGTAGCTAGGAATTGAGGGAGAAAGAGTAGAGGGGGATGAGAAGCTATTGTAGGAGGTGTTGTAGCTAGGAATGGAGGGACAAAGAGTAGAGGGGGATGAGCAGTTTCTACGAGAGTTGCTATAGCTAGGAATGGAGAGAGAAAGAGTTAGACCAGAGAAGAGGGGGATGAGCAATTGTTATAGGAGGTGCTGGTCGAGAGGGAGAAAGATAGTGGACCAGAGAAGGAGGGAGTAGAGAAATTGCCAAATGAGTTCCCACGTTTGAAAAATGAAGGGATAATGGAGCTAGACCAGAGAAGAGGGGGCAGGCTTGCAAAAGGCTAAGAGGGGGGCAAATTTTCTCCAAAAGGGCCCATAGCCTCTTAAAAGCATTTGGGGATTGTCTGGGGGAGGTGCAGAAGGGAGGAGGGTCCTGAGGGGGGATGGTTTGAGCGGCCCCAGTGTAAGAGGAGTAGCCAATAGGGCATTGTTTGTAGGTTTGCCCACCCTCCACCTTAACATGGCATTGCCCCACAAGGAGCACTCCCATTGGTACACCTCAACATGGCATTGTCCCACAAAAAGGAGCACTCCCATTGGTACACCTCAAATCCTTCCCTAACCATTGGAATTAGGAAACACTAATTGGGGGCCCTTTGGACACCCCAATTCTCCCCTAATGCTATGGACCAAGAAGGAGCACATGCAAACCATGAGCTAAATCTACAAGAGATCAAACTACAACAACGTTAGACACATATAGTCATGCAAGCAAAGCTAACAAACACAAGCCCTTTCAACAACAAGCTCAATCGCTCAATATAGAAAAGAGCAATTAGTGTGGGAAAAAGAGAAATAGAAATCAAAATTGAGACTGAGTAGTAAAATGCAAATGTTTACGTAGTCCAAAAACTCAATCTAATCCATAGACAAGAGACAAATAGAACCAAGAAGTGCTGACTACATTGATCAAGTAGTACATGCAAAGCCAGCCGAAACCTCCAACAACAAAGAAAATTAGTGCACACTTAGTAAGCAACTTCAACTCTAGACTACAACAATCTAAAAATGCATCAGCAAGCAAGCACAGCCATGAGAAACTCTATGATGGATCTCATGACAATTACAAAAGCAACAACCATAACAAAGCCTATAGCACATTGCAATGTCGACCATGATACCACATGCACTAATCAGACACAATGGACTCCAAGCAAACAATGTTCATCCAGCAGCTTAGTAATAATGACACTCATTAAAACTCATTAAATAAGTTTTGGCACTTCAACAACTCAAATGCCACAAGAATTCAACAATGAGAACGACAAGTCCTATGCAACATGTTTAGCAATGACACTCATCAAAACTCAATAAATGGATTTTGATGCTCCAACAACTCAAATGCCACAAGAAGCCACCAATGAACAACAAGTTCTATGCAACAACAACAACAAACAGAAGCACGAGGAATCAAGTTTGTCGTTCTGACATTAAGGTTATTGCTCCACAAGTCTTTGTCTAAGATCTTAGGCCACGTGGTACATAGGGGTAGTTATAAGCTAATTGTGATTAAGTTAAACATGGGCATTAGTCAGTAGATTGTCACATGGCGAATTGGCTTGTCCATAGTGCGACATCATATACAATGTGTTAGCATGCCATGTCAGTAATGATGCATAAGCACACAGATCCCTACTAAGAACAATTTTCTCTTTTACATGTGACCACTACCACATCATCACTTGGACTCCTCTTCTTGCTCAAAACTTTAACAATTCATAACTTTTAATCCAAGAAAAATTTGTCAATGCTCCAAAAAGCAAAATGGATCATCTTTTTGAGCCTATGCACCATAACATCAAAACTAATATATGGAATTAGACACTACCAATATTAAAATAAATAAATTGGTAAGACCTTTCACAACAAATGAAAAAGCAAAGAATGAATGCACACATGCTCTTGTAAGCATGCCAAAAGTACAAGTGCATGAGAGATGACCATAGCATAGAATATGGCATCCACAAATTAAACATTAAAGGCACACAAAGAACAAAGAATCATGCATAGAGCTTCATCAAGCAAAGTGCAAAGCAGAAACAACAGAATAAATTAAGAAGAAAACCTTGCCACCTTTATCCCATGTTTTGTAAAGGTCACCAAACAAGTAGGCTTTGGTTTCCAGTATCAAACTTGACCACCTGACGTGTAGCTATGTAAGCAGCCAAAGGAGGTATTGTTCATGTTGTAATGCCACATTTGACCACCTTAAGTAGCAAGAGTGTACTAAGGGGAGGTGATTGACTTTTACTCACATCTAACCACCTTCTAGCCAATGCATCATGGCACCAAGGGGAGGCACTAAGAGATATGGTGCCATGTGCACATGATTAGAGGAAAAGGTATGATATTTTATGAATAAAAGTACCACCCAAGAATGTGGACTAAATGACAAGATGATGTGGATCAAGGACTATCACTAGGGAAGATGTGGATCATAGGATCCCACATGGGTTGACTATTCTAAAGGCACTCTCTATATAAGAAACCTCTATTGTATTGTTGATAAGGAAATTTGCAATACGTTGACTAGAGTGTTCCCATATTATCTCTCTCTTTCATGAAGTTTCTTGTATATTTTGAGCCTCCCTAGTTCTTACACTCATCTTGTGTTGCCAAGCCTTAGCACAATCTCACTCTCATCACAAACATGCCGGATTTGTCTAGTGGCATGTTTATATGGCCTTGCCCCTAAAGGGGACCCATCAAGGTCTATATCAACTTAAAAGGGGACCCATCAAGGGTCGAGAAACAAATTTTCCTTATTTAGGAGTAACTAAAACCAGCACTAAAAAAAACTCCAAGAACTAACATAGTGACCACCACTCCAAGCCTTGTCAATGTGGTGGTCTAGGTGGTTGCATAAGGAAATACTTAATCCTAACCAAATAACTCCACAAGTCCAAGAACCAGCATGGTGGTTGATCAAAGACAACATTTTTATCCATGAGGCTCTCAACAATTGCCTACTTGTTAGTTTTTATAAACTATGTTTGAATGTAGGTGTAATCTCTTTTGTTCAAGTTTTTATTAACTATCTTTGAATGTAGGTGGAATCTCTTTTGTTCAAGTTTTCCTTGATAAGGCTCTTAGAAAATTGCGGAGTAACTATTATAAGCTATCTTTTGATACAATCTCTTTGTTCAAAATTTTCTCTCAAAAATGGCTGAGTTATTATACTTGTTGAGTGTAGTCTCTTCTAAAACTTTAATATAAATAATAGGATCAATGCACGATTGTGTGTAGCCAATCACAAAACTATTTTAGGATTAGTTTTGGGACTACAATGTGACACACTGGTGTGCATTATTTTGAATTTTGAGTAGACACACATTCTCACTATAATTCTTACTGACATAATGATTGCCATACTGGCATAATAATGAGACACAACCTATCAAAACTTATTGTTTTGAAGACCGAAGAGCTCAAGACATATCACTATATGAGCAATTCTACCATCCTTCACCTAGTCTCTATGTTGCATCTTTGTACATCATAATTTTCATATTTTGTCATGTCATATACCCGAAGATCACCACCTGTCATCTACCCACAAATTGCCACCTGCCGTTTACCCACAACTCGCCAATTGTCATCTACATATAGCTTTCCCACACTGATCTAGATTCATGACCATCATACTGATGTTGGCTTGGTGCAATCATTGCACTGGTTTTTGGAGGTGGTTGTAGCTACTCCTAACTAAACCAAAGAAAATGTATTTATGTTAATTGATTGGGTCTGATAACACTATATTAGGGCATTTGGGAATTTTCAAATAGTTTGGGAATTCCCAATATGGTTAAGATTTGGCCATATTGTCAAATCTTAGCTCCTTACTTGAAATTGGAATCTTCCCTCAACCCTATATTAGGGAGTCCCCCCAATAAGGGGTTACGATTTAGCCACATGGTCAAATCTTAACCCCTTATTTGAAAGTGGGACTTGGGAAATTCCCAAATTCTCTAATACAGTGGACTCACATGAGACTCATGTTGGATTCCCATAATTGTTCATGATTTTGCATTGAGTTTAAAACAAGTGGTTAAAAGTTAATCCTAAACAAAGGAAAATCTATTTTCTTGTGCCACCACCACTATAGCTATGCTTGCAATTTTACATTATCATAAGTTTATAAGAAATATTTCTCTGGATGAGTCTTTGTACAAAGGATCTCTGTCATGGCCTTTTCAATAATTTATTTCTGCCTTTATAGTGACTTAAGTACAAACAAATGATCCAAACATGAAAGGATTTGCCATGGCCTTTTTAATAATTCAATTCTGCCTTTATAGTGACTTAAATAGAAATGGGCGATCCAAACATTTGCTTGTTTGAATGTCCTTTTCTATTGTCATAGAAGTGAGCGATCCAAACATTTTCTTGTTCAAATGTCCTTTCTGTCATCACTTGTCGCTTGGGTGCCATCTTCATTCACTCTCATCTTACCACCACCACCACCTTCACTCTTTCTCTTGATATTTGAATGGTGTTATCATGGGCATTCTTCATTTGCGCTATCTCCTTCTACTTCCTCTGTGGCGAGCATCTTTATGAACTCTGTAATGTGTGAAATAATTGGTTGCAACAATTTTATTTTTTCTTCTACATCATATCACATGTGCTTCTTTGTTTTCTCCATCCTTGATTTCCAAGATACTATGACTATCTCTATGGAAAGTTTTGAAACTGCATCATGATTTGGGACCCATTCCTTTTTCAAACAACTACTATATAATGCATTGTTGTCTTGGTTCTCCTTCCTACCCCTTGGCTCATACCATACCACTGTAAATGTTGTATCTCTTCCCTGCTCACGTCCACTACTTTCGCAACCCAAAACTTCACGTTCTCATGTTCATCATTCGATGGTCGAAGTGCAACAAAAAAATGGACGTCTATGTCTATTTGTGTCATAAAATCTCTCTTCTTGGGTCCACAATATATGGATGTGGGAGCAGTGATTCAAACTCATTTTCAAAGAGACCACATGCTGGGCACAAGTTGTTACCAATATTTGGCCAAAATAAAGGCCGTTCTGCCTGAATATCATCTCGCATTTTTACAAGGTCCTTTATCAATTAGTAGGTCTTGCTAATTACAACAGTAGTGTGTTCCTTCCAAGAGGGCTTCCAATCAGGAAATCTCGGGAGCGTTTCCTCTTTGCATGTAATAAAAGCTTTTAAGCCTTCTATTTCACCTTTGAATTTCTTGCTGAATTCTTTTATAGGAGCCCATGTTGGATGCATTTCTTTGCTCGAAATTGAAGTTAAGAGAGAGTAAGATTCTTCAAGTTCCATTTTGAATCAAGAGAATAGTGTTGCCACTACATCATAGTTTTTCATCCTTTAAGAAAAAGAGAAAATAGTGTGGAGCGCCATGACCTATCAGGGCATCACCATCTTTTTGTATGAAAGGTAGAATAAATCTCTTCCAATCATACATCCTTTCAACCATTGAGCATACTGTTCCTTCCTTGCAGCCACCCACTTGCCTCCCACATTTTTTTATCAAGTCATCCATCATCTCCATGTCCTTGTTGAGATATTGAGCTCCACTCGTGATATGCTAGGGTGACCGTTGTGCATTTATGTCACCGACTTGTTAGCTGCAGATGCGGTTGGTACACTGCCCATGAATAATAGCTGGATGACATCTATCTTTATGTACTCTAGTTTGTGGCTTAGTTAGTATGCCACCTTAGTTAGCTGAGTTTGGTTTGAGACCCACATATAGGATTCTTCTATTTCTTTGTACTAGAGTTCTTTTGGCTTTCACAACTAAGAAGAGGAAAACTATTTTCAACCTCCACCTTTGTGTGTATTCCCCCATTGTGTATGTGAGAAAGCCGCAAGTGAGACTCCTTCCATCTCTCCCACTATCTTCACATGGTATTAGAGCCTGGTTCATGGTAAGGAGCTCAAGAAAGCAAACGAAGTTCGTGGTATCCTGGTAAGAGGACCAGTGTTGCTTTCCTTTTTTGAGTTTGGGAGCAAATCTCTCAGGTAGCATAGCCAGAAGTGCAAGAGTCATTGTCTCAGATTGAGACGCCCTTTGCGGTGTGGCAAGAGGGCATTTCGGGGCCATTTCGGGGCCCGTTTTGGAGGCCTAAGTTCTCTGCAAGCACTCAGAAAAAGGCCTTGTTTTTGCTGTGCGGCCACTGTTCTACAGGTCGGTGGAAAGTTGCTGTAGAAATTGCATCATATGCCTGTGTGCAGAGATATTGGGAGATACAGAATCATCCTTATTGCCTGTTCATGCAAAATCGTCACTAGGAAGTGACTGTGTGGTCAAATACCACTTTCGTCAGTTTTGTAGATTTGCCCTTATGAGGCAAAAGCTGTGTTTTTTGCAGTGACATAATATTTTGTAGTGTTCTGCAATGGCATCTGATTCTCTTTCACAGATTGTCACTGAAAAGCTTGATAAGAACAAATCCCAAGCATGAAAGTTTAGAATGACAAATTTCCTTATGGGAAAAGGCTATTGGGATTTCATTACAGGAGATGATGTAGAACTAGTTCTTCCTAATGTACCCAATCAACAGGAAATGCAGGCATTTAAAGGATGGCATGAGAGAGCCAGAAAAGTTATGTACTGGCTGTCTATCAGTATTTCGGATTCTATGATTGTGCATATTCAGGATGCAAGTACGCCAAAGGAGGCATGGGATACTTTGGCAAAAATGTATAGCACAAATACGCAAGCCAGGAAAACGCAGCTCAAGCAGGAGTTGCACAATGTGCAGAGAGAAAATATGAGCATCAATGACTATCACATGAGGGTGAAGAAGATTGCAGATGCACTTGCTTCCATTGGGTCGCCAGTGGAAGATGATGATTTAGTTTCTGTGACCTTGAATGGTCTAGGAAAGGATTATGCACAATTCCGGACATCTATTGCCGTCCGTGAAAAATTTTTTGATTTCGAGGAGTTGTTTGCTCTTGTAATTTCTGAAGAGCAGAGAACTTTTAGATGTGCCACAGAGTTTAAAATTAAATATTTGAAGAAGAGCAAATTTGGTGGGTTGTTTGTTTGTAGGATGTCTTCATCTTCAACAAGTAGCTCTAGTGAGGATGAATCCCTCCGTATCCACCATCGCGAAATGTGGTTGGAGCAAAAAATCAAATGTATGTGTGATCGATGTCGAGGAAATATGTATCATGCACGCATGATTACACTCAATCACATCTCAAAGTATGGAGAATGGGATGTGACCATAAACAGGGTAAGGGTTTGTAAGTTAAGTTTGATTGAGATACCTATGGGTGTTCATATGTTTGAGTTATGATCCCATTTTAATTTGATACAGGATGCAGTGCCACACCCGCATATGTTGCCCTATGCTCACCGTGAGGAGGCGAAGCGTTAGCCATATGAGGTGGGATCTTTAGGAGGGACCGTTATGGATGCATAGAGTGATGGTGATAGTAGCCCTCCGCCATTACCTCATGAAGCCATGGAGGAGGAGGTGTTTGATGATATGGTGTGGGATTTATATGTCCATCAAGGGAGGGATGATAGAATGGAGCATGATTATCTTTTTACTGCAGCATCGACTCCACTGTTTGAGGGGTGCACATTCTCTGTTCTACGTGCCTCCCTTGAGTTACTAAACTTGCAAACCATCTATAGATGGAGCAATGCAAGTTTGAATGCATTACTCAAGTAAGCTTTAAAGTCTATTTTGCAAACATGGTGAATTATGCTAGTGGGTCAATTACTCGAATGCTTTTTCTCATTTATGGTCTTCATGTGCAGGCTATTGTGTAAAATGCTTCCAAGGGAGAATAAATTACCGACCTCAAGATATGGCAAGGCAACATGTGACCTCTCTTGGAGGATTAGATTACAAACACATCCATGCATGTGTCAACGATTGCGTTTTGTTTTGTGGACTACATAAGGATGCAAGAGAGTGTCCTACTTGTGGAGAGGCAAGATATAGAGCAGATCTCAAAACTTTGGACGTGCCTCGTAAGGTTGTGCGACATTTTCCCATAATCCCTCGCATCCAACATCTGTTCAAGTGCAAATCTATTGCAGAGCTCATGTCATAGCATTCCTCCCATCGATCAACTGATGGCAAGTGGAGAACTCCCGCGGACTCTCCTGCGTGGAAGCATATTGAAGACACATGGCCAAGCTTCAAGGAAGAACCTAGGAGCTTGAGACTTGGATTGGGTATGGATGGTGTGAACCCATTTGGTCTCAAAAGCACGTCTTACAGTGTATGGCCAATGATATTGGTCAATTATAATCTTCCAACCTCTATGGCTATTAAGAAAGGACATGTTATGCTGTCCCTTCTAATTCCAGGGAAACATAAAGTCAAAAACCCTGATGTTTATTTGGAGCCTTTGATTGACGAGCTAGAGATACTTTGGAGAGGTATCGAGGTGCATGATGTGAGCAGGCCTCCCTCGTCACGAGACTTCAACTACAAAGTAGTCTTGATGTGGACGATGCATGACTTCCCAGGCTATGGCGAGTGTTCAGGTAAGCATTGCACTTCTAATTATGAATAGGCAAAGGATGTGGCACCCTAAACCCACCTTCAACTCTTAATTGCGTCTATTGTTCAGGTCTCACTACATCAGGTTACCATGCATGTCCTGTTTATGGTGCTTTGCTAGTTGCCTCACTGGCAGACGCATTGAATAAGGTCATCTATGAGAATTGACAAAATATGAAGAGGGGAGAGGAGAAGAGTGGAGATGAGGAGAGAGGGCACAGCTAGAGAGCACACCACAAATGACTAACTGTACACTAGAATTAGTTGAAAAAATAGAATATATACAAACCCTTTTAGGGTTAGGGTTAGGGGATCTAACCCTTTCCTTTATAGCACTCTATAAGGTTAGTGCTATGCACATATGATCACGTGATGGTGCTATGCACACATGATCACATGATGTTGAGCGAGAACTCTCAACACCTTCCCTCAAGATCAACATCATGAAGTAGGCCTTCCCTCAAGATGATGATTCTGGGGAATCGAAGAAGGATTGAGCATTACATTCCATCACACCCCTTTAATGGGAATGTCCTTCCTCTGCATCAAACCAAGAGCTAGTCGGTGTTTCTCGAATAGCTCTTTACCGAGTGGTTTGGTAAAGATGTCTGCAACATTTTCTTTGCTATCACAATGCTGCAGTGTGATGTCACCAAGTAACACTCTTTCTCTGATGAAGTGCTCTCTGACATCAATGTGCTTTGTTCTGGAGTGATATACTGGATTTTTGGCCAATGCTTGAGCCGATTGATTATCACAGTATATTGTTGTTGGCTTTGACTCATCAAAGTAATCTGTTTCTGACAATAGTCTTCTGAGCCATATAGCCTCACATGCACCTGTAGTGAGTGCTCTATATTCTGCTTCAGTCGAAGACAAAGAAACAGTTGGCTGTTTGTTTGACAACCATGATATAGCACCTTGACCAAGGAAAAATGCATATCCCTGTGTCGATCTCCTGGTCTCATGATCTCCAGCATAGTCACTGTCACAGTATCCATGCAACCGTGGATGACTTCCTCTGTATTCTATCCCAAATTGTCTTGTACCTCTGACGTATCTCAAGACTCTTTTGGCTGCATTCCAGTGAGACTGTTTTGGATTTGCCATAAACTGTGCTAGTGAGCTTACTGCATAACAAATATCTGGCCGTGTGATTGTCAGATATATAAGAGATCCAATGAGTTGCCTGTAGTATCTGTCATTGACTGTAGGCTTTTCTGAATCTTTAGTAAGTTTCAAACTCTGTTCCATGGGAGTGGCTGCAATCTTGCAATCTACCATATGAAACTTCTTCAGGAGACTGTCAACATATTTGAGCTGACTCATGAATGTGCTATCGGAATCTCTCCAGAACTCAATTCCAAGACAATAGTGCATAAGTCCAAGATCTTTCATGTCGAACTCTGCAGATAAGTCTTGTTTTAGTTTTCTGATGAAGCTATCCTTGCTTCCTGTCACAATCAAATCATCTACGTACAAAAGTGCAATAGTAATATCTTCCCCTTGAACTTTGTAGTAGAGAGTATGATCTGCATTGGACTTCATGTATCCCAGATCAGCAAAATATTTGTCAATTCTGCTGTACCAACTTCTGGGTGCTTGTTTTAAGCCGTAGAGACTTTTCTTGAGATGGCAAACCTTGTTCTCTTTTCCTGGTTCAACATAACCGGCTGGTTGTTGCATGTAGACATCCTCGTCTAGATAACCATTGAGAAATGCATTCTTGACATCGAGTTGATACACATTCCATTGGTTGAGTGTCGCTAGTGATATCAAGAACCGTATGGAATCCATCTTTGCTACTGGAGCATAAGTCTCATCATAATCTTGGCCATATTGTTGTGCAAATCCTTTTGCAACTAATCTGGCTTTGTATCTCTGAATACTGCCATCTGGATTGTACTTCACTTTGTATACCCATTTGTTGGCTATGGCCTTCTTTCCTGGTGGAAGGTCGCATAATTCCCAAGTGTTATTTTTATACAAAGCATCCATTTCTTCATTCATAGCAGTTTGCCATTCTGGCTTGTCGACTGCGTCTTCGAAGTACACTGGCTCTTCTGTAGCCATGATGGTAGTCATAAGAGCATAGTTGGTGGTTTCCACCTGAATTGCTTTGCCTTTCTGAGCATATGTCAATCTGGCTGGTGGTCTGCTTTCCCTAGTAGACCATCTGAGCTGCTGTGGCACTGCTTGGGGTGTTGCTGGCAATTCTTGCTCTTCTTCATCAACCTGTTCTATAGATGACTGTGAAGTCGATGCTTCTATCTCCTGTGTAGGTGAGGTTTTCCATTCTGATTCCTCATCGAAGATTACATCTCTGGAGATAATGACTTTGCGGTTGATGGGATCATACAATTTGTATGCTTTACTTTCTTCACTGTAGCCAACCATGATGCATTTGCGTGACTTCGCATCCAATTTCCTGCGATGATCATCATGTATGTGGGCATATGCTATGCAACCAAATATGCGGAGATGCCCAATGCGTGGCTTGTGTCCAGTGAATGCTTCATAAGGAGTCATACCTTGTATCGGTTCGGTAGGAAGCCGATTAAGCAAGTAGTTAGCTGTAGCTATTGCTTCTGCCCAATACTGATTCGGAAGATGCTTTTCACTAAGCATTGCTCTAGCACTGTCTGCTAAAGTCCCATTCTTCCTTTCAGCTCTTGCATTTTGCTGAGGAGTATCTGCACATGTGAATTGTCTTCGAATGCCGTGATTTTTGCAAAAGTTCATGAATGCTGAAGACATGTATTCACCTCCTCTATCTGATCTCATGACCTTGATCTTTCTGCCTGTTTGGTTTTCTACCATGGCTTTGAATTCTTGAAATCTGGCAAACACTTCAGATTTCTCTTTCAGAAAGTAGACCCAACAATATCTGCTGTAGTCGTCGATGAAGGTCAAGTAATAAAGTGAACCATTGATGCTGCGGGTCTGGGCATAACCCCATACATCTGTATGAATCAAATCAAGAATACCTCGTGCACGAGAGGTACTTCTGACAAAGTTGGTTCGCTTTTGTTTGCCGAAGCAGCATGCTTCACAAACCTTTCCAAGAAACTGTAGCTTTGGAATCCCAATTGCCATATTTTGATTCCTTAGATCTAACAAGTACTTGAAGTTGACATGACCATATCTCTTGTGCCATTTTGCGGATAGTGGCATCTGTTGCATTTGAGCTGACATGGCATGCTTATCTGGTACTGTAGCTAGCATCCTGTATAAGCGTCCTTCCTTGACACCTTTTGCTACTAGCTAACCTCTTTTGGATTTGTCTCTGATAGTGCATTCATCACCGTCGAAGATGACTTTGTAGTTGTGTTCCGTCATTTGACCTACTGACAAAAGGTTCTTGCTGAGCTTCGGAACATAGAGCACATCTTTGACCAATCCTTTTGTACCAGTGAAATTGTTCATAGGGATAACACCTGTCCCTTGAACCGGATTCGGTGTATTGTCTGCTGTGTAGATGACATTCTTTTGACCTTCTAATGGCTTCATTTCTGTGAACCATTCCTGATGATTTTCATATGAGATGATGCACCGCTGTCGATGTACCAAGGATCCTGTTCCACTTGGTCGACTTGATAGCTGAAATCCTCTTTGGGATTGAAATCAGTGTCTAGGTGCATTGTAGCAGTCTGATGCAATTCCTCACTTGCAAGAAACATATTTCCATGTTCATTTGCAAAATGACTGTGACTAGAATGTCCACCACGATGATTTCCTCTTCCTCGGGAATTCCCTCGATTACTGCTGGATTGACCGCCTTGGTCATACTGCTTCTTGCGGCAATCTCTTTCATAGTGTCCAAACTTGTGACAATAGTTGCATTGAATGTTTGACACATTGGTGGATGCATTCCCTCGTCCTTGGAATCTTCCTCAGTTGGAATGGTTTCCTCTTTGCTGATTTTGATGTTGCTGAGGATGCTGCTGATGCTGATGCTGATTCTGACTTTGATTTTGTTGATGATGATGACCACTTTTCTGATATGATCTACCTCTATTTCTACCTTTGCCTCTGCTTCTGTCTGAAGCTGTGAATGCCTGATCATTAGAATGACCTTTATGTGCTTGAATTGCCTGAGTCCTGAGTTCTTCACCAAGTAGAACTGACTGAAGTTATTCAAGTGTTGGAATTTGCCGTTGGATGGCAATACTCTGGACTAGATTCTCATATCCTTCTCCTAGTCCATTCAGGATTACTTGAACCATTTCTGCGGGATTCATAGTCTCTCCTGCTGCTGCAAGTTGATTGTTGTAGTCTTTGATGCGGAGTACATAAGCATGACCGGTTTCACTGCTATTGCGGAAACTCTGGTTGATCTGGTTTCTCAGGGTGAGAATCTTGGATGTGTTCTTGGACTCGTAGAGAGCTGCGAACATATCCCATGCTTCTTTTGATGTCTTGACTGTGTTGAGCTGTCCTAGCATGACATCTTGCACATTCTGCTTGATCAGGTGATAGGCATACTTGTCTTTCTTATCCCATTCTGCTTGAGCTCGGGCAATGGCAGGATCTCCTACTGGTGCGGAAACTGTTTGTGTAGATGTAGATCCCGATGTAGATCCCGTTGCTGGTGCTGTGACAACAGATGGAGTAGAACTACTGGTGGCTGGATCGGCCAATGGTCTAGGTATGGATCCATCGACATACTCCCATTTGTCCTGAAGCACAAGAATGGTCTCCATTCGGTATTTCCATGTACCGTAATTGGAGTTGTCTAACTTAGCAGATGCCTCCAGATTGAGGTTGCTAGTCGACATGGTGCAAACAATGTACTCAAAAGTGTCCTGAAAAACTCTGTATGAATCAACTGCAAATACACTGAAGATGCCAAGTGAAATCTCTGTACCATCGGTGAAGATAGAACTGTTGTATATAAGATCTGACCTGTTGTTACAAGGCTTGTGGCAATGATGCCGGGAATAGCCAAGAGGCTTTACAAGGCTGAAAAATGATGTGCACGATGCCGTGAGATAGCCAAATAGGCTTTACAATGGTGGCATGTGTGTGTGAAATCAAGTGCTATCTGCCCACTGAATCAATCTGCAATGCCTCTGAACTCTGAAGTCTGCTCACTGAACTGATGAACGTAAGGTTTCAGGTACTGTAATGATGTGAAATCGGATGTGAGCGTATGGACTGACTCCGAGTAGGTACTAGTCGGGAATTTCGGGCATGGCTTAGATTGGCAACTTGGGGAATTCAAAGCGTCCCCTCTATGGCGATCTAGTCTACTCTGATCTAGATCTAAACCAACCGTCGATCGATGAAAGAGCAGCAAATAATTCCTTTTCCTTTGTTCTTTTTAAGTGCTGGGTCAGATGCGTCGATGTAGAGGCAAATGTGCGTGAAGGAAGTGGTTTTGTCGGCGAGGCTCAAATGTGAGTGTAACTTGCGCCGAAATGTGCGCGTGATGTAACAAGCGCGTAGAGCACAAAAAATCGAGCGACTTTCCTTTTTGGAGCACCCTCAATTCTTCCTGGATCAAGAGATATGACTTGATCTAGGTGGAGGGGCAAAAGGAGTGCAAATGGTGCTCAATGATGATGTGTCACTGTGAGTCACATGCAGTGATGATGTGGCACTGTGCTTAGCAAGAGGTGTGCCAGTGAAGCTCTATGCTGAGGTGGCAGGAGTGTGCACAGTGTGCCTGGCAAGGGACTGTGCCTGCAGGGGTCAGTGCTGACTGGACTACTGGACTGCTGAGGTGGCAGTGCTAAGGTGGCACAGATGATGTCAGCAGGGTGATGTGGCACTGATGACGTGGCCTGATGACGTGGCAGATGATGTGGCAGTGATGACGTGGTAGTGATGACGTGGCAGCTGACGTGGCACTGTGGATAAGGGTGCCACGTGGCTGATCCTTGACCACACCTGTGTGTGTGGTGACCCTGGGTAGATAAGGTTGGGGATAACTGCCACGTGTCAAAAGGAGGGCCACCGAATTTTCAAGATTCTGACAGAATCTTTGTAGATTCCGTCCTCATTTCCGTCGACGATGCGATGGCGCTATGTGACGAGGGAGCCCGTGAGCTCTGGCGGAGATCGTGCATTTGATGGCTGCTTGGAGAGGTGGCCGTCGCTATTCGCTGGAGCTAATTGTAGGAGGTGCTTACTCGTTGGTGCGGCGAGGGTGTTGATGCAGAGGTCGCCCAACCGTAGTTGCTGTTGAAGAAGGCTAAGAGCCTTGTTCGATCGCGGTTGAGCCTTGTTCGGTGGAGAGATTCAGGACGCCAGAAGCCCCAGTTTCTCCCGAGACACTGAGAAGCTTGCGATGAAAGTGAGGAGTTCGTTGAGCCGTGGAGCGTGTCGTCTGTTGTAGAGGCTCACGAGGCAGGAGATCCGTTTAGTGGCGCTGCTCGTTGTTGAAGAAGGCCGCTGGCTATTGGCGTTGGAGCAGAGCCCGTGGCAGGGCAGTTGGTTGGAGAAGTCACTAGTCGAAGAAGAAACTATGTAGTGTCTTCAAGCAATTGCTGCGAAAGCTTGATATGAATGAAGCCAAAGGATTTAACGGATTGTGAAACTAGTTCCAGCATTTTGACGCACTGTTGAGCTGTGCGTCGTGAGTTCTTAACCCTGGGCCTGGAGTCTGCACTGTTTGATGAGGATGGTCGTCTGGAGTATCCCGATTTTGGCCTCTCGAGAGGGCTGGTCATTCATTGATATCCTTCAGCTGTGAAGGAGCAGATGCGACGAGCGATTTGAATTTTCTGCTAATGATGGAGAGCCGCCTTTGTTTGTAGATGGAGGCGGCTACAGATGGCTTGCGAGGGGCTCTTGGAATTTGCTTGTTGAAGGTTTGCCTTCGGAGTCACCTGGTCGCACGGAGCTTGGTGATAAGGCTTGAGTAGTCCTCAAACCTTTCAAGAACTTCTCAAAATGAAGAACAAGATCTCTCCCTGTCTCTCTCACAATCAGAGTACCTTACAAAACTCAGAAATGTCTCTCTCTTGAAGCTCTCAAGGAAATAAATCTCTCTCATTCGCTCTCAAATAGAAATCTCTCTTTCTCTCTCGGAATGAACAAGAGATCTCGAGGAAATCTTTCTCTCTCACTCAATGGACGGAAATTCCTCACATGAACGGAAATTTTCAAGAATGAATGGACGAAAATCTTTCATCAACGGAATGAAAGAATGGAAGCACTCAATCTCTCGATCTCTCTCATGCTCTCAAGAATCTCAATGTCTCAGCGGAAGACAAGGAAGCTCTGATACCATGACAAAATATGAAGAGGGGAGAGGAGAAGAGTGGAGATGAGGAGAGAGGGCACAGCTAGAGAGCACACCACAAATGACTAACTGTACACTAGAATTAGTTGAAAAAATAGAATATATACAAACCCTTTTAGGGTTAGGGTTAGGGGATCTAACCCTTTCCTTTATAGCACTCTATAAGGTTAGTGCTATGCACATATGATCACGTGATGGTGCTATGCACACATGATCACATGATGTTGAGCGAGAACTCTCAACAAGAATCACCATCTATTTCTCCCACTTGATCATCCTAGATATGTTGCCCCTTGGAATGAAGTCCTCCCACAATCACTCACCGCAGCAAACTCAAGAAAACCAATCCTATGGAGGAGGACATGGTAACTCTAGAGGCAAAGGGAGCCAAAGAGGCCGTGGTGGATGGTAGAGAGGCCAAAATGCAAACAGCAATGTTGAATTCTACTATTGTGGTAAAATGGGTCATATGGCTAAAGACTGCTACAAAAAGCAGAATGACATCATGAATGGAAAATTGCAGCAAGGGAATTATGCATCTTCTAGTAGACAGTGTGATGACAGAAATGAGCATCTGTTTATGGTGCAGCACATGACCAATTCTGTGACAAGTGCAAAAGAAAGCAATGATGTGTGGTATGTTGACTCAGGTGCGTCAAACCACATGACAGGTCATGCAGAATGGATGCAGGATGCAAGGAAAATGGAAAGACCAGGATTTGTGGAAACTGGTGATGATATTGCACATCCTATTGTGCAGATTGGTAAAATTCGTTTGTCTATGTAGGATGGGAAAAAGAAATACCTGTCTGATGTATTTCATGTCTCGAAGATCACCAAGAACCTGGTTTCTGTTGGTCAAATGGTTGAGCAGGGCTTGCAGGTCAGATTTAATCCTCATGGATGCTTTGTTGAGGATATGAAAAATAACGGTCGCTTGATAGCACAAGGAAAGAAGAAGGGCACGATGTTTACATTGTGGATGCGGACATGCCTGAATTGAGTGCAGCAATGTTTGCACATGGGACCAGTGTAGTTGCAGATATTGATATCTGGCATAATTGCATTGGTCATGTCAATGTACAACGACTTAAATCAATGTAGGCCCAAAATATTGTTACAAGATTGCCTAAATTCAAGGTTGCAGAAATGCATAAGATATGTGAAGCCTGTTAATTTGGAAAACAGGCAAGGAAACCATTTCCTAGACATGTCCAAGAGAGTAAGAAGCCATTGGAATTAATCCTCTGATGTGTGGACTACTAAAGCTGCATCTATTGAAGGCTGTCATTATTTTGTCACTTTTATTGATGACTACAGCAGAAAAGTTTGGCTATATTTTATGAAAAAGAAAAGTGAAGTGTTTGGGCATTTCAAAGCTTTTAAAGCTATGGTTGAAAAATAAACAGGCCTGCAAATAAAATGCCTAAGGTCAGATGGAGGGGGAGAGTACCTCTCAAATGAGTTTGCAAGGTTCCTGCAGGAGCATGGCATAAAGCAGCAATATTCATGCAGTCATACCCCACAGCAAAATGGACTTGCAGAAAGGAAAAATAGGCATATTGGAGAGGTATCTCAGGCCATGCTAAATGAAAAAGACCTACCAGATTATTATTGGGTTGAAGCAGTTGCTACAGCAGTTTACATAATGAACAGGCCTCCCACTATAGCAATACATGGCATGACGCCAAAGGAGATGTATATTGGTAGGAAACCAAATATTTCTCATTTGAATATTTTTGGTTGCATTGCCTATGTTCATGTGCCAGATGAGTTGAGGTCCAAGTTGGATCCAAAAGCTGAGAAGTGCATCTTTATTGGTTATTCTCTGCAGCAGAAAGGGTATAGATGCTATAACCCTTCTACTTGTAAGTTTACAGTGAGTAGAGATGTTGTTTTTGATGAGATGAGCAGCTGGTATAAACCAATAAATGTGATTGATGATGTAGATGCACAAAATGGTAATGTTGCACAGAATTCACAGCAGCAATCACAAAATATCAGTGGACCTGTAGTGTCCTCTAGCAGTGGATCACATACTTCGCCATGGATAGGCAGATTGAGATCAAGAGAATCTCCTCAAACCAATGTAGATAGTGGTACACAGGTATCACGAAAAGGAAAAGACAAGGTAGATCAGCCCATGTTTGATGTGAATGCAGGTCACTCTTATGTGGATGGTGAATCCAGTGGCTCAGAATAGAGCATTGGTGATGAGTTGGGTATTCCTTCTATTGTTACACCTAGAGCAAGGAAGACCAGGGATGTTTTGAGAGCACCTGGAAGTGAGCCTATTTTGCGCAGGTGTACCAGAGCTAGATATCCTATGGATAGGCTGAAATATGATGGATTTACAGCCATTCACTATGCCTATATGGTCAAAGTGATACAGGAACCAAAACCCACTTCTTTTGAGCAAGCCATGGGAAAAGAAAAATGGGAGAAAGAGATGGATGAAGAAATGGATGCCTTGGAAGCAAATGCTACATGGGAATTGGTGCCTTTGCCTAAAGACAAGAATGCAATTGGCTGTAAGTGGGTTTATAAGGTCAAGCACAATGCAGATGGTTCTGTGAACAGATACAAGGCAAGATTAGTTTTCAAGGGGTATGCACAGACATATGGCATTGATTATGAAGAAACATTCAGTCCGGTTGCAAGGATGGCAATCGTAAGAGCAGTCATTGCTATGGCTGCATCAAAGGGATGGTCTTTACATCAGATGGATGTAAAGAATGCCTTCTTGCATGGTGATTTGCAAGAAGAGGTCTTTACGGAGCAGCCACCAGGTTATGTTCATGTTGTTCATCCTGAGTTTGTTTGCAAGTTGAAGAAAGCCTTGTATGGCTTGAAGCAAGCACCTAGAGCATGGTCTGACAAGATAGGATAGTATCTTGTCACTATTGGCTTTCATATTTCCAAGGCAGATTTCTCACTTTATGTGAGAAAAACAGAGAAAGGTATTATGCTGCTTGTTATTTTATGTTGACGATTTGATCATCACAGGTGATAGTGATGAAGATATCCTTCATGTGCAAATGCTATTGAAGCAGAAGTTTGAGATGAAGGATTTGGGAGAGCTGCGTTATTTCTTGGGCATTGAGGTGATTAGATCACCAAGTGGGATACAGCTCTTGCAGAGGCAGTATGGATTGGACATGCTGTCCAAATATGGGATGACAGGCTATAAGCCTATTTCAGTTCCTTTGGAACAGAATGTGAAGCTGAGCACAGATGCAGGTGAGCTTCTGGTAGACCCTACTATGTACAGATGCATAGTAGGAAGTTTGATTTATATGACTATTACTAGGCCAGATTTGAGCTATGCTATTGGATTGGTAAGTCAGTTTATGCAGGCTCCAAGGAAACTGCATTTGGATGCGGCTAGACGCATACTCAGGTATGTGAAGTCCACATTGCAGTATGGACTATTTTATGAGACTGGGGTTCAGATACAGTTGCATGGATACACTGATGCTGATTGGGTTGGTAGTATTTCTGATAGACGATCTACCAGTGGATATGTGTTCTCTTTTGGGAGTGCTACAGTCACTTGGAGCAGTAAGAAATAGCCTATAGTTGCCTTGTCGAGCACAGAGGCTGAGTACAGGGGTGCAGCAATGGCTGCATGTGAGGTAGCTTGGTTGCATAAGCTACTTTATGATATGCATCAGTATACAGATGGGCCAGTTGTCATTTATTGTGACAACATAAGCAGTATACACTAGGCAAATAACCTAGTCTATCATGCTAGAACAAAGCACATTGAGGTGCATTATCACTATGTGTGGGAGAAGGCTTACTAGGTCTTATTGATCTAGTTTATGTCAGCATAGAGGATCAGGTAGCTGACATATTCACGAAGGCATTGGGCACAGAGAAGCTGCACAAGTTCAGAGACCTGCTTGGTGTGTAGGAATTGGGATTGAGCTTGAGGGGGAGTGTTGAAATATCGAGCTCCACTCGTGGTATGCCAGGGTGACCATTGTGCATTTATGTCACCGACTTGTTAGCTGCAGATGCGGTTGGTACACCGCCCATGAATAATAGCTGGATGAAAGCTATCCCTATGTACTCTAGTTCGTGGCTCAGTTAGTATGCCACCTTAGCTAGCTGATTTTGGTTTGAGATCCACATATAGGGTTCTTCTATTTCTTTGTACTAGAGTTCTTTTGGCTTTCACAACTAAGAAGAGGAAAACTGTTTTCAGCCTCCACCTTTGTGTGTATTCTCCCATTGTGTATGTGAGAAAGCCACAAGTGAGACTCCTTCCTTCTCTCCCACTATCTTCACAGTCCTTGTATTTTAGCTCTCTTGAAACCGTGATAAATACCTGATTGATATCCTCGTGTGTGCCCAACCAATAAAAGCCCAACTTTAATCTCATTGAAGATTCTATGAGCGATTAGCATTGAGCAAAATGCAAAGAAGAGTAATTCTTATTCTCTTGTCCACAATTGTCTGCCTGTGCTCTCAAAGTTGCTGGAAGGCGACCTTTTTTCTGCATGTACATTGTGAATTGGCTTCATAACGGATGTTACAACTTAATTGCTATCATGTAGATGCAAGGAATCAATCCATATGTCTGCAAAAAACTTAAATCCATGCACTAACACTCCACATAGATGTGTTTTTAAAAAGTATTTTCCTTGTAGCTTAAGTGGAGTGTTACCGAATCGAGGTAATGTTGTTGTATTTTGATCCATACCATTTGCAATAATGCACATGTACTCATTTGGATGAGAAATAGCTTGCTCCTTCCAAAATGCATATTTTATTCTAAAATGTCAAACAAGTCCATGATGAAATTCTCTCTTTTTTTTGTAAGCTTCTTTTTGTTCTGGAGATTTTGCACTCTTAAGTGCTCACTTTAGATTATCACAATCATTGGACTTTGACATTTTTTGCCTCTTTGGGATTTTAACATGTCCAAAGCTTTTTTTCCAAAGAGTATACAAAGTATGAAAAGATGCCGATGCATGCCCTCTTTGCCTTTGTGTTTCTCCAATAGAGTTAAATACTTATTTTTTTGTCAAACCTATTGGAAGATGCATTTCTGATAGATGGGGTTGTGGTAAAGCATTTTCGTGAATGTAGTCTTTCAAAATTGTTGTTGTTGCAACTGTTAAGGCTGTTGTTTTAGGCCTTCCTGTGTTTCCATGAATGTTAAAATTTACTCCATACTTTTATTAACCAAATTCCAATATGTGCCATGTGATAATCCTGTAATAATGTGATATGCATTATTGCAAATACTTTTTCCATTTATAAGAGGCCTTATCTATTGTCCTGAACTTCACCTTCTCTTATCATTTACAAGGAAGCAAGACAGTCTCGTGAGTAGGTATTCATTTCTTCTGCTCCCTTTCCTTTGCCAGACATGTTCTCTATAGCCCTTAATGTCATGTAAGTAATTAATGGATCGCATACATCTACGCTTACATCATGTAGATCGCATTGCTTTTAGCATAACATCTTCATTTATTACTCTTATTCTCTTTGGTTGCTTTTCTGGATCTGCCTGGACTCGCTTTCATTATTTCATGCATCTGTATGTCCGTTTTGGGACATTATGTACATTCTTATTTGGATTTGTGCAATTCTCCTTGTAAGATTTATTTGTCACTTTGTTTTCATGGGATGTTGCATCCTTGATCTTATCACTCTGATAGTCAAATACTGAATAGTCCTTTGTTGATCTCATCCTTGCTTTTGATACATTCGTAGAACCATTTGTAATATTAACTTTTTCACCGTCAAAGTCAAATACCGAATAGTCCTTTGTTGATCTCATCCCTACTTTTGATACAATTGTAGAATCACTTGTCACAGTGGCAATAGAGTGTCCAGAATGATCTTCAAATTCATTTATTACTCTTATTCTCTTTGGTTGCTTTTCTGGATCTGCCTGGACTCGCTTTCGTTTCATGCATCTGTATGTCCGTTTTGGGACATTATGTACATCCTTATTTGGATTTGTGCAATTCTCCTTGTAAGATTTATTTGTCACTTTGTTTTCATGGGATGTTGCATCCTTGATCTTATCACTCTGATAGTCAAATACTGAATAGTCCTTTGTTGATCTCATCCTTGCTTTTGATACATTCGTAGAACCATTTGTAATATTAACTTTTTCACCGTCAAAGTCAAATACCGAATAGTCCTTTGTTGATCTCATCCCTACTTTTGATACAATTGTAGAATCACTTGTCACAGTGGCAATAGAGTGTCCAGAATGATCTTCAAACTCATCTATTCCTGAGAGAACATCACTCATTGATGCACTTTCTATGGATTTCATAACTCCATAGTCTTGAAACTCCTCTACTCCTAAGGGAACATCACTCACTATATCATCGTGCATGATTTCCATAGTTACTTGGTTTGATGCCAAGAACTTTATTAGTGTCCATGAAGCCATCCATGCTTGATAAGAAATCACTTTTGACATCTTTGCCCAAGTTCTCAAAGTTCATGAACTCATCCACCCTGGATAAGGCATCACTTGTGAAATCTTTTTCTTTCTCGTCAGTACCAATGAACTCATCGACTCCTGATAAGATGTCAGTGCTATATTTGAGTGCATTGGAATCATCCATCTCTGAAGAAATAGAGCTTGGTACATTGGCATATTCTTTCAATTCTTTGATGTTGTAGTATACATTATGTTTATCATTAAAAACCACATGCCGAGTCTTTCCAATCTTTAAAAATTGCATGGTCCATCTCAAATCCTTACCTACCTCGAAGTAGGGACCATTGAATGAGATTGAGTTATCATCCATACCATCATTAGTAACTTTTTGAATTCTCATCTGTTCAAATGTCCAGTGTTCCACTTGTTCAGATCCTCACAAAAGCAAGTAGTCATAGATCAATGCCAAAGCATACTGAAAGCAATAACTGTTTACATGGAAAGTAGTTTTAAATGAGAAAGCAGTGGTAGACCAGTCACAAAGCATTATTAAGCATTGACAAGCACACATACAAAGCAGTGCTAAAGCAGTGAGACCCACAAAGCACATGTAGAGTACTTTGCATATTGCAAGTAAAGCAATGCCAAAGCTCTACCAAACCACTCACAAGCAGTGCTAAAGCTCTGCAAAAGCACTCACAAAAGAAAGCAGTCACAAAGTAGTGCCAAAGCATACTCAAAGCCATGATTGTTTACATGGAAAGCACTTTTAAAAGAGGAAGTAAGATATTGTCCAATAACAAAAATGTACTTTTAAAAATTCTAAAAATGCCTAATTTCTACTTTGCCAAATTTGAGGCGTTGCTAAGGCTACTCTCAAGGTAGGCCAAAAATGGAAAATTTTTAGAAGAGGCTGCTCCATCTTGGCCACATATGCGAGTGGAGTGAAGAGCATAAAGAAAGAAAGGTTTAAAAAATGGAGATTTAGAAGAGGCCCCAACCGAATTACCTTTCATGTGATGGGCCCCAACCGAATGGATACAAACGAGAAGGCAGCTCAAATGTGCTGTCTTTTCCTAGGACCGTCTTGCCGGCCTGTTCTATGCTACCAGTCGTCCCTTCAGACCTCCGCAAAGCGAACAGCTTGCCGCCCAGAAGACCTCTGCTGCTCAGTCTATATCCCATCCGCTCTCCTTCCTTTCTCTTGCCCACTTCCTCCCATTTTTGGATCCCACCATGTTTGGAGCTGCTCCTGCAGAGGAGAGCTTCTGCTTCCTATTTCCTAGCACCCTGTTGGGAGCGATAATAATGCTTCTGGTGATTCTGGCACAGCCCAGCCAGGGGGAGGTACTCCTGTGGCCACAACCCAGATCCATCGTGTGGGGTTCTGGTCCTCCGATTCCTCTAGCGCCCTCGTTCTCTTTCCGGGTGTCCCAGCAGAGTCCGGAGCTTCAACGCGCGAGTAGGAGGTATCGTCGGCTCATCTTCAAGGAGAAATGGGTTCCTGTGCAGGTTAGCAATGGCGTAGAAGCTGAGGCAGAGACGCAGGGGTTCGTTGAAGCGCTTGCGTATGTGACCGTGAAGGTTGCAAATTTGGAGGCTGACCTGCAACAAGGGGTGGACGAGTCTTATTCTCTCTTACTGCCACATGGAGGCGGCACCAATGCCACCTTGGAGGCGCCCACTGTCTGGGGTGCCCTCCACGGGCTCGAGACCTTCTCCCAACTTGTGTGTTGGAAGTCACTGGAAGGTGGTGGGGGCCACCTCGTTGTGGAGCATGGTGTCAAGGTGGATGATGCACCTCTCTATCCGTACCGTGGATTGATGTTGGATGTTGCTCGTAATTTCTACCCGCTCCCTCATCTGCTCCGTACTGTGCGTGCCCTTGCCCACAACAAGCTTAATGTGCTACATCTCCACCTCACGGATTCCCAGTCGTTTCCCGTGGACCTCTCCTCAGAGCCCCAACTCGCCCTTAAGGGCTCTTATGGCCCCGAGTTTATCTACTCCATTGAAGATATACAACACCTTGTGGCCTATGCACGGTCTTATGGTGTGCGTATTGTGCCGGAGGTCGACACCCCTGGTAATTCTACCTATCCTCATCACTAAAAGGTTCTTCTCTTCATTTATTTGCAAAAAAATGCTTTTTCTCTTCATTTTCCAATTTTGTAGAAGTTGTTCTTTGCTACACTTTAGAAAGGATGTCCTTTTCTTGGCTTTATAAATTATAAAAGTTCTTTTACCTTTTTCTCTGATATTGTCATCGTATGTCAAGTCTAGCATGGTTTACACCTAAACTCATGAGCTATTTTCTATCCCTCTCTCTATGAGTTGTCACAATGTTCTTATCAAATGGATTTATGTACATGTAAAGATTGTAGAGGAACACCACATTTAATCAATTAGGAGCACTCACCTCTCTCTCTCTCTCTCTCTCTCTCTCTCTCTCTTGATGTTGATATATCCAATTGTCTCGTGGCAACAGGGCATAGTGCATCATGGGGCGGGGCTTACCCAGAGATTGTCACTTGTCGAGACAAGTACTGGTACTACCCAGGAGGCGCCACCATGGCCTTGGAGCCAACACCAGGACAGTTAGACCCATTGAATAATAAAACTTATCATGTGGTGAAAAATGTGATTGATGATGTAGCATCCATGTTCCCTGAGGGTTTGTACCATGCTGGGGGTGATGAGGTGTTGCCAGATTGTTGGATGGACAAGGTAGATGTGCAGTCCTACATCCATGAGGGTGGTACACTGGGGGAGTTGCTACAAAAGTTCATGGCCACCACGCAACCCTTTATTACTGCACACAACAAGACAATCATTTATTGGGAGGATGTGTTGCTTAGCCCTACTATTAATGTTAGCTCCAAAGTCTTACCACAAGAGATTGCCATTTTGGAGACATGGAATAGGGGCCCGCTTAACACCAAGCTCCTCACGGCTGCAGGCTATCATACCATTGTAGCATCCGCGGACTTCTTTTACCTAGATTGTGGTCGTGGTGACTTTGTGGGCAACAATACTGCTGTGGATCAAGAGATCAACGTCTCCCCTAATACCTCCTACAACTATGGTGGCAATGGTGGCTCTTGGTGTGCCCCCTATAAGACATGGCAACGGATCTACGACTATGATATCGCCTTTAACCTCACCTCACAAGAGGCCAAACTTGTGCTTGGAGGTGAAGTGTTACTTTGGTCTGAGCAAGCTGATGCTGCTGTCCTTGATGGGCTTTTGTGGCCTCGCACCTCTGCCATTGCTGAGTCCCTATGGTCTGGCAACTTAGGGGCCAATGGAAAGTTGCGATCTATTGAGGCCTTGTATCGCCTCAATGATTGGCGTTATCGATTGATAACTAGAGGAATTGCTGCCACGCCTCTACAACCTCTATGGTGCCTTAAAAACCCTGGGCAATGCAACTACATCTAGTTGTGAGTCTTGCATTGGAGCATTCTATCATTGTAAAAAATTGGTATCTCTCAGCTACATATTTTGAGAAAATATCATTCTTAGAAAAAAATACATTCTTATGCAATCAACACAAGGGCCTCATTAGGAGACAAAGCATGCATGGCACGTGCCATAAGATTATGGTATTCTCTTTAAGGATTTGGTGCCTCAAGCATCCAAGATATTGCAACTATCTCTAATTGTGATGTTACTTACTAAGGTAGTAAGAAATTGGGGAACTCTTTTCAAATCATAAACTTCTCAATATCATTTGTAGAACATAATGCTTTTCTTATATGTGACACATTTTATAAGATGATGGAATTCTTGACCCATGATATGTTCACAAAATCAAAATGAAGAAATTAGTAAACACATATGAGAGGCCAACTTTTTGGTGACCACTAGGCTCCCTTCTCATCACTTGCTTCTCTTCACATGTATCCTTTTCTTTCTTTCTTTCCTCCACTTCATTCTCCCCCTTCTTGTCATTCTTCTCCTCTCCCTTACGCACTCTCTCCCTCCCTCACTCATCCCCCCTCCCCCCTCTCTCTGTGTACGTGCATGTGTGTGTGTGTGTGTGCACGTGCACGTGCATGTGCACATGTGCGTGTGCGTGTGCGTGTGCGTGTGCGTGTGCATGTGCGTGTGTGCGTGCGTGTGCGGGTGTGTGTGTAGTGCGAAATGAATGGCCACCCAAGGCATGGGGGTGTGTACTATGTTTCACACAACTACATGCATCATTTGTGGCCACCTAATGCAAGGGTGCCATGTGACCATGGAGATGTAGCCAAGGTTCACACCCTAGTTGCCAAGCCACTCTTAGATGCCCATTCTTCAAACCATACATGTAGTAATGGGTGATTCTCACTCCTCCAACCCTTATAAGGTTGGCCTTTGTAACTCACATTTTGTTAGGTGGGATATTTCCCTTGATGTCAAAGCCATGTGGCAACCCCACAATGTACTTCCTTTTAGAGCACACTTGGGCTTGGATCGCCCATGGACCTCCTAGTAATTATAATACCTAGGTTCTAGCACCTCCCTCAATGCAAGTGAGGGAGCTAATTAAAAATCAGGGTACATGTTTCCCTCCAAGTAAGAAAATACAAATTTGGATGTAAAGCATATTTTTAGAGACAACAAGATCTTTGCATATGAGAGAGAGAGAGAGAAAGAGAGAGAGAGAGAGAGACAGAGAGAGAGAGAGAGAGAGAGAGAGAGAGAGAGAGAGAGAGGGAGAGAGAGAGAGAGAGAGAGAGAGAGCTTGCCACCCCTGTGATTTGATGAAAAAGCTTCAATGGTGAACTAGAATAGTAGAGGACAAAGGATACATGGAGGATGGGTGAATATAAGGGTGATAGAAAGTGTTCAATTCCCATGGGTTATGCGAGCTATCATTATATAGCCATTGCTACGATATTAGGGTTGGAGGTGGTGGACTTCACCCCTCACTTGAAGCATGACGAATTGGCAAGGGGAGCCCATGCCTCTGACACGTGTACATTTGTGGGAGAAATCCATATATAATTATGTGTCCCTAGTGGCCTTGAATATAAAAGGCTTGTATTTCCTCCTCTCACTCATTCCTCCTGAGATGTTTTGGGAGGAGAGAGAGGCCCTTTGCTTGGGACTCCCCATACCCAGTGCGCACATGGCGTGCTCTGCGCACCTACAGGGTATGAGAGCAGGTTCGGCCTACGGACTTGACTGTGTGTTTTGGGGCAGCCCTTGCATGGATGACACATGGCGGTCAGACTATTTGGTGACAAAGTTGGCGCAACCCACGGTGGCGTTTAAGTGTGCATGTACCTTGATTTCAGGGGCGGCTCTCACAACTCCTAACAGGTGTTCGTTTTTTCCTCCCGTGGGCTTTGGCCCTAGCTACCCATGGTAGTTTGGTAGCATGGACTTTGCTGTGTCTCACGTGCCTTGTGTGGTTGGCCCCTCCTCTGTTTGGTTTGGAGTCAGTTTAGCTCAAGGTTGTCCACAGGGGGGTGTTGGAGGTGGTGTCCTTCACCCCTCACTTGAAGCATGGTGAATTGGCAAGGGGAACCTGCGCATGTGACATGTGTTCATTTGTGGGAGAAGTCCCATATACAACTATGTAGCCCTAGTGGCCTTGGATATAAAAGGCTTGTATTTCCTCCTCTCTCTCATCCCTCGTGGATTATTTGGAAGGAGAGAGAGGCCCTTTGCATGGATAGGGGGCGGGGCTTGGTAGCCCCCATACCCGATCACACGTGGCATGCTCTATGCACCTACAATTAGTTGGTGCTTAATAGGCGGCTAGCTAATTGGCCATAGCATCGGCTAGCTTAGGTTGATAATGTCATAAACCACCGCCTAATATTAATGAGTTGTACCATCAGGATGCATGCGGCCCATCTAGTGTCTAAATTGAGACCTCTTAAGCATGCACTCTACTCAGTGCCTCCTCCTCATAAAGGGGGGCTTACAAAGCAAAGCTCGTATTACCATAATTTTGGACTAAAAAAGGGGCCCTATAAAGAGCTTTTCTTGTGGAAATATGGTAGGATAAATTGAACAAATCCAAATATAAAATTGGCTATTAGAGGCTAGGATTTGACAAGTTTCTCCGATGGCTCGAAATCTAATACAACTTCTTACCTATGCCCTCATATCTCTATCATGTTTTTGAACTATAACCAACCTTGCAAACCAAACTATGGTGGCAATGCTGGCTCTTGGCATGCCCCCTATAAGACATGGCAATGCATCTACGACTATTATATCAACTTTAACCTCACCTCACTAGAGGCCAAACTTGTGCTTGGAGGTGAAGTGTTAGTTTGGTTGGAGGAAGATGATGCTCCTATCCTTGATGGGCTTTTATGGCCTCGCACCTCTGCCCTTGCTGAGTCCCTATGATCTGGCAACCTAGGGGCCAATGGAAAGTTGCAATCTATTGAGGCCTTGTGTCGCCTCAATGATTGGCATTATTGATTGATAACTAGAGGAATTGCTGCCATGCCTCTACAACCTCTATGGTGCCTTAAAACCGTGGGCAATTCAACTACATCTGAGTCGTCTTCATCTTTCTCTTCTTTTAACTGTTTTTCATCCACATTATCTCTCTCTACTTTTGAGAAAATATCATTCTTAGCAAAGAATACTTTCTTATGCAATCAACACGAGGGACTCATTAGGAGACAAAGCATGCATGGCACATGCCATAAGATTATGGTATTCTCTTTAAGGATTTGGTGCCTCAAGCATCCAAGATATTGCAACTATCTCTAATTGTGATTTTACTCATGAAGGTAGTAATAAATTGGGGAACTCTTTTCAAGTCATAAACTTCTCAAGATCATTTGTAGAACATAATGCTTTTTTTGATATGTTACACATTTTATAAGATGATGGAATTCTTCACCCATGACATGTTCAAAAAATCAAAATGAAGAAGTTAGTAAACACATAAGAGAGGCCAACTTTTTGGTGACCACTAGGCTCCCTTGTCATGACTTGCTTCTCTTCACCTGCATCCTTTTCTTTCTTTCCTCCACTTCATTCTCTCCCTTCTCTTCATTCTTCTCCTTTAGTGCCTCAAGCATCCAAGATATTGCAACTATGTCTAATTGTGATTTTACTTATGAAGGTAGCAAGAAATTGGGGAACTAGATTTTCACATCATAAACTTCTCAAGATCATTTGTAGAACATAATGCTTTTCTTATATGTGACACATTTTATAAGATGATGGAATTATTGACCCATGATATGTTCACGAAATCAAAATGAAGAAATTAAACACATAAGAGAGGCCAATTTTTTGTTCACGTGTATCCTTTTCTTTCTTTCCTCCACTTCATTCTCTCCCTTCTCTTCATTCTTCTCCTCTCCCCTATGCACTCTCTCCCTCACTCACTCATTTCACTCCAGATGGCTGGCACACGTATGCATGTTCCCTCTATGATGTCCAGATTTAGACACCACCGGACATGTCCTTTATGCCCAGGCCCACCACTTGTCACTTGTTTATGACACAAAATGTGTCGGTTGCACTTCGTCACCTACACAACTAGAAAGCACAGGATCATGGGGCCTACAGATTGAGCACTTTGCACATGGACAGAAGGTCTTAGCTTCGACTGGTCCTAGCACACATGTTCAACTATGTTCTTTGTTAAGGCTTCCCACCCACATGGAGCACCACCACTATTGTACCGATAAACAAAGACGGAGACCCTATGGAGACTGGGATTTACTGCACCCGCATGATTGGTCATACTCTGGCCAAGATTTATGGATCGGTTCTAGAGAGGGAGCTCAGCAATCATACAGAGACTTGAGGGCAGCGAGCACTAGGACAGGTAGGTTTCTAGAGGCAGCATTCTACCTTAGACCACATATTCACTTTGAGAGCTGTCATTGAGGAGGCAAGATTTAGACGCCAGAATGTCTACATATGCTTTGTAAATTTTTGGAAAGCTTTTGACACGGTCCCGCATTCCCACATGGTCAAGCGACTACAGGAGATGTAGATTCTAGAGATGCTGATTTGTGGGATGGTGAGCTTATATGAGTCAGTCATAGGTAGAGTACGTCGGTCTATTGGACTGGGTCGAGAGCGAAATTGGAGTGAAGTAGGGATGTCCACTCTCACCGACCCTCTTTGGACTCTACATCGATGAGATTGCATCTTTCGTAGATCGCCTAGGAGACGAGGGTTCACTCTTGGGTGAACTCATGATACATATATTGTTATACGCTGATGACATAGTCCTCATATCATCCTCAGTGGAAGAGCTGCAAATACATCTGGAGGTACTAGTGGTGTTTTGTAGAGAGAGAGAGATTTGACAATCAACCTTAGGAAGACCAAGGTTATGGTCTTCACAACACCTCACATGTAGTGACTCGTCGACTCAAATTCACCTATTGTGACGAGCCAGTGGATATAGTTTAGTCCTACACATATTTGGGAGTAGTCTTCATTGGACCCCTTTTCACGGACACATGCAGCCCAGGCACGACTCACAAGAGGATGGGGTGCTTTGGCCCGACTAGAGAGACAATGTTTCCAGGCACACTTTCAGGACCCACCAAGATGAAATCAAAATTATTAAATTTATCGTGACACAGATAAGTTACACCAAAAGATAAGATTTAATATTTGTAAACTCGTAATATTTATAATGGTGTTAACAAACACCTTCAAAAGTTACAATATTAAGCAAACTCTCACAATATTTATAATGGTGTTAACAAATACCAAAAGTTATAAAAAGCCCCTCACTGGAAGGCATTGATTTTTGCCATGAAAATCCTAGATTCAACCCATTCCTCTGCTAAGACCATCTCATCATGATCAATGTAGTTAAAACTATAGAAGAGAAGTAAGGAATTATAAATTTTCTCTTGTATAGCACTTTCTTGGCTTGTGCTTCATGGGGTGGAAATCTCCCATAACAAGCCCTACGTGAAGTAACCTCACTTAGAAAAGTTGTTAGCTCTCTCCTATATGAAAGTAATCTATCTATTTCGCTAGTAGACCTACTTATTTTTTATCTCTCCTCCTTCTCTAGGCGCCTCTAAAGTGTTGGTGTTAATGGCTTCCTCCACAGAATTGATGACTTCAAAAAGATCCATGAAGCTTTAAGCTACAAGAATATGGAATGAGGAACAAGAGATAGTGAGGGAGTAAGGCGAGATGGAGGAAGAGTTCAGAGTACGGTTGTGAGATGAAAGAAGAGTGCAAAAATGGTAATGGGAGTAGACTTCAAGGAAAGATGCAAGAAGAGTTTGAGAGTAAGGCTATGGATGAGTGCAAGAATGATAATGGGAGTAGACTCGAGTTCTAGAGTAAGGCGGTGGGCAAGATGGAAGGAGTAAGCTTGAGGAGAGGAGGAAGGTAATGAGAGCAAAGTACAAGAAGTGTTTGGCTGTAAAGCTGCGGGCGCTGCGGGCGAGATGTAGAAGACGAACGACTAGAGAGGGATTTATAGAATTGCAAACTCATAATGTGAGATGAAAGATTTAGAATAAAGAATTGGGAGAGGCTGAGATGTTGCTAAAATGATGGCTAGAGAATGCTAGACTACTAGATTGTGTGAAGTAACAGATGCAAAACCGTAATGAGAGACATGAGAGACGATAGATTTGAGTACATTGAAATATATAAAATAAAGTGATGGTAAAGTGATTGAAGACAAGAATAATATAATAATCACATTCCTATCACGAGATATTTATTATATTTAATAAGTTAGACTTTAAATGAAGACAAGAATGATATAATTATAGATTCCTATCATGATATGTTTATTATGTATAATAAGTTAGAATTTAAATAAAGTGAATCTGATTAAATTAATTGAGAGAGTAGGAGTTGTTGTTGACGAGAAAACTCTACTAGATAGTGTGAGGTAACAAGTGCAATACTGTAATTTGAGACAATAGATTTTGAATAAAGTGATATCTTAGAAATAATTATTATATTCTTATCATGAGTTTAATGTATATAATAGATTGGACTAAAAGATGCTTTTTCTTCATCATCAAACATTTAATATGGATCTATGATTAATGTCCCTTATGTATCAATGAGTAAATGTCCCTTATGTATTCACATATTTAATAAAATCAACCATAATAAGATTGTGGGCCAAGGAAAACAAGTCACACATTTAATATGTATCCATGATAAATGCCCATAATGTATTCACACATTTAATAAAATCAACCAAAATAACATTATGAGCAATAAAATCACAAATACAAAGTTTTGCGACTTTGCACTTGTACATGCATCACTTGCCAATAAAGTTTTTCCCACAAAAAAAACTCATGTACATGCTAAACCCCATCATAAAGCTTCACAATGAAGTGGATTTTGATACTTGCTATGGACTCTGTTGTGATTCTGTGGAAGTAGACTCTTTCTCTTGAGGCTTTGAATCTGCTTTAGGTGTATATGGACTCTTCCTTCGAGCATAGAATTTGTCTACTTCCAAACATGGACTTGGTTGTGATTCTTTGGGCATATATTGAATCTTTGCTTTTGAGTGTGGGGTAGATGGTGATTCCTTAGGCATAGACTCCTCGTCGGGAGGTTGTGATGCTTGCGGCGTAGAATGAGTCTCTACTTCCACTCATGGACTTTGCTGGGATGCTTTGGACGTAGACTCCCCAAAATGGTGTGATGCTTTGCCGTAGATTGAGTCTCTACTTCCGTGAGTGGACTCCCTTTTAATGCTTTGGGTTTATACTCCTCGGGTGTATGTTGAATCTCTACTTTTGCAGTGGTTGGACTCGATTGTGATGCTTCGGGAGTAGACTCCTTTAAAGGCTGTGATGGATTGGGAGTATATTTAGTCTCTACTTCCTCACGAGAGCCTTTGATGCAAACTTGGGTATCTGATTTACTTTAATTGGGGATTGAGCAATTATGTATCGAATGGTATGAGCCACAAATGTATATAGTTCTACATTGGAATATGTAGACATTGAGGATTGTGAGCCCTTCACATCAAATATTTCATCGAGGAGTAACTTGTAGTTGTAGCACACTCTCCACCCACAGCTGTATGCATCATTTTTCTCTACAACCTCGCACCATTGTAAGTCCATTGCTTCTTTCAAGTCACCATCATACTTTGTGACTTGTTCAATTGCACTTATTAACCTTGATGTAGACCTATCCATCATAACATACAAGGAAATGAATAAGTGCATCTTAGGATTTGAATCTCTTCTTCACCAAATGATAGACATTGAGGTTGCTGTCCAATGAGAACCTGAACATCAAAGTTGCTTCCTATTTCTTGTAGGTTAGACTAAATCTTCAGAATTCTTCAGTGTGAGCCACGCCATCATCATATGCTTTGAGTTCCCATTTAAGCGAAGTAGTTGATTGTCTATGTTAGGAAAGTCTTTCGATGATCCTTTTATTGTCTTAAATATTTCACTTTCAGTTTTTCCAATAATCACCATATTGATTAAACTTGAAGGAAATATTGTGGCTTTCCTGACTTCAGATCCACGTGAAATCATTTCTTCTTCCTTCCCCTCTACCGTTTATAAAAAATACAAAAGCTTGTGAGATTGATAGGTTATAGTTAAATCTAATGCTTGTAAAAGAAAAGTAAAGGGTCATACCAGGATATATGTCCGTGATTTCTTTGCGTAATCTTGTGAGCCAAGAAGATCATCCATGTCATCGTCTGCAATCAACTATGCATCACCTTCGTCAGGATACTTGTGTAGTCTGCATATCTATCTCTTGCTACCTTGAAGCTTGTGAGAGATTCTTCACGTTCTTCACCTCACCTTGGTACAACTGTAAAAAAGTCATTACATTGACCTAAGCATTGGAGAACATTATGCTAAATGCTATATTGTCCTAAGTAAGGTCTTAATGAATTATGCAAGCATAGGTAGGAGTAGGACTAGGAGCCACTGACATCTTAAAACAAGTTAACCATTTAGCTTTACCTTTACTAGCTTACCAAAATAGTTACCTTTACTATCTTAACAAAATAGTTTGCAAGGTCTAGTATGATCATTGGAAATGTATGTTCTAATTGAACTATCATGGCGCAATAAAGAACAAAACCATTTCTTAACCCTCCTAAACTCTAGACTGTAAACCCTAGATCTTCAACCTTGGACCCTAGATAGTAAATCCTAAAACCTATATCTTAAATCCTTTAAAACCCTAGACCCTAGACCGTAGACCCTAATCCCTAAACCCTAGACCCTAAACCCTAGATCATAGACACTAAATCCTAAACCCTAAACCCTAAATCCTAGATCATAAATCCTAAACCATTGACTCTAAACATTAAACCCTAGACCCTAGACCCTAAACCTTAGACCCTTAATAGTTGCCCCTAAACCCTAAAACCTAGACCTTAAACCCTAGACCTTAAATCATAAATCTTAGACCCTAGATCTTAAACCCTAGCCAAACCCTAAAATGCAAGTAATAATCTATAAAATATCTTTATTTAAGCAATAGGTTGTGAGAAATCCCTAAAATGTAAGCAATAATCTGTAAATTATCTTGATTTAAGCAATAGATTGTGTTGCACACAACCTGTTGCTTAATAAATTGAGGTTCCCACAACTTGTTGCTTGAGCAACAGGTTGGGGTGCACCTAACCTATTGCATGAGCAACAGATTGGGGGTGCAGCTAACAGGTTGCTCAAATAAGTATTTTATTAGGTGCAAGGCACCCAATCATCGGCCAGTGCATTTTTGCTATTGTCGGACACAGAGAATGTGTTTGGTCTCCTCTCCATGCAAGAGTGGACCTAAAAGTGCAGCTCCAATAGAGGGAGAGAGAAGAGAGGGGCAGGTATAGAGGGTGCAATTGAAGGTGGAGATCAACTCCAAGAGGTGTTCTAGCTAGGAATGGAGGGAGAAAGAGTGGAGGGGGGTCAGTTCTACTACAAGAGGTGCTGTAGCTAGGAATGCAAGGAGAAAGGGCAGAGGGGGGTGAGTAGCTACTATAGGAGGTGCTGTAGCTACAAATGGAGAGAGAAAGGGTAGCTTCTATAGGAGGGGCTTTAGAGGGAGAAAGACAGTGGACTAGAGCAAGAGGCAGAGTAGCTTCCAAATGAGTTCCCACATTTGAAAAATGGAGGGAGAATGGAACTAGACCAAATAAGAGGAGGGGTCAGACTTGCAACAAGCTGAGAGGGGGGGAAATTTTGCCCAGAAGGACCCACAACCTCTTGAATGAATTTTATGATTATCTGGGGGAGGTGCACATGGGAGGAGGGTCAAGCATGGGTTGAGGGGGGGGGATTGTTTGAGTGGTCTCCAGTGTAAGAGGAGTAGCCAATAGGGGCTGTTTACAGGTTTGCCCACCCTCCACCTCAACATGGCATTGCCCCACAAAATGGAGCACTCCCATTGGTACACCTCAAGTACCTTACTAATCCCTTAAAATTAGGAAACACTAATTGGGGGCCCTTTGGAGACCCAATTCTCCCCTAATGCCCACTTGTCTACCATACTAGCAATTCCTCTGAAAGCCTTTTGCTGAAAGAAAAAGGGGTTTGCCTTGAATCATGATATGATGATCCTCCCTTCACCCTTCTCTAGGGAGATTAAAATTGGTTTATGATTAGAGAAGGGGAAGGATGTTAACACGCTGCTCTTATGACAAAGCGCGTCATCCAAAATCCTTCTAGAGAAATAAATGATTCCAAATCACTAAAGAATATGATTTGAGTAATAGGTTGGATGCACCAAAAAGGAAGTTATATTATTATTATTTTTAATATAAACTATATTTATACTTATATTTAAAAATAAATAAATAGTTTGTGTATATGAATAAGTTATTATTTTTTAAAAATATATATAATATTATTTATTATATTAAAATATTATTATAAAATATTGTAATATTAATATTTTTAATATTATAAATGATGTTATGCATTTTTAAAAAATATAATATTATTTTATATTTTAAAAATTCATATAAAATATTATTTATACTAATTGATTGTTTTGACATCGACGAGGCTTCTTATGTTTGGCCCTCTCATTTTTATAGTGAGTGTTTTGATCTCAATTTTGGTTCACCATCAGTATGTTAAGTTCATAATCAATATATGAGTGTTTTGATCTCAATTTCGGTGTACATACTCTTATATTTTTAATCTCTCAAATGACCAAACTTGTGGTAAAAAATAAATTTGGTTCCCCTTGGAAACGACGTTATGTAAAAATGTCGATATGAAAAAGTTAACCCAAAGTAAGTATCAATGTCGATGAAAAGTGTCGATATATACCGATGCCTATACTGACATGAATATCGAGAACCATACCGACTAGCATTTTGTCATCTATACTGACACCTTCCCCACCCACCAACTGTACCAACTATTTTCATGTCCGCGCCCATGAAGCATTGGTAGACAGTGTCAAAAAGAGACCCATGTCTTGTAGTGCTTGATTGCCTCCATTTCACCCAAATGATGATGGGAAACAACTCGAAGACTTGGGACAATGAATTCTAAGGGAACAACTACCTCTAAGCCGAAGTCCATATGAAAGGGTGTAAGATTTATAGTTACCTTGCAAGTGGTATGATAAGCCCACAAAGCAGAGTGTAGCTTGGTGTTCCATTCACCCTTAGTAGAATATACTGTTTTAGTGAGAATGAGTTTCAATCTCTTGTTAGTTGACTTTTCTTCACCATTACCATGAGCATAGTAAGTAGTGGAAATTGTATGCATGATTTTAAATTCCTTTTTGAGTAGTTGCATCACATCATTGAGGAAATGTGTCCCTTGAATCGTGACAAGATGTAGAGGGCATCCATACCTGCATATGATATTTTCATAGACAAACTTAGATGTGCTCCAAGCCAAGTTGTCTCGGAGGTCCTTAGCTTCTTCCCACTTAGTTACTGTAGCATAGTCAATCATTGTAATGAGGTTGTACTTATTTTGAGTGAACTGGCTAGTTTGAATGGACCAACAAAATATAGACCCTAGAGTTGGAAGGTTTCCCATGGCCGTGTGGGTCGCAATGGCATAAACTTATTAGCCAATAATCGTCTAGTGTGCTGACACACATCACATTGCATACAACTCTGGTTTGAGCCTCCTTGAATAATGTTTTCCACCATATTCCTGCTTGAAAACATTTCTAGCATAGTTAACAATCCTTAGAAAATTCCACCTAATGGACCCGAGTGAGCCTCTTGCAATAGAATAGCTCCTATATGTGGTAACACCGAATGGTGCAAAATACCATTTGCACATCGATGATAAAGCTTCTCACCAATCAAAGTGTATTTCCAAGCCTTTAAAGCTAATTGCATGTGTTTTTCTCAAGGCATACTTTCAAGAAAAGTGCCTATAGAAAAGTACCTTGGCGTATTCATTCTCATAGTAATCAATTGCAAACAATTCACCATCTAGTGATTCCACATCAACTCCATGTGTTTTCTCGGGTGCTAGTAACCTAGACAAACAATCAGCTCCCACATGGATCTTACCTGGTTTATGAATAATTTTGAAGTTGAACTCTTGTAGCAAAATTATCGAATGAACAAGCCATCCTTGAATGCCAGTGTTGTTAATAAGATAAAGTAAGGCTTGATGGTAATTTCAAGTGCTTTGCCCAAATTGGTTGATCAAAATGCAAATGATTTTCTCCACAACAGAAACACTTGATTTTAGATGGATGATTTTTATCTTTACCATTCTTACCCTTGTCTTTTTGCTGGAGACGTGGTGGTTTGCTGCTCTTTGCTTAGTTACCAGTCGCCACTAGGTTTGCTAACACTTTGCAATTTTTGCCATTAAACCAACAACCTAACTCATCATGGCCAAATTTGGTACATGTATTACAATACTTAGTCTTGCATTTCTCTTCTCCACACGTCCACCTTTGGAACACCTATTACACCTCATCTCATTATTACCTGGCTTACCTCAAATGTCCAATTCTTTTAAGGCATTCTTCAGCTTGGTTTTTAACTTATCTTTCTTTGCTGGTGCCTCCTCAGTATCACTTTGAGCATCCTTCTTCTTCATCTTGTTTTTGGAACCTTCACTTTTTTCCAAGGTGGCACCTTGATTTAGCAGTTCCTCATGTAGGTTCTAATTGGATTAACTATCTTGGCTTGCACAAATCTATCTAGGTACATCCTACGATTTTAATCAGGCTCACGTAGACTTGTCATCTAGAACCATACTCAATTGATTGATAAGAGCTCTCATCCTAATAATCACAAAGCCTTGGACAAATTCTCCCTTGTTCTGTTTCATTTCACTTGGCTTTGTTTTCACATCCTCTTCATTAATCTCCTATTAAAAACTTCACAAGGAAGCTTCAGACATGGTATACAAGTCGGAGAAATACCCAAAAGAAAACAAATTGATCCACCTTTAAGCATTTTTTATTAAGGTACATGGAAAATAGTCCGTATACTCTTCATCTATTATTGCGCCATCAATATGGTAGACACGCAAAAAACTTTGTAGATGACCTGAAAGATCTTCATCATCTATGCCTTTGAAAATTTGGAATTTTACCTCGATGTTGGAGCTGGGCTAAAACTATTCTTCTCCAAAACTCGAGTAGGTAGGCCTACCGCTTAAAAGAACCTGACTAGCTACACCTCTCATAGTCGCCTTCTTAGTTGTGAGGTAGTTGTCGACTCCTGACTCAGTTGGAACTATCTTCAGGTCTCAAGGGTACAACTTGATGTATATGTGTCAACTAAGTAGTATCTTTGTCTGTTGTGAGAGAAACTCAGGCGAACTGCCGTAGTTGCTCCTCATTCACCTCAGACCTATGGTGGTGCCTCTTACCCACATCAGAAGCATGCATGTCTTCATGATGATGGATTCTTTGTCCATAGCTGGCCTTCTAGATTCATACCTTTCTTGACACACTCCTTCCAAGATATAGTCGAGTATCAACGAAGACGTTCTCATCACTCTCTAAGTTGGTCTTTGCGTTCATTAAATTGTCCTATCAAGGAGATGGAAATCAGTTCAAAATTTTTTGGGAAAAAAAGAAATCTGTTCAAAATTCAAACTCTCGTTAGATGAGTTCTCAGATTCCATCTGCCATGATGGCCTTTACCCGCCAACCTTTTGGGACACCTTGACCTGACACCATTGTTCTAACCTTTTGGCTTTGCATGATAATCAAATTCCACTCTTGGGATAGCGTAGCCGAGTCTCTCTTCTTGTTGCTCCTATTGGACAGTTGTTTCTACTAGCCTTCTTTAGGCATTGAACTCTGGTTCCGAGATTGCTCCACCTCGCATAAATAGATGTAATCACTACCTCTAGCTCAAATACTCTTCACGTTTGGATGTGTATCTTCTTCTTACCTCCGAGCATGTGTCAACCATTTCTCAAGTTAGAAAGTAGTCAAAGACCAATCCGAGTACCTTCTTAATTCATTCCATACCCCGGTCATCAAGCACAATACTAGTTGATGCCACTCATTTGGAGATACTTTAATAAATTACTATAGTATCCCACAACTCCAACAGATGTTTCAATTCATCATGGGGCTAACATGAACTCTTTTGTTCTACTGACATAGCCTATCAACTCTGTTCTCTAATTATCCTACCTTGATAGCTCATCAACTCAAAATTCACTTGACCCTTCCCTAATAGCATTGCCAAAATGTTGACCGTTTTGAACTCTCACTCGGCTAACGAAGCTCTTGGTTTACTACCCAATCCATTTCTATGCTTATTGAATATGATCATTCTTGCATTCCTAAGGTGAGCATGCTCAGGTGCATAACAAACACCAACAAATAAAACACTCAGGCTCGGGGGGGTCACCTCATAAAATTTTAGTGTACCACATGCATTCAAAAGGAGGAGAATTTTAATTCAACTTTTTGGGAAAATTTCATAGGATTACAATAAAAAGAGGGGTTTTATAATTCAACTTTAGGAAAAAATCACTTAGTTCATAAGTAAATAGAGGTGTTTTTATTGAGATAAAAATTCACCCCTTGAACGCATGTGATACATAGGATTTCTTAGTAGCGCACCATTGAGCACTTGGATGTCAAGGTTAGCTATTGGAGGAGAACTGTATGATGATGGGAGAACATCGAGTTATCACACACTTTACACTTAGATGGTGAAGCATTACAATAGAGCTGAATAGAAGAGACAAACAGCTTCTCATTCATTTCCATTGAATCAAATCAACTTCATACAACTAAGATGCTTTGGCTTGCAATGAACACTCAACCTATCAACTCAGGTCAGAGGAATAGAAACTCAGCACACTGCTCTCTTGTTCTTCCCTATGCATGTTACAACCCAAATAGCTAACTAAACCCCCTTCTAAAAGAGTGTGCACTCGGTGTGCCAACCTCTAATCATCTATTGGCTGCATCACTATGATCAATTGCACCTCTTCTATAAAATGGGTGCTTGACCATCTCCACCACTCCTCGCTCCTAACTAAGGCCAATGCTCAATGATGACCACATGCAACTGTTAGCCCACTAACATGCTTTTTATACTAAATGATTACTAAACCTAGTCATGATTATCACTTTGCAATGATCTTTATCCATAGCACTACTAATAGACTATCCTCTTGATGTGGTCATTAAAAATATTACTCTCCTAGCTAAGCTCATCAACCATCCCCCCTTATGTTTGAAAACAAATATAATGGGGCTAAGTATTCAATCATCATTGTCTCAGCCTGTTTGTAATTCCCCGAGCTATTCAACTCTTTTGAAATAGCACTTGTGCATAGCAAATGTAGTTCCTTTAGACTTTGAGGAGTGGGAACCAATCGAGTGCTTTTTAGGTAAGTTTACTGTCGTTCATGAGGATTTAGGAAGGCAAATGCATGTTGCAAAGAAGTCCTCTGCATGGAAACAGAGAAATATCTATTGGTATAATTCCAAGTACATTACTCCAAGGACGACATCAATCTATGCCCATCTTCAATGCATTGCAATACCACAACTTGAAGACATGGATTGCATGATGGTGGACACAAGAATGGTGCAATCATACAAGGAAAAGATTGCAAAGGATGTGGGCATGGCCATGAAGTTTACATTTGGCTCTAATGGGTAAGGTTGTCATGATTTATGCCTTTGCACATTTTTGCTTCTTGTTTTCAGAATATTGAGATGCATAGAACAAAACCATGTGGTCATGCAAGTGCCTACATGAGAATTCCATTGCGGAATTGCTTGGGGTGAATTGGGGAAGCAGGTCCGGTGAACAAAAGGGTGATCTATTTCAATGCCATGTATGTAAGGACAATGGTGTTGTCAAGTACCACATCTCCTGCCAAATGTTATATTTAGCTTTCCAATATAGCACTGGAAGAAAACAGGTGGCAATTGTCTCCCCCTTGACTCTAACGATGATGATAATATAGGGGGAAGTTTATGTATTGATTCTCATTTAGGAGATGTAAAGAATGTGACCGTCACACCATAATGGACTCTCAGGGACGTGTGGGAACACCTATTGGTCATGGAGGAAAAGGTAGGCAAGTGTGCAGAGAAGTGCATACATAGCACCACTTTATCCCTTCCATTTTAACTTAAATGGTGAAAAGGTAGGCAAGCGTGTAGAGAAGCGCATACATAGTGCAACTTTTATCCCTCTTACAATATTGAAGATGGTAAACAATGTGGGATGGAACAATGGTGGATTTTGATATTTTCCAATTCATATTGGTGCAATTTATTTTGAGGTTTAGAATGGTTTTGTTTCATGTCAACGTCAAGTTTTGCACACAAAAAATATAATTCATTTTATTATTTATATTTAGAACATTTGGGTATATATATGTTATAAAGTTTCTTTAGTTTCAAAAAGTTTCACTATCATAGCCATAGTTCTCCTAGCTACCAAACTACCATAAATTTTGCCAGGTCTACCTTCCACGATTTCATCTCCTAAATTGTAAGGCCTTGTCACATGAGTGATTGGTCATGCTGACATCAATCGCAATGATGACAAGGTCATTTTGGTGAACTGCATGGCTACCCTCAATGCTTTTGGAACCAATTTTCAAGGTATGGCATTGACGGTAGTAGCCATGGCCTTGGCCAGCAATGATAATAGCCATGTCCCTATGTCCCTGGGCCAGCAACGACAATAGCCTTGATGCTCTATCTACTAGGTTTAGAGCTAGGAGTCTATTTGGGATTTCAAAGCCCAATATTCTCAATGTTTTAGAGAAGGGAGAAAGGCTGTGAAGCCTTATTATAGATAACTTTTATTTTATATGAATACAGATATGCTTTTTCTACAATGTCCCATTTTGTGTTCTTTTACGAAATTTCTTTTATGTTTTCATTGTATCACGTAACTTTAATTGTTGTTGGCATTAAAATTTCAATTCATTATTCTATTCAAAAGCATGCCATCAGATAACTTTTTGCACTATAATGATTATTTTTTAGCACCCCAGCAAGAATCTCACCCTGGCACAGAAGGGAAAAGTGTTTAGCATCACGCGGGGAGACCAAAAAAGTCAAAACTTGCCACGACGTGTATTGATCCTATTTGACTTGGTCGAAAAAACTTCATTTGACCACTCGAATTTAAATTGAACTTGCATACTATTATGGAAAACATCACATAACATGTATAATAACATGGGAACAGTAATACAACATAAAAATATATTTTATTCATTGGACTCAAAGGGAAGGGATTTACAAAATGATTCAAATTACACCAAGTGAATATAAACAACATCTAGGACCTAAGGGATGGATTGGAGTGGATGCGCTTGGCGAGTGCAAGGTCCTTGTCCATCACTGTTACTATTTTGGCGTGGATACCGCATAAGTTTGGATCTTCAAAAGACCTACTACTACCTTCTCCATTGCCTCCTGAATTGCTCCCATAGCACCTGAAGTGAAATGCACATCATCCTTATAATGATGTGCTATTTCACGTACAACAAGCTGGAAGAGTGCATGGGGAATGAGATTGTCCACAGTGGTCTAGAACTTACAGATCTCTTGAAGTGCCTTCATGCCTGACTTCTTGCACCTCTTAATATTTGGGGGACCTTGCACTGGCCTCTGAACATGGCTCTATGGCTTCTTGTCTACTTTGAACTTCTTTTTCCTCTCCTCCCTTGCGACCTCCTCTTTGGACTCCTCTTCTTGTGTCTGGTGGGTCTGTCGAGGTGGCCTCTTATGCCTATAGGTCTTCTTTGTTCTTGGCCTTTTTCCCTTTGGCTAAGGCTATGAGTCAATCTGAGGCTCTTGCTCAGCTCGTACCAAAGGCTCCTCATATGTGACAATCTCGAGGCACAGAGGGTTGATGGTGCTCTTCCGTGTGGTCTGCTTGGTTGGACGATTGGGGCCAAGATTCATGATATTTGCAAGCCCACCAAATACTTCCTCTTGTTGTAGACTCTTTAGTCTCTCCATCTCCTCACTTTGCCTTTCTTGCTACCCTTCTTGGTCTAGATTTTCCATTCCAGGACCCCATGGAGGAGGGAGGGGTATTACAATGGTTTGTGGTTGATCACGATTGATGGAACTATTTTGTCCCTCTTGAGACACCTCTCTACTTCCATGGTTGGTTGTGTGGAAGGAGTGAGAGGACTCCTGATCGTGCTAGAATCCCTTATCATGCTGGGATAAGAGGATAGGGAAGATAAATAGCCTTTTTCGGTCTTTCCTGTGGGGGGGGGACGCAGACCACCACAAAATGGCCAGAGTAACATGGCAATTTTGCCCACTGCCCAAAGAGACAGGAGGGTTGAGGATTGTGGATGTTGATCTAAGTCTTCGAAAAGATTCATGAGTCAATGGATAATCAAAGCCAATCTGGAACCAGACTCAACATGGGCTACCTTGATCCGCCGAAACATAGACAAAGTTAGATTTAGAAGAGGTAAACATTGGAGGTAGATTTCATTTAGGGTGGCACTCTTGGTAGAGCTCCCTCCAACTAGAATGCTATCCATGCTTCTGTGTTGTGGTCTATATGATTTTCTCGATGTGCAAAAGTCTTTAATGATAATCGCGTGGATGCTACTAACTTCTTTCAAAATCTATGCTTGAAATGAGGAGAGAAGTGACAATTTCAAAGAATGCTCCAAACTCAGATGCAACTACAAGTGTATGTTTAGAAAGAAGATAACTTGGCTAAAGAAGAGAACACACTATTGGAGCAACTACACACTCTTGCAGAGAGCGACTTGAAAGAAATAGATGAGATGCTATGCCAAGCATAGACCACCACGGCACCTTAGAGACCTCTACCTTTCTCTGGAACCGCTCTTGATTCCACCCCTTCCACCTTCAAACCCATTGTGGCACCTCTACTTGATCCTTCTTCACCATTACCCGTTGCAAGAACCCCTTGTGCCTTCCCTTCAAGCTTAGAAGACTGTTGCTCTCCTAGAGCCCTAGAAAGCCTCACCACCCCCACCCCCACCCTCCTTCAAGAGATTTGTCTCATCTACCTACCCTGCAAGCGCCTCATTTAAAGTGCACAATGAGAATATGTCAAGAGAAATCTTCCTCCAATTCCTTTAGCGACCCAAGAGAGAGCTCCTTGGTAAGGGATAGAAACATAGATGCTCGTGCCCTTACATACACATTTCGAGGACTGTTGTTATCAAGGTTATTACTCACGTGGTCCTGAAGGAAGAGATAGGTTGATATCTCCTACTTAATTATGACCCTATCTATCGCAGTGTGACTCGTTTTGGTAGAAGACTCCCCTTGTTACTTCTCCCCTATATGGGGTACAAAACTTTTTATGTAAAACTGACTGTCTCTTTTTTGACATATTAATATGAACCCTCAGTTTGGGGGGGGGGGTTGCTAGTTATTGCTCTATGTTTGTGAAATACTGACATTCATTAACAAAGCATGATGTTATGAATGATCATTGGGCAAGTAGATTCTTACTCAAGAACGAGTTGGATGTGCGAAAAGGTGACCAATGATCCCACGCCTACTTCAATAGGTAGATTACTATCTCTATAATCATCTAATTATGTCAGCATGGGACAAGACAATTTTAGATTGCTCTCTCCCAAGGTCTACCTGGCTTACACCAAATATATTAAGGGAAATGTCACATGGTAGATTCGTATATTAACAAGGAAAGAAAAGCTACTTGAAAATTCTTTAAAGTGCCATAACTTATTATCAGTGATATTAATGCCACAAAATTGTTTGTTTGCCTTACATAGACATTAATAATGGCTTTTCAGAGATGGGGAGAAAATCCTACACATGTAGAATCTTGCACTCCCTCTCTCTCTTTTTCTTTATTTTACAAACACGAACAAAACTAAAAACATACACGTCAATTAGAGCAAGGTGATCGAGCCCAGCAACTGCGAGTCACAGACCTAGCCCTGAATGAGAAACCCAAACAAAAAAAAGAAAAACTAAAGCCCTAAAACAAACACGTTAGAAAAGATGAGGTGATCAAGGCTGGCAACTAAAAGCCACACCCCCAACCCTGAATGAAAAATGCGAATAAAAAAGGAAGAAATTGAAAACCTAAAACAAATATGTCAGACTAGGTGAGGTAATCAAAGCTGACAACTGTGAGCCACGCTCCTAGCTTTGAACTGATACAAATAAATAGAAAACGAAACTCAGCAAGAGAAAAAAAAAAGTCAGCAAGAGCAAACTTGGATGCAAGCAATGAATAGAAACCTATGGACAAACTGTGAACAATATTGTGGGGCCCCTTTCTATAGACCCAAGCCAAAAATACCATAGGATAAGATCTTGTTACCACATATTAACCCTGACAAATCACATGATGTACTTTTGCCACATGTCACAAAATCATTGCATATACCAAACATTGCCTGGTATATACAACTCACCACATGGTACATACAACTTACTGTGTGGTACATTGACAACACCATGCAGAGTATGGATTTAATCACAAGGTAAGTAGTAGGTACCATAGTAGTTAATCAATCAGCCAGTTTTGGCTACCGAATTGTAAGCAAAGTGATTTTGAATGATTTGAACAAATTTTATACTTTTAAATTAAAAAATACATTATTTTAATATGAAACATTTATTCAAAACACCTGGCATGTATCTAGTGGACCTAATGGTCCTTCAAAGAAAATGTTTATTATTTTGTTTAAAGAGAAAAATATTCATCCACAAGGTCAATACCTATGAGAAAGAGAAAATCATGTGGGAGATGGAGCAAGAGAATGAGAAATCTGAGAGCATGAAATTTCACTCTCAATGCCATACCTAAGGCATTATAACAATTAGACACTAGGATCCATTCTAGTAGTTGTATTAGCACATGTCACTTACATGCCCCTCACATGGCTTGAATTCTAGACAAGGGTGATACCGATGCCCCTTTTCACTATTCCCTTGATGGTGACCAAGGCCCCATTATGGATACAAATAGGTTCATGCTATACTTTTGCAAATGTGACAACTATGTTATAACTAAATTTATAGAAGTCATAATAGATTTTAGACCACAACTAAAGGAAAAGAAGGTTAATATTCTCCAATCTAGTTGCATGATGAGTTCTAAATGTTGGATCATCTCACATTTGACTCGGGGTGGATGCCAAAGAAAATGCTATTTACTTTTTAAAACATTGAAAGAAGGTGATTTAAAAGGCCATACAAGAGTCACATCTAGTCAAGCCTACTCATTAACATAAGAATGACTAGAAGGAGGCTAGGGATGATGACAAGAAAACCCCTACCAAGAACTAATAAAACAATGAAGCAAAAAACATTGGGGAAACCCCACTTTGGATTGAGTGGTAATACTATATATCATGGCCTACTTTTTAAGCCTTATCTTTTCTTCTTTTTTTCTATATATCTATAATTTCTTACTATCTTTTTCTTACATCTCTATCTCATGCATCATGTGTGATAGGATGAGATATTATCCTTGGGGAATATGCATATGACATTTGTACCACTACTCTCCTCCATAGGTTGGAGGATAGAGGTGAACATTTGAAATTATATTCTTCACAGTAGAAGATCCTTGAAGCTTAATCTCAGACTTTAATTTATGGAAGCATGGAAATTCTAGGAGAGATTCTAAATATGTACATATTGTGACTTTGATGTGTAGACAACTGCGGTCAACCTTCACATGTGAAAGCAATGGTTGGCAGTGCGCATGGTAAACGAGAACACAATGTAATTGCAATATATGCAATCTAGGTATTATGGTGTGGCATGATAACATAGAATAGGAGGGCTATGGACCATGATTGAGGTGACAATATCTCTCTGGTGCAAACCCTCCCATGTGGATGGTCCCATGGGTGTATTGAATGGTGCGTGGTTGTACATTGCCAAAGGGATAATAGTTTATAAGGAGAAAGTAAGATGAGGTGGCAAGAATCTTTGTGTCAACCTCCACTTTTCCTCATTAGGCTGGTGTGCATATTAAAGTAGGGAAAGAGTCCAAGGAGGTGAGTCATCCACTCTTGACTTAGAAGATATCATCTGGATTTATGTGGATAATGGGCCTAAGGGTTGTCACACCCCATTGAGAGATATTAGGATGCCCATATAGAAGATACCTACCTTCTGCATGTGGGATTCCTATAAATAAATGAAGGGAGAATTGTCTATAAAATGAAGTTATGGAGATATAAATGAGGGATTCCAACAACCAAGGGAGAATTGTCTATAAAACTAGAGATATTAGGATGCCTGCATAGAAGATACCCACCTTGTGCCCCCCCTTTGGACGTGGGATTCCAATAAATGAAGGGAGAATTATCTATAAAATGGGGGTATGGGAGCTAGAAAGGAGGACCTCTCCCATTGCATACACCTTCCATTGTTCATATTTCTTATCTTCTATATGCCATCTTTTTTTCCAATTAAATTATCAAGAGAGTTTTCCATCCTCATGGAGACTCCTCCATCTACCTCTACGATTGTAACAAATCCCTTCCTATGTGGATAATTTCCATTCCCTCCCCATGTGCATATTTCTCTCCCATATGTCATCATCCGATTGACTCCCTCCTTCCCTTCCTCCTTTAGTTATGCCAATGCAATGTGCTTATATGGATTGCAAAATCAGGCTCGAGAATGACTCATGAAGTGGACATGGAGAGCAATGCTATGAGGGGAAGTGGTGATGATGAGAATTAGTAGAAGGAGGGTCCTACCTATGTTTAGCTCAATGACGAGGGCAATGACTTTAGCGAGGACTCATAGGAAGGGGGAGATAATTATGTACTACTTTCAATGATGGTACCAAAGGATGTCATGCTAGTTGGAGAGGATTTTATAGTTGGTATAGTTGTAGCCACTATGGTAGGCTAGCTTGTCCTTGAATTCCATTTTGGAATGACAATTTAGCAATGTGCCTTTGGGCACTTCTTATATTAAATATATACACATCTCTCTCTCTCTCTCTCTCTCTCTCCACAACCATTGAAATAAGACTACATACATGGAGGCTATATACATGAGCTTGGTAATACTTTTCTACCATGTTACATGGGGGGGGCATGATGAAGGGGGGGGCAACGGCCATAGGAGAGGGTAGAGTAAATATGCGTGTGTATTAAGAAGGTGCTTATCAAAGGATGATCATGAGTGAAAGAGGAGGCCATCTAATGTTGACTTGTTGACCAAGCTTAAGATTTGACGTCGTCATTGCCATCTTTTGTGTTTTCGCTGGTCAAATAAAGGCAATTTGAAAATTTCCTCCCTTGAAAGATTTAAATATTCAGTTAGTAGAGGTGGTCAACAGTCCCGAACCAAAGGGCGGTTAATAATTTTGGGATTTGAGTGGGTGCTATCAAACGTAAAGCATGTTCAAACTTCATAATCTAATAACATTCCCAAAACATAAAATCGTGGCAATGATATTTGACATGGCTCTCAAGACAAAAATTCTGTCGTAGCAATCATCTATGATTCATGGAGATATCGTGATTCCCTACCTTGACTTCTGTTGCTACACCACGCTCTCACGTCGCTCAGATGCACGCTCACCGACAAATTTGCCGGCTCTCCTCAAAGTTCGAACATCTTTCCTTACATTATCACAATGGATCCCCTGTTTGTACCTCGACGTTTTGACCTGGTTCGCGACGGAGGAACGTCAGAGACTCAGAGTTAGCCAACAGTTTGTACAGAAAGTTTGAGACGGCAGCGTACTCTGGTAGAGAGGTGAAGAATCCGGTTGGAGGCTAGAGCAGGACCTTCTAACGTCCACAGAACCAACTTGTAGTATCTCCAGCTCGTGCCTACTCAACCCTGCAAGAAGCTGGTGTGGCGCTGTCACCTTGCCGATTCTTCTCGAGATATTTCTCACACTGTCTTCTCCTTCAGTGTTTTTTAAAGAGAGGGAGAGAGTGAGGCTTTGCAAGTTACCATCTTCAAGGATTCAAAAGGTGAGAGAGAGATAGATACTAGAGCGCCTTGAATGCACCTACCGGCCCCTCATCATATCGTAGCTTCTGTTTCATTTCAACAACTCTCTTGCTCTGCTGAGCCCCCGTTCAGTCAATCCATGGATCCCTCCCTCCAGCCCCACGCAGTAATGGTGCCCTTTCCTGAAACCGGACATATCAATCCTCTGATGCAACTCGCCAGATTCTTGGCCTCCCACGGGTTTGTCATCACGTTTGTTAATACACAATACAACCACAACCGGATTCTTAGATCTAACAGTGCTCAGTTGCCCTCTGAACAAGGCCTGGACATCCGTCTGGTGGGAATTCCTGATGGCCTTTCGGAAGGTGACAACCGCGACAACGATGTGAGGCTGATGGTTAACATTGTACAGAATATTGGACCAGTGCTCCAAGATCTGATCCAGAACCTGAATCAGCAGGGGCCTCTGGTGACATGCATAATCTCTGACGTGAGCGCAGTGCGAACTCTCGATGTTGCGAAGAAGTTTGGGATTCCAAGAGTAGGTTTCTGGCCTCCCACCGTCGCAACACACGCTTTGATCTGCCATGCTTCAGCTGCTGCCTCTAAGCAGGAGTTCCCTCAAATGGGTAAGCGCTAGCTACGATTACAATTCGTACAGGTTATTTCTGCCTGTTGATAATGTTCCTAGCATAGCTTTGGTTTGAGCATGATGCTTGTTGATGATGTTTCTAGCATAGCTTTGGTTTGAAAGCACGCTCAGATACTCAGTAGGGGCTACCGATACGAGTGCAGATATTTGCTTCCAAAATCATGCTCAAATACTCACACTTCTCCTATCTTCGACTCGCGCAGGTGTTCCTGATTCGAATGCCGTCGTCTCATTTCCAGGCATTCCGGATTTGCCTAGCTCGAAACTACCTTGGTGGGTCGTTTGCAAGGCGGACAGCGAACCCATTTTTCTGTCGTGTGACCGGAACGTGGAGGCGCTGCGAGAGTCGGAGTGGGTTCTCTGCAATTCTGTGTATGAGCTCGAAGCCAAAACACTAGAGCTCTTACCGAAGGGTTTCCCAACAATGAGTACTGTAGGTCCGTTACTCCCTTTGGAGTTTCTCGAAAAAACTTGTGCAAGAGGGAGCAGGATTACCACCGGACTCTGGCCCGAGGACGATGAATGCCTGGACTGGCTAGATACACAGGCAACTGCTTCGGTTCTCTATGTCTCAATGGGGAGTATAGCTATGTTGAGTAAGCCTCAATTCGAAGAGCTAGCGCATGGTTTGGAAGCTTCTCAGCGGCCATTGCTGTGGGTACTCCGACCGGACATCCTGGGCGATGGACACTTCTCTCTTCCTGAAGGATTTCTGGAACGCACAAGCGGACGCATCAAGATCGTATCATGGGCTCCCCAGGTTCTCGTGCTCGCTCACGGTTCTGTGGGAGGTTTTCTGACGCACTGCGGTTGGAATTCAACCATTGAGAGCATGTCGATGGGGGTGCCAATGCTGGCATGGCCGCAGATAGTGGATCAATTCCTGAATGAGAAGCTGATCGTGGAAGAATGGGGGGTGGGATTGGCGTGTGATGGGGAGGGGAAGGGTTGGCTGGGGAGGAAGACTGTGGAGGAGCAGGTGAGGAAGTTGATGGAGGGAAAGGAAGGGAAGGAAGCGAGGGCCAAAGCTACCAAGGTAAGGGAAGTGATTCTTGCAGCTTCGAGGGAGGCAGGTTCATCTCACACCAATCTACATAAGTTCTTGGAGTGGGCGAGGCAACTCAGTCTAGCTCATCGAGAGAAACAAAGCTGAAATGGAGCACTTTATCTCCGTGAATTGTGACTTCACTTCATCAGTCATGAGGTGGACGCTTAGAAGCAAGTGTTGAACCAATTCATTCTTATCAGAAACACAGATGCAAGTATGAATTGTTCAACCAATTATCACACATCACGTGGAAGAAGGAACTATTGAACCGCTCCATTGTTATTAGGAATCAGGTGGAAGAAGGAACTATTCAACCAATTCACTGTTTCGCTGAGCACATTTGCTCACATTGACTCCAGTATCTCATAAAATGGGTTCCTTTGTTATTTAAATAGTCAGCTCCCTCAACCCTCAATGCTCTCATATCCTCAATTAATTCTAATGGATTTGCACTTGTGAAATTGCTATGGGTCTTCGGAGTCCATTGTGCTTTTTTGGGTCAAAATCTCAAAGGATGAGATTCACTTTCTACTAATGGCAGGTTAGACGAGTTTTGTAGTGCTAAGTGCTTTTAGCTTTTCATGTTTCACTCTGGCACCATCCCTTGTTTAGTTCTTATAGGTAGAAGCTTTGTGGAGGAAACCCTAAGGCTAATGACTCTATAAGTTGTTGATGCCTCTTTTTGTTAGTTTCTTTATGTGAGGAGCTTCTCGTTGGCTGACAAATTCTTTTAGGCGATTGCTTGTAGAATTATTTTGAAAAGGAATTTGGACCAGCCATGTTCTCTCCTTGATTTCTTACTAGAATGGAGGGATTTCGAAGGGTATGTCGAGTTGCGGGATTAGCGGTGGAAAGAGCTTTGTGGCTCTTCTTCATCATTGACCTTTTGGGGGCTTTAGGTGCTTTTCTTTTTGGAATATCTCTAAATATGTCTTTTGTGTATAAATTGGAGGCTTTAGTTTGGTTCACTGCACTTGCTTGCATCATTGTCTTCTTGTTAATGTAATTCATTGACATGTCAAAGTCTTGTCCTTTTGATGACTACGATTCTGATGTAGAGAGATTTAAGGCAGGAGGTTGATCCACATAAGCTTCCCAAGAGCAAAAGAGGTGATCTTTTGCATGAATGGAAGGGCCACATCATGAAGTTCAAGCTTGGGAAGAAAGGATGGCTTGCAAAGGTGCAACACATCTACATGGGGATGGACATGCGCCTTCCTCCATCAAGCAATCAATCGACAATACCATCGCATTGTAAGTCAGCATTTTGTGTAAGATTTTGAAGTGTAATGAGTTAGTTTGAAATTGTATTTTGAAATAGAACCGGTGTAATGAGTCAGTTTGAAATTTTAATTTGAAATAGCACTTGTGCATAGCAGATGTATTTCCTTCAGCCATTCATGAGGATTTAGGAAGGCAAATGCATGCTGGAGAGAAGTCCTCTGCTTTGAAACATAGAAATATCTATTAGTATAATGCCAAGTACATTACTCCAAGGACGGCATCAGGCTATGGCCATCTTCAATGCATTGTAACACCATAACTTGAAGACATGGATTGCAGCATGGTGGACACAAGAACAATGCAATCATACAAGGAAAAGATTGCAAAGAATGTGGGCATGGCCATGAAGTTTACATTTGGCTCTAAATGGGTAAGATTGTCTTGGTTTATGCCCTACACATTTTTGCTTCTTGTTTTCAGAATATCCAGATGCACATAACAAAAACCATGTGGTCATGCAAGTGCCTACATGAGAATGCCCTTGAGAAATTGCTTGGGGTGAATTGGGGAAGCAGGTGAGGTGAACAAAAGGGGGATTTGTTTCAATGCCATGTATGTAAGGACAATGTGATTATCGAGTACCACATCTCCCGCTAAATGTTATATTTTGCTTTCCAATATAGGCCGCACTAGAAGAAAACATGTGGCAATTGGCTCCCCCTTGACTCTAACGACGATGAAAATACAGGGGTAAGTTTATGTATTGGTCCTCATTTAGGAGATGTTAAGAATGTGACTGCCATGTCACAGTGGACTCTCAAGGACGTGCGGGAACACCTATTGGTCATGGAGGATGGCATGTCTGATTCCTTTCACTTTACCTTAAATAAATGGTGAAAACATAGGAAAGTGTGCTGAGAAGCTCATGTATAGTGCCACTTTTATCCCTCCTGCAATATTGAAGATTGTAAACAATGTGGGGTGGAACAATTGTGGATTTTGACATTTTCCAATTATTGATGTTTTGAATGGTTTTGTTTCATGTCAATGCCAAGTTTTTCCCAAAAAATTTATAATTCTTTTTATTTTTTATATTTAGAACATTTGGGTATATATAGGTTATAAAATACTTTAGTTTTAAAGTCCTCACTATCATAGCCATAGTTCTCCTAGCTACCAAAATACCATGGATTCTGCTAGGTCTGCCTTCCACAATTTCATCTCCCGTACTCCATTAATTGATAGAAAGGAGAAGTTATTTCCAGTCTTTGATAAGAGCATAGATGTCCTAGGCACCTACTTGGGAGCCCCAAATGATTTTGAAGACCTCATCAAGTACATGCAAGACTACATCACAAGTTTTGCATATCAACTTGATGAGTCTACAAAAATATGGGTCCCAATTGATTATTTGAAGTACTTGTTCAATCAAGAACCCAGGTTCGTGAAGCATTTAGATCGCTTTCGATCCTAGCTCACACCCCTAGGGTCTAGGGAGGTGGACACTGATGACCTCCTAGGATGTGGAGTCATCGAAAACACAGGAAATAGTTCCTATCTTGGGAAATGACCTTTATTTTCCTTCTCCAAGAGGGACAAATGGAAGAGGAGGCCTCGATCTCAAGCCTTGACCCTGCCCCTGCCCTTTTTGATCCTCTTATTTTTGTAGATGAGCCTGACATCTACAATGAAGAGCCCATAGATGAAGAAGCTAAGGAGCGAGAAGCTGCATTGGCCCTGGAAGTGCTCCAGCGACCTCCAGAACCCCATTCTGCTTCTCAAATTCCATCCACCTCGAGCACCACGTATGTTGACCCTGCAACAATGATATGGTTTCTTACTCCCCTTCTTGTCAATGGAGAACAATACCTCTTTCTCCATGACATAGAGGTTATTTTGGTCTCTAGGAAGATGAAGCTCTTAATGTCCTATGTGGATACGAGGTGGACACGACTATGCAAGAACCTGGGTTTTTGGGAGCAGATGATTCAATAGAAGAGGTTCTTGATTTAACACTGGCCCAAATCAAAGATGCAGAGACATCAATCTACTCCGACCTACTTGATGTTCTAGAAGAAGCCTCCACATCTCACTCTAGACAGTAGGAGGCCTCTGGATCCATCCTCATTGACAAAGAGAAAGGGATTGAGCATGACAACTCCATAGTGGTAAGAAACTATGAGTTTTGAATTTCTTCTCTCTTGGTATACTTTTACTTTAACGAATTCTAATGTAATGTTGGAATGTTGCAGGAGGCATTTGAGGTCGACGTATTCTCATCTCGGCAATGCCTTGTTCGCAGTAGCTTCGACCAAGATCACTCACTGGCACATTACCTTGGCTAGGCAAAAGGGCATTTTGTGGTTATCCACAAAAAGTTTTCTCCACATGGCACTGATGACCTCCTGAAGTGCAAGGCCTTGTCATGAGTGATTGGTCATGCTGACATCAATCGCAATGCTGACAAGGTCATTTTGGTGAACCACATGGCTGCCCTCAATGCCTTTGGAACCAATTTTTAAGGTATGGCATTGATGGCAGCAGCCATGTCCCTGGCCACAACGACAATAGCATTGACTCTCTATCGACTAGGTTTAGAGCTAGGAGTGTATTTGGGAATTCAAAGTCCGATGTTCTCAATGTTTTAGAGAAGAGAGAAAGGCTCTGAAACCTTATTGTATACAAATTTTATTTTATATGAATACAGATATACTTTTTATATAGTGCCCCATTTTGTGTTCTTTTACAAAATTTATTTCATACTGTCATTGTATTTTGCAACTTTAATTGTTGTTGGCATTAATATTTTCATTCACTATTCTGTTCAAAAGCATGCTATCAGATAAATATTTGCACTATAATGGTCATTTTTGAGCAATCTAGTAAGAATCTCACTACGCGATAGAAGGCAAATGGATTTAGGTTACACCAAATAAACCTACACAACATCTAGGGCTTAAGGGAGGGATCGGAGTGGATGCGCTTGGTGAGTGCAAGGTCCTTGTCCATCACTGTTACTCTTTTGGCATGGATAGCACATAAGTTCACGTCTTCAAAAAGACCTACTGTCATCTGCTCCATCGCCTCTTGAATTGCTCCCATAGCGCCTAAAGTGAAACACACATCATCCTTGTAATGCTGTGCTATTTCACGTACAACACATTGGAAGGGTGCACAGGGAATGAGATTGTCCACAGTGGTTTGGAGCTTGCAGATCTCCTGAAGTGCCTTCACGCCTGATTTTTTGCGCCTCTTAATCTTTGGGAGACCCTACACTGGCCTCTGGACATGGCCCCATGGATGCTTGTCCGCTTTGAACTTCTTTCGCCTCTCCTCCCTTGCAACCACCTCTTCAAACTCCTCTTTCTATGTCTGGTGGGTCCTTTGAGGTGGCTTGTTGCACCTAGGGGTCTTCTTTGTCCTTGGTCTCTTTTCCTTTTCATGAGGCTGTGAGATAGCAAGCTGAGGCTCTTGCTTAGCTCGTACTAGAGGCTCCTCATATGTGATAATATCGAGGCACAGAGGGTTGATGGTGCTTTTCTGTGCGGTCTACTTGGTTGGAGGATTGGGGCCAAGGTTCATTATATCTGCAAGCCCGCCAAATAATTCCTCTTGTTGTGGCCCCTATAATCTCTCCATCTCCTCTCTTTGCCTTTCTTGCTCCCCTTGTTGCTCTAGATGCTCCATGCTAGGACCCCATGGAGGAGCGAGGGGCAGTTGATCACGATTGACTAGACTATTTTGCCCCTCTTGGGAGACCTCTCTACTTCCATAGTTAGTTGTGTGGAAGGACTGAGAGGACCCATGATTGTGCTTGGATCCTTCATCGTGCTAGGATTCCTCATGGTGCTAAGATCCCTGGGATTCCCCATGAGAGTTGGATGGTGGGGACTCGCATTGCTTGCACTCCTGATGATGAGAACATCCTTTAGATCCCTGCTGATCATTGCCCTCTTGGCCATTGGGGCTTGCAGTGTGTTCGGAGGCCATGGAGTTGTGAGGAGGAGAATGGGTAGCGTTTAAATGGCATCTAGTGGGTCTAGCAGTTTGTTTAACTCGTGCCATAGAAATGAGGGATTTTAGGGTTTTGAAGTGCTTTATATAGTCTTTTTTAAAGCACTTTAGGGTTTTTCTTTTAAATTAGTGTTTTTCGAGTGCACCCCTTCCCCCCCAATCTTTTATCGCCAGTTCAGTAATACTTAATCTTCACCACCCTCCCTCCCAACCCACTCACCCCTCCGCCTTGCCATGTCGCACATGCAATTATGCAATTTCCAAACAAATTTGTGAATTTTGGAATCTATAATTGACTCAAAATAGTGTTAATTTTATTCATCAAACATTTTATATTTGGGGCTCTCTTAGGACCCAATGCCTCCCCTGTCTGACTCTACATTGCAACCAAAGCGCAACCCCTTGGCTCCTTGTTGAGGAATTCCAAGCAGCACATCTCCTTGTCTTCTTGACATGTTGAACCGCTTTTGCAAGACTTGAGACCTCTACCTTATCGCGCTTGAGAGTCCTGGCCTCTAGACATCTATAAAACCAATCGAACATTTTGTGTAGTGCATTGCTTCACATGATACCACCCCCATGCCTTGTATTCTTGAAGTATGCTGCCTTTGCTCTGTAGTGTGATTTCTCCATTCCTTGAGTATTCCAAATGGATAGAGGGCCCCATTGCTCCACAAACCATGGTGCATGTGCGTAAAGAATATGCTATAAAGAAAAACATTTTATTAGAAACATAAACTGATTTAAGTTTAAAGCACAAAATTTCAACCTAAGGAGGATTACCATGTAATCTGTAATATGTGACTCCCCCAATGCTTCTACCATCAATGATATGAATTCTCCCAATGCTATCCTGAATCTCTCATAATAAAGCTCATTTGTTTGACCTTGTCTAAGCAACTTTATAAATGCATCAAGCTTTGTTCATAGTTTTGCTCTCAAAGTAGCAATTCACGGATGTGAAGATTGATTTGTAGTGCACTCACACAAAGCTTTCTAGTACTCCCAACCTAGGGTGCTTTGAGCCAATGCATGTTTTTCTTTATCAGCATTGTGGTTGGACAAGAACCTCCTTCCTTTCCTCCACCCATGGACACTTTAGCAGGAAGATTTTGTGTCTTTCCTGATTGTTTCTTGTCTTACTTAAGCTTCACATTGCCTCCGTGAAGTCCCATTAGTAAGAGTAGTTCTTCAGCTTTTGCAATGCATTATGCAGATACTTGCTATGGCCTCAAAATCCAAGCATAAACTAGATGGAGATAGAGTAACTTATCAAGTATACACAGTTTAGCATGCAAAGTAAACACGTGTACCCGCTCCAATGGAATTGGTAGAATGGGATCCCACTTAGGATCCTTTTTGTGACGATCAAGGGCTGCACTTTGGTTGACGAAAGGATGCCATTTTCCCATTGTAGGCTTTCCCTTTGCATCTTTTGAGAGGGTGCAATACAAGCATGTCCATTTTGCATCTGCACATGTATCACAACCATACAAGCACTTGAGGGTCTTCAAATCACCAACTAGATGCCATTCAACTTGAAACATTCCATGCCCATCCACTATTAATGTTTACCCTACCTCTTGTCTTCGAATAATCGACGGGATGCCAATTCTCTCCAAAACCCACTTCGATGTCTCATGGCACTTCTTTGGGGTCTCAAAGGCTGCAAGTCACCATATGTCCTTCTTAGATTGGACTAAGAAACCCTGTTCAACTTCCTCATCCCTTTGAGCAAAACGCAAGGCGTCATTCATAATACAAATGCTCACCCTCTCTAGCTTGTGCTCTTTTACCAAATTGAGCTTCATCCATTTTTATAACAAATACTAGCTTTCCATCTTTACAATGAAAGAGAAATACAGTAAGGATATAGAAATGAGAAGAAATAAAGTTGAATGCAAAGAGGGAATTTCTCTTACCTTCTTCTCTCATCTCATAGAATTTGACCATGGCTCTTTGCAAATTCTCTACATCCACGTAAACATTATTGAAAGCATTCATCTCAAACATTTGGATGCCAGATTTCTTTTTACTCTTCCAAGTCATTGTGCCACTTACACAATGGTATCCTCTAAGCTTTTCTCTAACACATTGGTTTGTTTCTTGATGTGCAAGCCTTATAGACCACGGTGTTGGCAATGGCATTGTAGATATTCTATACTTTTCCTCCATAGCAGACTTGAAAAATAGAGTTGTAAGCTTCACGACTTACACCAGTAGCATCACAAGCTCCAAGCACTCCTTTGCTTGCACGAGGCCCTTGAAATCCTTCATTACCTCTCTAGCAACTTGTTTACATAGCCCTTTTTGTCTAGGGTCCTTCAACACTTCCATGACATCACTTGGCTTTATTAAACTTCTTAGAACATATGAAGGATCACTATCATCCATTTCCATTGTTCCCATCACATCCTCCATGAAATTCCTGAAGTAGAGTACAAATGAGTCTTAGTGGAAACAATGCAACACCACAAATATTTTGGAGTAAGAAATTTCATTGAAAATTTGGGGAACTAACCTTGTAACCTGTATTCTCCTCTTTTGGGCACCACTATTGGTTGACAATGCATCCATAGATTGCAATTGTATTTTCCTCTCCTTCAGTCCCAAAGGTGTTCCCTTTAACTTTTGTACTCGTTCTATTGACTTCTCTCGTTCCTTCTCCATAGCACGTTGAACTTGGCCATAGATAGACCTTTCCAAAATCTTGTTTGCTTTCAGCAAGCTTCTGGATTGATTCTTCCAATTCATGTCACTCCAAGTCCAGTGCATGTGCTTTGTCAAATTGAGTTCTTTGTTTTGCAATTGGAGGTCCTACATACTATTATGCATTGCGACAATAGTAATATTTCCCAAATGTGCAAGTTCTTCTGCTTGGGCTCTCTGCACCTTGCTTGCTTGCATAGCCAATGTCTGAGAATGGCTTAATCGATTGCAATAACCGAGCAATCTAGCATGTCCCTTGCCAACAAACTAAAAAACATCATGCACTGTATGAAAAGGAGGACTCTTTTGGGTGGCAGGGTCTAAAGGATACAAGTTTCCATCCACCCAAAGGTCAAGATGCTTCTTCCCTTGCAATCAAAGACTATGGAGCACACTTTGAGGAGTTCCACTATATCCCAAAGAGCGTGTGCTTGCATATTCTACCTCCAGTTGTAGGTTCACATGGTACTTGTTGGATATGTCCTCGAATGGTGCCATGAGTACTCAAAGAGAGGTATCAGTGATGTAGGCTAAAATGTAGGGAAGAGCTGGCAAAGATGGAGCACTGAGAGGGAGAGAGTAGCAAGGAAGAGGGAGGAGGAGAAGCAGATGAGGGCAAGAGGACGAGGAGGAGGAGAGTAGGGAGACATGTGTAGAAGGGAGGGAAGGAGCTACTGCAGAAGGTTTGAAATTCAAATTTCAAAAAGTGGCTTGCTCCCCTCATTGATGGGGGGAGAGGTGGGCTCAAATGCGGGCTTAACCCACCTAGGTTGGGCTGGTTAGGCCTCTTTGGGACCCTCCAAGCCCCTTGCATTAGCCCACTAAGCATTCCCTAATCCATTCCTTATGAGGCCCTTTTGAGACCCCAATTCTCCCCTAATGACCCCCCAAAAAAAATGCGAAATTTTTCAAAATGGTCCAAAATGGCCCAAAAATCTTCCAAACCTTGCCCCAAACTATGCCTGTGCACCCAAATCACTTTCCAACATCTAAATCGTACTCCTTCTCATGATAATCATCTTCCAATCCCTCATTCATACTCTACTGTAAGCACTTTTCAACACCCAAAACCAGTTTCTTCTCATCGTTTTATCCCAAACTTGCTTCCATTGATCCTATTCTATTCTTTACCCTCGCAAATCTTTGCTCCTTTGAATTCTAATCCAAGGCCCTATTTATAAATCCCTCTCATGGCTCTATTGTAAGATTGCACCAACAAGCCGCAAAAAAGCGCACCAGAGTGTAGTAGGACTCGTCAATGCCATGGCCATAAGATTGTTGACAAAGAAACACTAGATCAACTATGATAGCAAGGAGCAAAGCATGTCGACTTGTGAAGTGTTAGTGGACTCTATCCAGTGGATCCTTTAACAAGTTATCCACCTATGTTTGAAAATGTAATGAGTTGGATTCAATACATATGAGATGGTCTTCAAGGCTTACTAGGGTATTGTAAATGCATTGGCCATTCCAATGCTAAAGCACAATTTGCCAAGGTTCATTTGTTGAGATGGAAGGAGAGACAAAGATGCTTCAAATACCATGCATAACCTCCAAGAACAAAAAAAACTTGCTGGCTTGGAAATTGCAAAAGAAAGGTCCCAAGAGACAATCACAAGATTAATAGATGAGAAGAACAAAATATTGAAAAAGACTTAGTCCATCCAACAAGAGCTCGCTACATTGACTAGGAGATTAGAAAGAATAAAAAGAACCCCTCTAGCTTACAAGATTGGATCAAGCATCTGCAACCAATGGAGATCTTGGCATATGGTGGTAGAGCAAGGAAACACAAGGTGAAAGCTAGAAGGTACGTATGTTTGGACTATTTTGTATGAAGCAGTACTTACAAACGAGTCATTTATTTTTCTAATGTTATCATGCTTTTTGTAGAAATTTCATGGAGGTTCTTGGAAGAGATTCATCTGATAAACTTTATGCCATAAAGAGTGTAGTTAAGAAGAAAGAGTTCATTTTAATTCTTTGGGATCTCCATCAGCGTGCATTACAACAATAATTATAACAAGAGATTATAGCTGATTTAGAGAATCTCATAGATCCATCAGAAGTTGTCCGTGCATGTGATACTGTTGGCATTAGCTCTGGCAAGGGTACTTAGCTGTATATAAATGCACTTCTATAAAGAATCCTTTATTGCCAAGACAAGTATATGTTAGAAATGCAAGGAAAATAACAAATTTTGTTGTTCAAGATTTGTTGGGTGGATGTATACTCATCTCAGAAAGCATGATGTTGGAAGGCACAAACAAGACAAATGACCAATAGAGCCAAAATAAAGTAGGACAAACTACGAAAGGGGCAAAGCAAGGACCAAGCACCTTTGAGTACACGGAGCATAACAATGTCTTTTTGGATGTACATAGGGTCCAAGCTACAATGGTGGAGTTTTACAATGTGGAAGCATGGGGTAGGTTATAATTATATTGTTTAGAGAGCTAAAATTTTTATTGAAATCTTTTCTAATCAATATGTAAACCTTTTAATATTTCAGATTGTGAAGGAAAACTACTCTTCATTATCAAATTCAATGAGTGCAAGATTCTAAAAGTTCACAAGTTGGAGATAATTAGTATTACTTTGATAAACAAAGCCCTTGGATACACCAAAGATAAGGAAGTTAGGGAAGATTTTAGTGTGCAATCAAAAAAACACATTAGGTGGCTTGCTACATTTGAACTTCCTAAAGAGACACACTTATTCTTGAGATGGATCTCCAATTCCAAGTGTCATAGATGCCCAGAAAAAAGGAGAGTTTCTTCAAGTTGAAGGGTTTGGATTGTTTAAAGTTGAATGGCACATGGCAAGAGATCTTAAAACATTCAAGTGTATGTTTGGAATGGAATTGAGTGCAAATGCGACATATCCGTGTCTTTATTGTATGCACTCACAACAACTTCGAGGCAGTAACATAGGAATACATAGAGTGAAAGAGCAAATAAAAAGAGGAAAAGACTTTGGGAATGTTAAATATGTAATGAATGACATTACAGATGGTGATGCTAACAAACGAATAAATTAGAGCAATGGAGTAATGAGATTCAATTAGGATGTTGCACCCAATAAGACCAAATCGGTAAAAAATGGGATCCAATTTTAAATGTTCCATTACAAAGAGTGCATTTTTGTGTGTTGCATGAGGAGATGCGGCTCATTGATAAATTTCTTTACTTGCACATTGTATATGTATGGAACATGAAACCAGTGGAGAGAGTGGCATCATGTATAGCAAGGGTCTTTACATTCAAGCATGGGTCTACATGGAGGTCTGAAAGTAAAGCTAATCAAAGACAGACAATTGTCAAGAAATCAAAAAATCTACTAAATAAAGTGTCCATGGGAGGCTCAAAGGCACGAAGATTTTTGTCCAATCACGAAAAAAATCGACCCAATCATTTGAATTATTGGAAAGAGTTATGTGATTACTAATTTGGAAGCTGATCCTCATATGAGAACCTTGAGAATACATATTTGGAAAGCATTGGACAATATGGTAAAGATCTTGAAGAAGCCTTTGATAGACGATGATGATGTTGCAACTATATAAAGTCATCTCATGAAAGAGTTCATTGAAGCCATGGTAGATGGATGGGGTGAGTCCCACATTACTCACTACATGGTGTGTTTGATTTTTTCTTTTTTCAAAAATTTAATTGAAATTAATTTATTCTTGTTTGCCTCATGTATTTTTCCTATGTATGCAACACATTCTTTATGCTCATGGACCATGTTTTCTTCACCAATATGGTTTGTCAATATTTGGTGACTTATTTTATCACTTTCAAAAATCCTTTCTTTTCCTTTCACCATTGGTTGGGGATCATGAAATATTGAGCAAATATCCTCTTTATAGTTCCTTAGGATGACCTAAGAAAATAATATAATACTTTTTTAATAGACCATCTAAGTGTATTTTTCCATAGGAATATAGTTTGAAGAGCTTGCCCCCCAACCCTATTCCGTCGGCGGAATACCCTTGGAGAGCCTACATAGAAGGGGTCATAGCTTTTGCTCCTTATCTCAGATTGAGAAGCTGTAAAAAGGAAAAATGTTCAAAAATTTCATGATCTATGCAATGGTAGGCTTAAAATTATACTTTTAATAGTTATAAAAGATAAAAAGTAAAAATTTCAAGATGTATATGAGAGTTACAACTTCTCCCTAATTCATATTATGGTAGGAAGGAGTTCAATAGAGACCACATTTCCTTAAAAGTACTTAGGTTTGGAGAATTGGAAATATTTTGAAAATTTGTTCCTTGCCTTCCCATATTTGATAATGTATCAGAGATTAATTTATGATCGATTATAATGAAAAATAAGTAAGTATATGGTTACATAAATGAGAAATTAAGAAAGAATTGTATATTCCTTTGAGAAATATACAAGCATGGTTGGTGTCAAAAATTATTGCTCGGACTTTTCTGCTCGTAGGTTTTTGCTCAAAAAGTGTGCATATCCAGTTTCTCGCCGGTACACCCTAGTCCAAAAATTTGAAAATTTTCAAAAGTGTCCAAAATGGCCCAAAACTCTTCAAAACTTTCCCCCAAACCATGCCTATGCACCCAAATTACTTTTCAACATCTAAATCCTACTCTTTCTCATGGTAATCATCTTCCAATCACACATTCATACTCCTATCGTAAGCACTTTGCAATTCCCAAATCCAATTTCTTCTCATGATTTTGTCCCAAACTTGCTTCCATTGATCCTATTATATCTTTCCATTGTCCCAAACTTGTTTCCATTGATGCTATTCTATTCTTTGAATTGATCCAAGGCCTTATTTCTAAATCCCTCTCATGGTTCCATTGGAAGATTGCACCAACAAGCCATGAAAAAGCACCTTACACATCGAAGTTGCACCAGAGTATGCCACAACTCGTCGGAACAAAGCATGTCGACTTATGGAGTGTTGGTGGACTCTATCCAGTGGATCCTTTGACAAGTGCTCCACCTTTGTTTGAAAAAGTGACGAGTTTGATTCAATACGTAGGCAATGGTCATCAAGGCTTACTAGGATATTGTAAATGCATCGGCCATTCCAATGCTGAAGCACACTTTGCGAAGGTTCACTTGTTGAGAATGGAAGGAGAGACAAAGATACTTAGAGATACCATGCATAACCTCCAAGAACAACTAACCCAAGAACAAAAAAAACTTGCTGACTCAAAAATTGCAAAAAAGAGGTCACAAGAGACAATCACAAGATTAATACGTGTCACAAACTTATCAACTACGATGACATCTTGAAAATTGAGATAACATCAGTAATGTTCTCAATGCCAAACTAAGAACATAAATTCATTCATATTGACAAAATATCATGAACTTACAATGTGGGCAGCAACTTGTTCATCCATTCTTGGCCGAGTTATATCGATGGAGATTTTGCTCTCATCAATTGCTGGAGGTGGTGCTGATGATGAGGCCTCTGCAGTATTCTCAAGTCTTTGGCATTTTTGTGCCCTCTCTGCCTCCAATATTTCTTGGACCTCACAGAACTCCATCTCTGTAACTACTGCATTAGTAGAGTCATGCATTTCCTCCCACATAGTTAAGATTGGATGCTCCAAAGTGTTTGTAGGTGTCAAATCTGTGCACCTATCCAACCCCTCTTTTGGGTAACCTAAGCTACTACTACTCTCCCAAGTGGAGAGTGCCCCTAGTACTTCATCTTCTCTCAAATTTTTAATATATTGAATGTCAATCAATAATAAATATTCTCTATTTTCAATCAAAATATACGGAAGGGTTTGCATCAAAACCTCATCCATCATACCTTCTTCCTCCTCTTTTTGCTCTCCTTCCTCCTCTTCCTCTTCTGGCTGTCCTGTGGAGGATGATGTCCTGCCTGCTTCGGGAACCACAACCAACTCTATCGTCTGCTCTATTTCTGTTGTTGCTTTCCCTTGTCCAAACTTGCACTAGACCAATCTAGAGCAACGGTGGCTTCTGCAACCACATCAGGATTCTCCTCAACATCCACATCTTGCCTTGCTGCTAGAAGAAGAGTTGGCTCTACATTGATGAATGGGGGTGCATCTGTGTCCTCCTTTTCCAAAAGAATTACACAACAGGCTATTTCCAAAACTTTTTGGACTAAGGGATTTGCAAATTCTTTGCAACCTAAACTTGAAAGTGCTATCAACTTGGTGATAGTCAATGAGATTCACAAGAACCCACTGTACTCTATCTATGTCTAGCTAGATCATGTAAGGCTTGATTTTCTCTCTCACGTAATCTACCACATCTCTAAAGAGATCTAGATGCTTGTGGACTATGCCGATGACATCTATCTGATGATCAAAAATGTCATACAACTCTACCTCTCTACGCGAATGACGAGTAGAAGCAACGGTGAAGTCATGGTATGCCTCATGGGGTGTGGCCATTGGAGGTTTGTGGAAGATGGCAAGAGCAGGCTATCTAAGAGATGAGGACAATAAAGGCTATGTCATACCTAATGGCCCTTTATATACTTGACTTCAGTCTCTTTAAATACCTTAAAAGTTTGACTACAATTTAGGTAATAAAATATTGGACAATGTAATATATTGGCCTAAATAATTTGCCATCATATTCCACTCCCGCCTCCCCCTACCACCCAAATTAATGGATTTTTTTTTGGAATTTAGGGGGCCCTATGTTAGTACAAATGACATCACACTTAACAAAAACTATTACATTTAGTTAAAAACTATTATAACATAGTTTCAAAACTTTTACATTTATGCAAGTCCTATTACAATACACTTCAAAAACTATATCATATTTTCAAAACTATTACAACACACATAAAAAACGACTAATTTTATTGAGTATACTCATTGCCAGTACAAATGACATCACACTTCAAAAACTATTACATTTATTCAATACTAGTATGAATGGACAAGTTACAAGGAGGCTCCCATTTCTCAAGCATTGATGTTCCTTCAAGTCGCCTTCTTACTATCTTCCCATCTAGTGTAAAGAAAAAATCACTATCATCAAAGGTGATAGCGATGTATTCTTGAATGTGCTTCAAGCTCCAACTACGTGTGACATCAAGATATTGGATATCCCCATTGGGCATATGTACCTCTACCTTTGTGTGGTCCACTACATCACAATCCATAGGTATCCATGTGCCATGATTATTTTTCCAATGTCTATAAGCATATCTCATGTAGCAAATACTCTGCACTACTTATATCTTATTACTATACTTTCTTTAGTAAGTATACATAAAAAAGGTCTCCCTTCTGCAAACCCTCACAAACATCTCACATTGGGTATAGAAGATTATCAAGAAATTCATTTTCTAGGCCTTTGCATACCCACATGGCCTTTGTCTTGTGAATGAAGATACCCACAAGACACCCTCTCTCAAAACACATGCTCACATACAATCATTAGAATACACAATTGAACTAAAAATGAAAAAAAGTTAATGTAAAAGAGAGATACACTTTGAAGGAAAGCAAGTTTGACTGGCAGGATCCAAGTTCATGTCTCGAGCCATGTACATGTGCTGAACCTTCACCTTAAGTCCTTTCTTTGTATTACAAAACCCAACAATGGGACCCTTCCAATGCTTCTCTTTCTTTGCTCTATCCTTTCTAGAAACCTTGAACCTATTGCAGATGGTTGCATTGTGACCCATGACATTAACCTAAAATCTTGAGGGATCAAAATATCACTGTTGTCCTTCAAAGTGCGACCCACATAAGATTGAATTGATAGCTTTGGCCTAAGGGAAGAGGAGTGCTTCACCATTGTAGAAAGAATAAGAGCAAGCATATATAAAGAGGTTGGGAGGAGGAAGAGGTTGAGAGGAGGTTGAGAGGAGGAAGTGGTTTGAAGGAGGCTGAGAGGAGGTTGAGAGGAGGAAGAGGTTGGTGAGAGGAGGTAGAGAGGAGGAAGAGGCTCAGAGGAAGGTGAGGAGTCAATGGGGATAGTTTGGGGAGACTCCTAGGAGGAGTTTGGGATGCTAGGGACACTTTTGGAAAATTTTGATTTTTTGGAGGGAAAAAAAAGTCGTGGATTTGGGGACCCTACCAAGAGAGCCCAGGAGGCTATGGGGATCATCCAAAAGTGAAAGGGGGGAGTAAATGCCTCAAGAGGTGGTGGGGGCAAGAGAGAGGCAAGTGGAAGCCTAGTGGAGACCAAGGAGGACTCTCCACCAATGAGAGGCCAATATGGAATCCTCCATTCTTTTAATGCCCAAGCCTTCCCATTGGTTGGTTTGCTCATCACAAATCTTAAGTGACTAATCCAAGAGGCCCTTTTTGAGTCCAAAATTCCCCTATTGAATGGCTATGGTATCCCTTCTTGAGGACACAAACTTGTGCACAAACCATGCCAAGAGGGTTAGGATCATGACAAAAGAAATGTAGCTGGCAAGGTGCATCAGAGGCCAACCCACTAGGGTCATTGTTTACTTTGGTGTAGCATTTTTGGTGAGGTTCAGGGACTTTTCTATATATGGGTATCTTGCATGACCCATAACTTATGCATTGCTCAACAGAAATTGGCAAACTTTGCCTTCAAGTTGTAGTACACATTCCAACTTGAATATGAGAGCAAAAAATTATGGAATAAGGATTTGGAATGAGACTGTTAAAGCATTACAAGTGCTATGTTGCATGTGAAGCATGCATCCTGAAGACTATAGGATATAGCAATTTATTTAAAAATTTTAAAATTTTGTTCTACATATACATGCAACTAAGTAATCATTCTAAAGTACACTATGTGAGCTTCTCCTCAACCCAAGGACACACCTAAATGAGATCATTATGCATGGGTTAATGGGCCTCTAATGTTGTGCTAAAGTGATGCATACCCATTTGAGGGCACACTCCATAACTTTTTTTGATTTGTTGAAAACCAAAACGGATTGAAAATTTGGAATCCAAAGTAGTGGGACTAGCGCATGGTGGTCTTAAAACATTGCTAGTTGTTGGTATTAGTATCTAGATTCACCCTAAAATGGAAGAAGTTGAAAAAGTGTAATTTGTGCATGTGCAAAGATAATTTAATAAATACAACACTATTTACAATTTTGAATTGTTTCTTTTTCCATGCACTTGCTTGCTATATGGCTCATAAGCATGCCAAAGGTCATTGCATTTAATAATACACAGCATCAAACCAGATAGCATGCCCTTTAGCCTATTTGTGTTTTGAAGCATTTTAGGCCACATTGCACTTGTTTTGGTGGATATCCAAGTCTACTGACGTGTATTGCCAGAGGGGGATAAAACCGACGGTTAAAATTTTGCTACTCCCATGAATTTTGAATTTTCACACCTCTTGCCCATCAAATCTTGGAACATTAAGTACGTACAACCTGCCCCCGCCCTACGAATGACTTGCAACTTGTATGTACCTCGACATGACCTTGCGCAGACTTTGGTTTTTGACTTGTCTTCTTTCAAGTAAGTTGCCTTCTATTCTTTGCTTACCCCACCAGCTAGCTTCTCTAGGTCTGATCTGGCCATGGTGTCAATGGCAACATGTAGCTGGCCATGGCTTGCAAGAGAAGCAGATAGAGGCTGCAAGACAAGAAAGCCAAAAATCCAGGTCAAGGCACAAGGAGCAAAGTGTGGGTCAAGGAAAGCACTGGCACGATATCAAATCGGCAAATGAAAGACACTTTTGCAACATCTGCGAAGGGAGGAACATGAGCAGAAAGAAGGCTTCTTGCAGAGCAGCCATTGCAAAAAGCAGTTGCAGATGCATGCATTCGATCATTGCCATTGGAGAGAAGAAAATGAGTTGTGGTGTCACGATTGGTGGGAGCATTCAAGGCAGCAACAACAGTAGGCCATCCAAGTGATTACCAGTCTCGAGTCTTCACAAGCTTTAGCATGCACCCTAAAGTTCGTAGAGGAACAACCATACCAACACCTCGGGAGATGCATGCCCAAGAGGCGATGCTCTCTAGCTTGAGAAATGGCCTACAGAAAGTAAAAGGGGTGCACACCTTAGATCAACTAGTTGTAAAGAGGGCGACATTAGCTATGTTGGTGTCCCCTGAAACAAGGAAGAAATGGCTTGGGCACATAATGTCAAAGATGTTGTCAATCAGAAGGACCAACGTGGCTCCAGCGGTTGAACATAGAGCAAAAGCAATGCACGATCATCTTGATCCAAGAAGTTTGTGGGCTCCAACAGAATGCAAGAAAAGGAGAGACAACCTAGAACTACGGAAGTCATTGCTACAGTGAGGACATTTTGGCACAAAAATACGAGAGTTTCTCCAAATAGAAAGGACATCTATAAGAAGTGGACAGGATGCAAGGTGTTTGAGGAGCACATCATACACATGCTAGATACGACGCAGGTCAGTGGTGCCTAAACCAGCCCAGTGGTTGTTTGTGATTGAGAGTTGGGATAGTTTACTTGTTTCATTTCTTAAACTAGGCTTGGACTAAATGTGATTAAACGTGGTTGAATAGACATTAGTTGTTGTCCAGCCCGGTGGCATGGTTGAGTAGAAAATAACAACAATATATTTCGCAATATATTGTTATTTTACTAAACTAGCCTAGTGGTTGCAACATCATGCAACCGTAGCTACTTCAACTCAATCACCAGTTATGTGATATGTCCTGAACCAACGTGGTTGAATAGACATTAGTTATTGACCAGCCTGGTGGTTGAAATTATTGTGTTTCTTAGTACTTAAATTCATTAAATTTAATTTCTTGCTATTCGGGTCATATACCACTATTAAATTATGGGATTTAGAAACGAAAAGCAATATATTCTGATTTTCTAAATGTGATTGTCCTAAACCAGCCCGGTGGTTGGAACATCATGCAACCGTAGGCTAGTTCAGCTCAATCGCCAGTTATGTGATTGTCCTGAACTAGCATGGTTGAACAGACATTAGTTGTTGTCCATCTCGATGGCATGGTTGAGCAGAAATTAACAGCAATATATTTCACCATATATTATTATTTTACTAAACCATCTCGGTGGTTGGAACATCATGCAACCATGGCTGCTTCAGCTTAATGACCAATTATGTGATATGTCCTGAACCAGCGTGGTTGAATAGACATTAGTTATTGACCAGCCCGGTGGTTGAAATTATTGTGTTTCTTAGTACTTAAATTCGTTAAATTTAATTTCCTTCTATTCAGGTCATATACCACTGTTAAATTTGGAATTCAGAAGCGAAAAGCAATATATTGTTATTTTCCAATGATGAAATTCTAAAATGGAAAGCAATATACTTATTATTGTCTAATATGTGAAGTTGAGACCGTCATTCTAAACCATCCCAGTGGTTGAAACTATGACTATCCTAAATGTGTCCTAAACTAGCCCAGTGGTTGACTATCCTAAACGTGTCCTAAACTAGCCTAGTGATTGAAATTGTGACTGTCCTAAACTAGTCTAGTGGTTGAAAATTGTTTTTCTTCATTATATACTATAATGATATTGTGTTTTGTATTCTTTTAGTAGTAGCAAAAAGGGGGCTCATTGTTTTGTTGCCCCGCATGTTGGGTTAGCAAATGGAGTTGTATCTCAAGTTTGTGGATTAGAATCCAAACATTTCAATTGGGTAGAGGAGCTTTGAGCATTGTAAGCTCTGGTACATCTGGAAACTCAAAGACAAAAATGTTTGTTGTTGCAAAACCCACAGACTTTGACTTGGTCGTGTTGGAGCATTGCTCCATGGGGATTGATGCCCATGCCTCCCCAATGAATGCGCAGTCCTAGAATATTTGAGATCCTTCATTAAAGAACAAGGGGCCAAAAATAACGTAACCAGAATTATCCACCCTCTCTCCACAAAAGTAAAAGATGATTTTACATAGCTGCTTGGGGAGATTGATTTATCCCAAAAATATATATATGCTCTATTAATAAAAATTATTTCCCATGGCATACAACATCAATGTAAACAAAAAAGCTAGTCTACGGCCACATCATATGCACCATGCAATGTCTCAATCGGTACCCTACGCCACTTATACACTATCACTACAAGAGAGGCAATGCCTTCAAGCACACTTTCAAGAGTCCAACACAAATCTATGAATGTATACTATATGGGATACAAAAAATAGTCATGTATATTGCAACAATATGGGGATTAGAGCTATCCGGAGAGACATGGAAATGGATAGATAGGCATTAGGTCATGATTCTATCATGGATTATCTATAAGAAACAATTGGTACTATGATGCCAAAAATTGATATTTTTAATTTGGCATTGGTATTGTTTTCCTCTATGTTTGATAAGAGTTTGAGTATCAAGTGATAGCCTAGCGACTCTCACTTATTTCTATTTTCTATGATATTGTATGGGATTGAGAGGATGAGTGAAATCGCTCATTGTAAATACCATAAATATGAATTATAAATACCTTGGTATGGGGTGAGAGTTATTTGTGTATGGGATATTATGGAGTTTTTAGAAAATAGGAAGGGTGAGTCATATAAAGAGGTGGGCTCATGTCCATGTGTTCCAATAATATAAGAGAGGCCACAAGCCAAGCGTGTGGAAGGCATGTGGAGGAGTGTGAATCAAGAGGAATCCTTCTAGAATTCCTATGTGGAATAAGGAGGATGTGGACATGTGGAAAAGAGAGGGTCCCTATGGGCTCCATGTGGGGAGACTCTTGACTTTCTCAATATTTTAAGAGTCTTGAGCATCTTGTGATGGGACACATGGCAAGAGTAGCCAAAAAGGACATGGATGGTGACATACAGGCTTATGTGATTGATGGGGAAAGGAATCTACAGGCAGCAATTGTAAATGGGTGAAGGGGGGTAACAAAATCTCTATAAAAGGAGCCCTCGTCTCCCTTGTTCATCAATCTCTTCCACCATTAGGCCTCATGTTGTTGTAGCTCTAGTTTGATCAAGCCTCTTCCATGAGCCTTCTCTCCCTCTTGTAGATATTCTCTTATGTAGACTCTTGAGTCCATCTCTCTCTAGTTTATTCTCTCTCTATGAGTAGTCTTGGAGCTTCCGCTCCCTCTTGTATGTATGAAACCTCTTCTTCTCCCTTGTGTTTGTAGTTTTGGAGTGGATTCTCACTCTATTGGTAATGAAGGTCACTTCAGGTTCTCTCTCTCTTGAGTGTCTCTTCCCTTTTCTTTCGTTCAAAGCCTTAAAAGTTCTTTCTATTCGGCTGCTCACTGTGCACATATGGTCCATCTATTTCCCAAAACACCATGCAAACTTCTTCCCCTCTTCTAGCCAAAATCTATGAGGGGTGGATTGTTGATGAAGGTGGATTCTTGAGGGAGCATCCTGCTCATGTGAAATTAGCATGGGTGGAGGGCAGTTTTCATGATAGTTTGACCCCCTGTTAGTGTTTTGCTCATAACTTTCTGCTCGATAGTCCGATTTTAATGAAATTTATATCAGCACGAAGCTCTCTTTAAGATGCATGTTGCTTATGATCAAATCTTGAATTAGATACTGCTGCAAAAAGTTATGAGTTTTTGTGTTTGACAGTTTGTTTTTATGATAGGTTTTACCCCTGCCTAGTAAACTATCCATAACTTTTGGGCCGCTTCTCCGTTTCTTACGAAACATATATCAGCACGAAGCTCTCTTTAAGACGCATGTCTTTGTGCTTAGATATTGAATCAAATATTGATGCAAAATGTTATGAGTCTCTGTGTTTGACAGTCTTTTTTCATGACAGTTTTTACCCCCTTCCAGTAAACTGTCCATATCGCTCCAACCGTCTATCTGTTTTCAATGAAACTTATATCAGCGCGAAGCCCATCTCAAGTCGCATTTCTTTAAGTGTTTGAATCTCTTATATAATGTCACTACTGAAAGTTATAGGCCTCTGTGTCTAATGATAGTTTGTAGAGTGTTTTGAACTAAGTGTAAAGGTGTCTATGAAGGAGGTGCAATGTTTCCTCGGAATCTATCCATCCGACCCAATCAGCCCCTTCAAACTCCTCGATATATATCAGTTCATGTCATGTTGAGCCACAAGATCTTCTTTCAACAACGTATCACTCTTCTCTTTGGTGCAGACCAGCTCGCTGAGATTATGGCCTCTATTGATCCTTTCCTTCTCCCTATGCTTGAGTATAACATCACTTGGGATGTTACCATCTTCATTCTCATCTAAGGGAGGAAAGTATGGTGTGGTATCTTGGCATAAAAGCTTCTTTTTAATGTCCCATTCTCAATGATAAATATCTTTGTCAGTCAGTTCGAAAGCAGTAGAAGTGAAGAGGTGCGTGAAGTTTATTACCCCCAAATTCATGTCACATCTTTTGGTGGAGACACCGGGTATGTTTGGTATTGGATTCATCCCACCTTACTAAATGGTCTCAGGTGTACTTGATTGCATGTTATGCCTAGTATAGGCATGCGTTTCTGATGAGATAAAGATGCCTAGAAGAACTCCATTAGAAGAGATTGCAGCCCATTTAAGAGAACTTGAAGATTGTAAAGGTGATGCTCAAGCTATTCGTATAGTCACCATGATCATATCCTTTATGTTTGCACTATTGAATATGTTGGTGAATCGACAACACTGGCAGTAGGCACAATGATAGTTGGGGAATGTCATGCACATGCAGCTTGGTGTGAAGAAGAGTTGAGTCTTTGGGTAGTTTTTGACCATAACAGTGGAGTGGTGATTCTTAATGCTTTCAACTTCTTTTGCTATGCAAATGATGAAGAGTACAATATCTTGAAGCTTTTATGTGCACTTCCTATTGTGCAAAGGGTGATTCTAGAATGCATGTATACACAATGTTTTCATGGTGCTAGTTGGTCACTTATTTTTGAAGATTTTGTTGAGGATCACATTGTGGAGGGTTTTCAACAAGTGGTTATGCATAATAAGTTGGTCTTGGTATACTAAGGATCTATGGGATCTTGTTTGGGATATTATTTGGATCCTGGTGTTTTCTTTTTGTATTTCATTATGGTGAAGATTCCAATGTTTCAAGGGACCCAAGGGGAAGACCCAGAGTCTTATCTTAAGGATTTTGCTCTAGGATGCCGGCTTTCTGGATGGTCCATGAAGGATCGGGCAGAGATTTTGCCTGATTTTCTTAAAGGTGTAGCCTTGAGTTGGCATGAGACCTTGCTGGACTCTACCAAGGAGGACTGGGACCAAGTGGTGGCAGCAACGAAACAGAGATTTGGGGTAGTGGAGTCGCCAAATGCTTTGATGTTGCAGTTGGACCGGTTCTATCAAGGGGAGGGAGAGATGGTCTCTGCGTTGGCAATCCGATATGAAACTTTATGGACAAAGTATGCTTCAAGAATACAAGGCATGGGGGTGGTATCACGTGAAGCAATGCACTACACAAAATGTTCGATTGGTTTTATAGATGTCTAGAGCCTAGGACTCTCAAGCGCGATAAGGTAGAGGTCTCAAGTCTCGCAAAAGCAGTTCAACATGTCAAGAAGACAAGGAGATGTGCTGCTTGAAAAGAATATCCGATGGTGACAATACTTTGCACGCACCTCAACCTAGTTCAAACAGACTTGCGTGCAAAGTGGAGCCCCCATCCGATAAGTACTTGTTTGAATAACACACCTAGGACCGTGTTTTTATATGGTTGTGCATGACACAAAGGCAAAAACGGTGTTTTATGCTTGATCGACAATGCAAGCATATCTGATGGGAACAATACTTTGCACACACCTTCGACTAGGTGGAATTGCCTTACATGCAAAGTGGCATTCCCATCACATAAGTACTTGATTGGATAACACACCTAGCAGCGTGTTTTTTTATGGATGTGCATGACACTAAGGCAAAAACGGTACTTAATGCTCGATCGACCATGAAAAGCATATCCGATGGGCACAATACCTTTCCTACACCTTAACTAGGTGGTATTGAAATGTTCCAAAAGAGGCACACCCATCCGATAAGTACTTGGTCAGATAACATACATAAGGGCGTGTTTTTTTGCGGATGTGCATATCACTACCGGAAAAATGTTGTATAATGTGTGATCGACCATGCAAAGCATGTATGATGGTGACAATACTTTGCACACATCTCAACCTAGTTGAAATGGACTTGTGTGCAAAGTGGAGCCCCCATCCGATAAGTACTTGTTTGAATAACACACCTACAACCGTGTTTTTTTATGGTTGTGCATGACACTAAGGCAAGAACGGTGTTTTATGCTTGATCGACAATGCAAAGCATATTCGATGGGAACAATACTTTGCACACACCTTAAACTAGGTGGAATTGACTTACATGCAAAGTGGCACAACCATCCCATAAGATCTTGATCAGACAACATACCTAGCAGCGTGTTTTTTTCCGGATGTGCATGACACTAAGGCAAAAATGGTATTTAATGCTCGATCGACCATGCAAAGGATATCCGATGGGCACAACAATTTTCCTATGCCTCAACCTAGGTGGTATTAAAATTTTCTCAAAGAGGCACACCCATCCGATAAGTACTTGGTTAGATAATACACCTAAGGGCGTGTTTTTTTGCGGATGTGCATATCACTAGGGAAAAAACAGTGTATAATGCGTGATCGGCCATGCAAAGCATATACGATGGTCACAATACTTTGCACGCACCTTAACCTGGTTGAATGATACTTGTGTGCAAAGTGGAGCCCCCATCTGATAAGTACTTGTTTGAATAACACACCTAGCACCATCTTTTTTTATGGTTGTGCATTACACTAAGGCAAAAACGGTGTTTTATGCTTGATCCACAATGCAAAGAATATCTGATGGGCACAATACTTTACACACACCTTCAACTAGGTGGAATTGAATTACACGCAAAGTGGCATTCCCATCGCATAAGTACTTGATCGGATAACACACATAGCAGTGTGTTTTTTTACGGATGTGCATGACACTAAGTCAAAAATGGTATTTAATGCTCGATCGACAATGCAAAGCATATCCGATGGGCACAATACTTTTCCCATGCATTAACGTAGGTGGTATTAAAATGTTCTCAAAGAGGCACACCCATCTGATAAGTACTTGGTCAGATAACATACCTAAGGGCGTGTTTTTTTGTGGATGTGCATATCACTACGGGAAAAATGTTGTATAATGCGTAATGGACCATGCAGAGCACATACGATGGTGACAATACTTTGCACGCATCTCAACCTAGTTTAAACGGACTTGCGTGAAAAGTGGAGCCCCCATCCGATAAGTACTTGTTTGATTAACACACCTAGGACCGTGTTTTTTTATGGTTGTGCATGACACTAAGGCAAAAACGGTGTTTTATGCTTGATCGACAATGCAACGCATATCTGATGGGCACAATACTTTGCACAGACCTTCAACTAGGTGGAATTAACTTACATGCAAAGTTGCATTCCCATCACATAAGTACTTGATCGGATAACACACCTAGCAGCGTGTTTTTGGATGTCCATGACACTAAGGCAAAAATGGTATTTAATGCTCGATCGACCATGCAAAGCATATCTGATGGACACGATACTTTTCCTATGCTTTAACCTAGGTGGTATTGAAAGGTTCTCAAAGAGGCACACCCATCCAATAAGTACTTGGTCAGATAACATACCTAAGGGCATGTTTTTTTGCGGATGTGCATATCACTACCGGAAAAACATTGTATAATGCGTAATCAACCATGCAGAGCATATCCTTTGCACGCATCTCAACCTAGTTGAAAGATACTTGCATGCAAAATGGAGCTCCCATCCGATAAGTACTTGTTTGAATAACACACCTAGGATCGTGTTTTTTTATGGTTGTGCATTACACGAGCAAAAATGGTGTTTTATGCTTCATCGACAATGCAAAGCATATCCGATGGGCATAATACTTTGCACACACCTTAAACAAGGTGGAATTGACTTACATGCAAAGTGGCATGCCCATCCCATAAGTACTTGATCGGAGAACATACCTAGCAGCGTGTTTTTTTACGGATGTACAGGACACCAAGGCAAAAATGGTATTTAATGCTCAATCAACCATGCAAAGCATATCTGATGGGCACAATACTTTTCCTACACCTCAACCTAGGTGACATTGACATGTTTTCAATAGGCACACCCATCCAATAAGTAGTTGGTCATATAACACACCTAAGGGCGTGTTTTTTTACGGATGTGCATATCACTAGGGAAAAAATGGTGTATAATGTGTGATCGGCCATGCAAAGCATATCCGATGGTCACAATACTTTGAATGAACCTCAACCTAGTTGAAACCAACCTGCGTGCAAAGTGGAGCCCCCATCTGAGAAGTACTTGTTTGAATAACATACCTAGGACGTGTTTTTTTATGGTTGTGCATGACACTAAAGCCAAAACGATATTTTATGCTTGATCGACAATGCAAAGCATATCCAATGGGCACAATAATTTGCACACACCTTCAACTAGGTGGAATTGACTTACATGCAAAGTGGCACACCCATCCAATCAGTACTTGATCGGATAACATAGCTAGCATCGTGTTTTTTTACGGATGTGCATGACACTAAGGCAAAAATGGTATTTAATGCTCGATCAACCATGCAAAGCATATCCGATGGGCACAATACTTTTCCTATGCCTTAACCTAGGTGGTATTGAAATTTTCTCAAAGAGGCACACCCATCCGATAAGTACTTGGTCAGATAACATACCTAAAGGCGTGTTTTTTTGCGGATGTGCATATCACTATCGTGAAAATGTTGTATAATGCGTGATCGACCTTGCAAAGCATATCCGATGGTGACAATACTTTGCACGTACCTCAACCTAGTTGAAACAGACTTGCATGCAAAGTGGAGCCCCCATGCGATAAGTACTTGTTTGAATAACACACCTAGGACCGTGTTCTTTTATGATTGTGCATGACACTAAGGCAAAAACGGTGTTTTATGCTTGATCGACAATGCAAAGCATATCCGATGGGCACAATACTTTGCACACACCTTCAACTAGGTGGAATGGACTTACATGCAAAGTGGCATTCCCATCGCATAAGTACTTGATCGGATAACACATCTAGTAGCGTGTTTTTTTACGGATGTGCATGACACTAAGGCAAAAATGGTATTTAATGCTCGATCGACCATGCAAAGCACCTTCAACTAGGTGGAATTAACTCACATGCAAAGTGGCATGCCCATCCCATAAGTACTTGATCGGATAACATACCTAGCATCGTGTATTTTAACGGATGTGCATGACACTAGAGCAAAAATAGTATTTAATGCTCGATCGACCATGCAAAGGATAACTTGGCATGCCCATTGATGAGTACTTGATCGGATAACTTCTCCCACCAATAAATTAAGTTCTAATTAAAAATTATAATAAATGAGTAGATTATTAAAAAGAGACTAATATTTATGTAATTGTTGCTACTGCAGCTTGCTTGCAAAGGACTCTCACAAAGGAGATGGCTATAGATTTTGTTCCAGGGATGGATGTGATTTTATGTAGCAAAAGAGAAGTAGTTGCATTTGCTACAATCCATGATAGTGATCCCAATTCAGTTTGCCACTTTCGAAGACTTAGCGAAGATAAGGTGGCACTTATTGTATCAAAGATTCTTAGCGCACATGTTGAGCTAAAGTATAAATGTGGAGATATGGAAACACTTGGAGATGTTATGCCATACAATACATCCAACAAATCATTTATAGCATGGGACAAAGATAAGACTTATGCAACAGACATTATCAAGAATACAAAGTGCACCACCTTGGATTTTACTATAGGGGACATTTTACAAATGAGATCATTTGCAAATAAGACTGTAGTAGAAGGTGAAGTATTGGGATTTGAACAAGTGGAGCAATGGTCATTTGCACAGATGAGGATTCTAAAAGTCATTGATGATGGTATGGTTGATAACATAACATCCTTATGTGATCCCTACTATGAGGTAGGCAAGAATATGAGATGGAGCATGCAATTTTTAAACATGAGAAAGAGGCATGTGGTTTTCAATGATAAAGACAAGGTATTCTACAATATCAAAGGACCTAAAAAGCGTGCCCATGTGCCAGGCTCTATCACTTCAAATGTGGATGATTTCAATGTACTCAATTATAGAAGTGACATCTTATCTAGAGTGGATGAGTTCATTGGTTCTGAGAAACAAAATGATTTTACAAGCAAAGCCTTATTTGGGGTGGATGAATTCTTGCACAGTGAGAAGGGCAAAGATTTCAATAGCGATGTCTTGTCAAGTGTGGATGAGTTCATGCATATTAACAAACCTGGTGTCAATCAAGCTTGTGGATTTGTGAAAGCCATGCAAGATGTCCCAATGAGTGATGTTCTCTCAGGAGTGGAAGAGTTTCAAGGTTCTTAATACTCTCGTAGAATATTGAATTCATTGAATGGTCCTAAGAGTATGTTAAAAACGAGGATGAGATCAACAGAGGATTATTCAATATTTAACTTTGATTGTGATATAGCCAAGGATGCAATGACCAATCATGGATGCTTGGTTTCAAACAAATGTGAGGAGAAGAAGTGCATAAATACAAATAACAACGTGCACGAGGAATGAAAACGGTCATACATATGCATGAAGAGAAAGCGAATCTAGGCAGATCTGCAAAAGCAACCAAAGAGGAAGAGAGTAATGAAGGAGGAGAACATGTTAAATGCATTGGGATATCTATGTTGCAAGCGAAGATGTATGCACTTCATTGATCTTGCAGACATTAGGGAATGTAGAGGACACATGTGGCAAAGAAGAGGAAGCGAAAGAAATGAATACCTTCTCACAAGTCTGTCTTGCTTTCTTCAGAATGGCAATAAAAGGCTAAGTTCAAGACAAAAGGTAAAACCTCTCATAAATGGAAAAAAGATTTTCAATAAGGCATATCGCAATATTACTGGATTATCCCATGGTACATATTGGGATTTAGTCACCAAGGCAAAGGGTGGCAATAAATTTAGCATTCATAATAATAGAGGAAGGTCCAAATCAAGAATCTCAACTGTTAGGGCAGCAGCAATTTTGCAAGACTTCATACATGAAAATGCTTTACCTCAACCCCATATATCTACCAAACTCCCTAACGGTGGCACGATCACTGAAATGCACCTTCCAATGGGCTTGACAAAGCTCGAAGTATTTGACTCTATTATAGAAAAGCAAAGGCAAAGAGAAGATGTCGTAGCTTCTTCTCATACTTTCTATACTCTTTGGAAGAAGAACTTTGGATATGTTAAAATCCCAAGGAGGCAAAAAATTTCAAAGTGCAATGTCTGTGATGATTTAAAGCGAGCGATTGAAAGTGCAACATGTCCAAATCAAAGGGAATTATACAAAAAGAACCAAAAATCTCATCATGACCTTATTCAACATTCCAGACAAAAATATGCATTTTGGTAGGAGCAAGCTATTTCGCATCCCGATGACTACATGTGCCTTATTGTAGATGGCATGGATCAGAATACAACAACATTGCCTCGTTTTGTTGCCACTCCACCTAAATTACAAGGAAAGCACTTTCTAAAGACACATCTATGTGGAGTGTTAGTGCATGGAATTAAGTTCTTTGGAGATATATGGATTGATTCCTTGCATCTACATGATAGCAATCAAGTTGTAACATCTATTATGAAAGCAATTCGCAATGTACATGTAGAAAAAGGTCGCCTACCACCGACTTTGAGAATACAAGCTGATAATTGCTGGCGAGAAAATAAGAATGTACTCATGTTTGCATTCTGCTCCATGCTAATTGCTCATCGAATCTTCAATGAGGTTGAATGTGGATTTTTGTATGTTGGGCATACACATGAGGATATCAATCAGGTTTTTAGCATAGTCTCAAGGGAGCTTAAATGCAAGGATGTGGAGACAATAGATGACTTGGTGAGAAGATGTGGCAGGCAAGTTGGTGGTCGTAAGGAAAGTACAGTATGTGAGAGGCTCGAAAGAATGTATGATTAGAAGAGCTTCATTCTACCTTTCATACAAACGGGTGGTGATGCATTGACAAGTCATACCAATCCACACTACTTTCGTTTTTTTTTTAAAGATGAAAAACCCGTAATGCAATGGCAACAGTATTCTCATGATACAAAATGGAAACCTAAAGAATCTTACAGTCTCTTAACTTCAATTCCCAGCAAGGAAAGGTATCCAACATGGGCTCCTATACAAGAATTCAATGAGAGGTCTAACTGTGAAATAGAAGGATTAAAAGCATTTATTACATACAAAGAGGAAATGCTTCGGAGATATCCTGATTCGAAGCCTACTTGGAGAGAACACACTACCACTATAATTAACAAGACATGAATTTAATAAAGGACCTTGAGAGAATGCAAGGCTCAAAGGATGTCAAGGAAGAATGCAATATGTTTTGGCCAAATGTTCATGACGATTTGCGCCCCCAGCTCCAGTCTTTGAAAATGAATTTGTATCATTACTCCCACGTCCATATTGTGGACCGAAGAAGAGAGAGTTTATGCCACAAGTAGATATAGAGGTCAATTATTTTGTTGTGGTTCGGCCATCGGATGATGAATAGGAGAATGTGAAGTTTTGGGTTGCAAAAGTAGTTGATGTGCAAAGAGATGACCAAGGGAGAGCTAAAACATTTATAGCGGTATGGTATGAGCCAAAGGGCAGGAAGGAGAATATGGATAACAACACATTGTATACTAATTGTATAATGAAGGAGTGGGTCCCAAATGATGAAGCGGTCTCTCAAGTTTTGACGGAGACAATCATAGTGTCTTGGCATTCAAGGGCAAAGAAATCAAAGAAGCACATGGGATATGAGGTAGAAGGAAAAATAAAAATACCACAGTAAAGTATTTTGCATATACACAAATTTTTAAGGATGCTCGCCATGGAGGAAGTAGAAGGAGACAGTGCAAATGAAGATTGTCCATGATTAAAGCTTTGTATTGAAGTCAATTGAAGGATTTTATTTGGGTACTAGGCAAGAAGCCAATTCAAGACAATTATAATCAGAGTCATCACCTCCTATGTCAAATGAGAGTCAAAATATGCACTGGATGTCACCCAAGGGTCAAGGCTTGGCAAGACAATAGGGAGTTAATGCAGATGGCACTTGGCAAGGGACTATCACATTGAGCAATAAGAAAATGGGGAGTCAATGCACCCAAGGGGCAAGGCTTGGCAAGACAAGTGGGAGTTAATGCAGATGGCACCTGGCAAGGGACAGTCGTGACATTGAGCAAGAAATATTTAAGTCTCCTTTTATGGATTTATAAATTTATCACGTCAAGGAAAAATATTAAAAATAATTAAATTAACAAAAAACTTAGGTATAGCTAGAATTTCTAATATAGGATTATTTCAAATTCTTGCATGTTGGTGCAAAAGTATAGATTGAAAAAACAATATTTTTATGTGAATATGATAGTGCCACAAAGTGAACTTTTGATTTGGGAAGAATATTTTCAGAAAGTAAAATTTTGATTTGGGAAGGATATTTTCACAAAGTAAACTTTTCATTTGGGAAGGATTTTTGGGCTTCGTCCAAAAACAATAGAAAAAGTCCAAAATTAATGAAATAGGTGTTACACATGATGACTATAGAATAGTACTAGTGCCATTCATGACAACACTTTATGATTATTTGGAAAATGGCACCAGTGACATTCATCACATGGATTGTGGAGGATGGAACCAATGCCATTCTACATTCTCCATGTGATGAATGGAACTCGTGCCATTCCCCAAATATTCATATAGTGTTGTGAAAAATGGCACCAATGCCATTCTCTAAAACTACATCTGATCTTTTGGTGATAATGGTCCACTCATGATGGAAGGATAATGGTACTAGTGTCATTTTCCAAATAATCATTTGATTGTTTGTAGAATGTCCATCATCATGCTAGTGGAACATAACACATGATGGTTGGAGAATGGCACTGGTGCCATTGTCCAAAAAATCATATGATATTATGGAGAATGGCACCGGTGTCATTCATCACATGGATTGTGGAGAATGGCACCAGTGACAATATTCATGCTCCATGTCATGAATGGCACTAGCGTCAATCTCCATTACATCATATGATTCTTTGAAGAATTGGCACTAGTTCCATTCTCCACAATTTCATCTGATCCTTGAGAGAATGCCAGAACAACATATCTCCATGTGAGTTTGTGGAACTAGTGACAATTACCACATGGACTGTGGAGGATGGCACCAATGCAATTCTCTATTCTCCATGTGATAAATGGCACTGATGCCATTTTCCAAGTAACCACATGCCAGTTTTGGAGAATGGTACCAATGGCATTCTCCTACAATTCATATGAGCACTAATGCCAATCTCAATGGGAGTCTGTGAAGAATGGCACCAGTGCCACTCCATGAGGGTATGTGGAGAATCATGCATCAGCATTTGTGGATAGTGGAATTGGTTCCATCCTACATGATGTTGGTCCCATTCTCCACAACACATGATGGTTGGAGAATGGCAATGGTGCCATTCTCCACAACATCATATGATTATGTTGCGAATGTCACTAGTGCTATTATGTATTCTCCATGTGTTGAATGGCAATGATGCCATTCTCAACCACATCATATGATTATTTGGTGAATGGCACTGGTACCATTGTCCACAACACCATCTGATTATCTGGAGAATGGCACTAGTAACATTCATGACATGCATTGTGGAGGATGGAACCGATTCTATTCTCCATTCTCCATGTGATGAATGGCACTAGTGTCATTCCCCAAATATTCATATAGTGTTGTGGACAATGGCACCAGTACCATTCTCTAAAACTACATCTGATGGTAGGATAATAGTACTAGTTTCATTTTCCAAATAATCATTTGATGTTGTGTAGAATGTTCATGATCCTACCAATGGAACATAACACATGAGGTGAGGTTATCACATTAGAGTCTTCCCAAATAATATGTATAGGAACCTAATACATGACGACTATAAAATGGTATTGGTGCCATTGTCCACAACATCTGATTATTTGGAGAATGGCACCAGTGCCATTCATCACATGGATTGTGGAGGATGGAACATGCCATTCTCCATTCTCCATTTGATTAATGGCAGTGGTGCCATTCCCCAAGTAACCACATGATGTTTTGGAGAATGGCACCAGTGCCATTCTCCTCAAATTCATCTGACCATAATGCCAATCTCAATCAAAGTTTGTGAAGAATGGCACCGGTTCCATACTCCACGAGAGTATGTGGAGAATCCTGCATGAGAGTTTGTATATAGTGGAATTGGTGCCATCGTCCATGATGTTGTCAAGAATGGCACCAAGCTCATTCAACTATGGATTTAAGAGGATGGCACCAGTGTCATTCTTCAAGTGCCAACGTTGACACATGACAGTTTTCTCATAGGAAATTTGAGAGGAACCTAACACATGATGGTTGGAAAATGGTAGTAGTTCCATTCTCCACAACAGAGCTATTCTCCACAACACATGATCATTCAAGAATGGCACCGGTGCCATTCTCCAAAACATCATATGACTATTTGGAGAATGTAACCAATGCTATTCTTTGTTCTCCCTATGATGATGCCATTCTCAATCACATCATATGATTATTTGGTCAATGGCACTCGTACCATTGCCCACAACACCATCTGATTATTTGGAGAATGGCATTAGTGACTGTCATCACATGAATTGTGGAGGATGGCACCAATGACATTCTCCATTCTCCATATCAAGCATAAAACACCGTTTTTGCCTTAGTGTAATGCACAAGCATAAAAAAACACAGTCCTAGGTGTGTTATTCAAACAAGTACTTATCAGATGGGGGCTCCACTTTGCACGCAAGTATCTTTCAACTAGGTTGAGGTGCTTGCAAAGTATTGTGACCATCGGATATGCTTTTCTTGGCTGATGACGCATTATACACCGTTTTTTCCCTAGTGATATGCACATCGTCAAAAAAACACGCCCTTATGTGTGTTATTTGACCAAGTACTTATCGGATGGGTGTGCCTCTTTGAAAAAATTTCAATACCACCTAGGTTGAGGTGTAGGAAAATTGTTGTGCCCATCGGAGAACCTTTGCATGGTTGATCGAGCATTAAATACCATTTTTGCCTTAGTGTCGTGCACATCCGGAAAAAAACACGCTACTAGGTGTGTTATCCAAGCAAGTACTTATGCGATGGGAATGCCACTTTGCATGTAAGTCAATTCCATCTAATTGAAGGTGTGTGCAAACTATTGTGCCCATCGGATATGCTTTTCATTGTCGATCAAGCATAAAACACCGTTTTTGCCTTAGTGTCATGCAATATAAAAGCACGGTCCTAGGTGTGTTATTCAAACAAGTACTTATTGGATGGGGGCTCCACTTTGCACGCAAGTCCGCTTCAACTAGGTTGAGATGCGTGCAAAGTATTGTCAGCATTGGATATGCTTTGCATGGTCGATCACGCATTATACAACGTTTTTTCGGTAGTGATATGCACATCCGAAAAAAACATGCCCTTACGTATGTTATTTGACCAAGTACTTATCGGATGGGTGTGCATATTTTGTAACATTTCAATACCACCTAGGTTAAGGCAAAGGAAAAGTATTGTGCCCATCAGATATCTTTTGCATTTTTGCCTTAGTGTCATGCACATCTGTAAAAAACACGCTGCTAGGTGTGTTATCTGATCAAGGACTTATGCGATGGGAATGCCAATTTGCATGTAAGTCGATTCCCTCTAGTTGAAGGTGTGTGAAAAGTATTGTGCCCATCAGATATGCTTGCATTGTCGATCCAGCATAAAACCCCGTTTTTGCCTTTGTGTCATGCACAACCATAAAAAAACACGATCCTAGGTGTGTTATTCAAACAAGTACTTATCGGATGGCGGCTCCACTTTGTATGCAAGTCCTTTTCAACTAGGATGAGGTGCGTGCAAAGTATTGTCACCATAAAATATGCTTTGCGTGGTCGATCACGCATTATACAACGTTTTTCCTGTAGTGATATGCACATCCGCAAAAAAACACGCCCTTAGGTATGTTATTTGACCAAGTACTTATCCGATGGGTGTGCCCCTTTGAGAACATTTCAATACCACCTAGGTTAAGGCGTAGGAAAAGTATTGTGCCCATCAGATATGCTTTGCATAGTCGATTGAGCATTAAATACCATTTTTACCTTAGTGTCATGCACATTCGTAAAAAAACACATTGCTAGGTGTGTTTTACTATCCGAACAAGTACTTATCCGATGGGAATGCCACTTTGCATGTAATTAAATTCCACCTAGTTGAAGGTGTGTGCAAAGTATTGTGCCATCGGATATGCTTTGCATTGTCGATCAAGCATAAAACACCATTTCTTCCTTAGTGTCATGCACAACCATAAAAAAACACGGTCCTAGGTGTGTTAGTCAAACAAGTACTTATCAGATGGGGGCTCCACTTTGCAAGCAAGTTTGTTTCAACTAGGTTGAGATGCGTGCAAAGTATTATCACTATTAGATATGCTTTGGATGGCCGATCACGCATTATACACCGTTTTTCTCCTAGTGATATGCACATTTGCAAAAAAACATGCCCTTAGGTGTGTTATCTGACCAAGTACTTATCGGATGGGTGTGCCTCTTTTAGAACATTTCAATACCACCTAGGTTGAGGCATAGGAAAACTTTTGTGCCCATCGGATATCCTTTGCATGGTTGATCAAGCATTAAATACTATTTTTGCTCGTGTCATGCACATCCAGAAAAAACACGTAGCTAGGTATGTTATCTGATCAAGCACTTATAGGATGGGCATGCCACTTTTCATGTAAGTCAATTTCAGCTAGTTGAAGGTGTGTGCAAAGTATTGTGCCCATCAGATATGCTTTGCATTGTCGATCAAGCATAAAACACCGTTTTTGCCTTAGTGTCATGCACAACCATAAAAAAACACGGTCCTAGGTGTGTTAATCAAACAAGTACTTATCGGATGGGGGATCCACTTTGCACACAAGTCTGTTTCAACTAGGTTGAGATGCGTGCAAAGTATTGTCACCATCGGATATGCTCTGCATGGTCGATTACACATTATACAACATTTTTCCGGTAGTGATATGCACATCCGCAAAAAAACATGCCCTCGGTATGTTATCTGACCATGTACTTATCGGATGGGTGTGTCTCTTTGAGAACATTTCAATACCACCTAGGTTAAGTCATAGGAAAAGTATTGTGCCCAGCAGATATGCTTTGCATTATTAAATACCATTTTTACCTTAGTGTCATGCACATCCGTAAAAAAACATGCTGCTAGGTGTGTTATCCGATCAGGTACTTGTGCGATGGGAATGCCACTTTGCATGTAATTCAATTCCACCTAGTTGAAGGTTTGTGCAAAGTATTGTGCCCATCGGATATGCTTTGCATTGTGGATCAAGCATAAAATACCGTTTTTGCCTTAGTGTCATGCACAACCATATAAAAACACGGTCCTAGGTGTGTTATTCAAACAAGTACTTATCGGATGGGGGCTCCACTTTGCACGCAAGTTCGTTTCAACTAGGTTCAGGTGCATGCAAAGTATTGTCACCATTGGATATGCTTTGCATGGCTGATCACTCATTATACACCATTTTTCCCCTAGTGATATGCACATCCGTAAAAAAACACGCCCTTAGGTGTGTTATCTGACCAAGTACTTATCGGATGGGTGTGCCTCTTTGAGAACATTTCAATACCACCTAGGTTGAGATGTAGGAAAAGTGTTGTGCCCATCAGATATCCTTTGTATGGTTGATCAAGCATTAAATACTATTTTTGCTCTAGTGTCATGCACATCCGTAAAAAAACACGCTGCTAGGTATGTTATCCGATCAAGTACTTATGAGATGGGAATGCCACTTCGCATGTAAATCAAATTCCACCTAGTTGAAGGTGTGTGCAAAGTATTGTGCCCATCGGATATGCTTTGCATTGTCGATCAAGCATAAAACACCGTTTTTGCCTTAGTGTCATGCACAACCATAAAAAAACACGGTCCTAGGTGTGTTATTCAAACAAGTACTTATCGGATGGCAGCTCCACTTTGCACGTGAGTCTGTTTTAAATAGGTTGAGATGCGTGCAAAGTAGTGTCACTATCGGATACGCTTTGCATGGTCGATCACGCATTATACAACATTTTTCTCGTAGTGATATGCACATCCGCAAAAAAACATGCCCTTAGGTATGTTATCTGATCAAGTACTTATCGGATGGGTGCGCCTCTTTGAGAACATTTCAATACCACCTAGGTTAAGGCATAGGAAAAGTATTGTGCCTATCGGATATGCTTTGCATGGTCGATCGAGCATTAAATACCATTTTTGCCTTAGTGTCATGCACATCTGTAAAAAAACACACTGCTAGGTGTGTTATCCAATCAAGTACTTATGCGATGGGAATGCCACTTTGCATGTAATTGAATTCCACCTAGTTTAAGGTGTGTGCAAAGTATTGTGCCCATCGGATATTCTTTGCATTGTGGATCAAGCATAAAACACCGTTTTTGCCTTAGTGTAATGCACAACCATAAAAAAACATGGTCCTGGTTGTGTTATTCAAACAAGTACTTATCAGATGGGGGCTCCACTTTGCACACATGTATCTTTCAACTAGGTTGAGGTGCGTGCAAAGTATTGTGACCATCGAATATGCTTTGCATGGCCGATCATGCATTACCTCGGGGGGGTCACTATGTATAAACCCTCTATATCACGTGCGTTCAAGGCCTATATTTAAAATCCCTTATCTGTAAATTTTTTCATTAATAAAATGTACCCCTTTTCTATACAAATCTGTAAATTTTTTTCAAAACTATTTTAAATAGTCCCTTACGTATATTTATTTCTGTAAATTTTAGGAATAAAAAATATCCTTCTGTTGAACTCACGTGATAGGGTTACATATGATGAGTGACCCCCCCAAGTGCATTACACATCGTTTTTCCCCTAGTGATATGCACATCCGCAAAAAAACACGCCCTTAGGTGTGTTATCTAACCAAGTACTTATCGGATGAGTGTGACTCTTTGAGAACATTTCAATACCACCTAGGTTGACATGTAGGAAAAGTATTGTGCCCATCGGATATCCTTTGCATGGTCGATCGAGCATTAAATACTATTTTTGCTCTAGTGTCATGCACATCCGTAAAAAAACACGCTGCTAGGTATGTTATCCGATCAAGCACTTATGGGATGGGTGTGCCACTTTGCATGTAAGTAAATTCCAGCTAGTTGAAGGTGTGTGCAAAGTATTGTGCCCATAGGATATGCTTTGCATTGTTGATCAAGCATAAAACACTATTTTTGCCTTAGTGTCATGCACAACCATGAAAAAACACGGTCCTAGGTGTGTTAATCAAACAAGTACTTATCGGATGGGGGCTCCACTTTGCACGCAAGTCTGTTTCAACTAGGTTGAGATGCATGCAAAGTATTGTCACCATCGGATATGCTCTGCATGGTCGATTATGCATTATACAACGTTTTTTAGTAGTGAATGCACATCGGGGAAAAAACACACCCTTAGGTATGTTATCTGACCAAGTACTTATCGGATGGGTGTGCCTCTTTGAGAACATTTCAATACCATGTAGGTTAAGGCATAGGAAAAGTATTGTGCCCATCGGATATGCTTTGCATGGTCGATCGAGCATTAAATACCATTTTGGCCTTAGTGTCATGCACATCCGTAAAAAAACATGCTGCTAGGTGTGTTATCTGATCAAGTACTTATGCAATGGGAATACCACTTTCCATGTAAGTCAATTCCAGCTAGTTGAAGGTGTGTGCAAATTATTGTGCCCATCAGATATGCTTTGCATTGTCGATCAAGCATAAAACAACGTTTTTGCCTTAGTGTCATACACAACCATATAAAAACACGGCCCTAGGTGTGTTATTCAAACAAGTACTTATCGGATGGGGGCTCCACTTTGCACACAAGTCTGTTTCAACTATGTTGAGGTGCATGCAAAGTATTGTCACCATTGGATATGCTTTGCATGGTCAATCACGCATTATACATCATTTTTCCCTAGTGATAAGCACATAGCAAAAAAACACGCCCTTAGGTTTGTTATCTGACCAAGTACTTATCGGATGGGTGTGCCTCTTTGAGAACATTTCAATACCACCTAGGTTGAGGTGTAGTAAAAGTGTTGTGCCCATCGGATATGCTTTGCATGGTCGATCGAGCATCAAATGCTATTTTTGCTCTAGTGTCATGCACATCTGTAAAGAAACACACTGCTAGGTATGTTATCCGATCAAGCACTTATGGGATGGGCGTGCCACTTTGCATGTAATTCAATTCCACCTATTTGAAGGTGTGTGCAAAGTATTGTGCCCATCCGATATGCTTTGCATTGTCGATCAAGCATAAAACACCGTTTTTGCCTTAGTGTCAAGCACATTTGTAAAAAAACACGGTCCTAGGTGTGTTATCGGATCAAGTACTTATGTAACCAACACACCACTTTTCATGCAACTCAATAACAGCTAGGTTGAGGTGGGTGCAAGGTATTGTGCCCATCGGATGTACTTTGCATGGTATATCATGTATTTAACTCCGTTTGTGCCTCAATGTCATGCACAGCCATAAAAAAACACGCTTTTAGGTGTGTTATCCGACCAACTACTTATCAAATGGGTGTACCACTTTGCATGAAATGAAAAACCACAATTGTTGAGACTCATGCAAAGTATTGTGCCCATCGGATATGCTTTGCATTGTGGAACAAGCATTAAACACTGTTTTGGCCTTAGTGTCATGCACAACCGTCAAAAAACGCGGTCCTAGATGTGTTATTCGACTAAGTACTTATGGGATGGGCACACCACTTTGCATGTAAGTCAATAATACCTAGGTTGAGATGTGTGCAAAGTATTGTGACGATTAGATATGTGTTGCATTGTCGATTAAGCATAAAACATCGTTTTTGCCTTAGTGTCATGGACAACAACCAATAAAGAACATGGTCCTAGGTCTGATATTCTAAAAAGTACTTGTCAAATGGGGGAGCAACTTTGCAAGAAATTCAATTTCAACTAGGTTGATATGTGTGCATAGTATTGTGTCTATCGATTATGCTTTACATGGGGGATCACACATTATACACCATTTTCCTCCTAGTGTTATGCACATCCGTCAAAGAACACGCTCTTAGGTGTAATATCATACCAAGTACTTATTGAATGGGTGTTCCACTTTTCATGGAACACCATACCACTGCTTTTGAGGCACATGCAAAGTATTGTGCCCATCAGATATGCTTTACATGGTAGATTGAGTATTAAATACCGTTTTTGCCTTGGTGTCATGTAGAACCGTCAAAAAACACGATCCTATGTGTATTTTTCAAACAAGTACTTATCGGATGGGGATGCCACTTTGCACACAAGTCAATATTGCCTAGGTTGAGGAACATGCAAAGTCTTGTGTCCATTGGATATGCACAATCGTCATAAAATATGTTTGCAGGTGTGTTATCCAAACAAGTACTTATGGGATGGGTGCACCACTTTGTATGCAAGTCAATACGACCTAGGTTGAGGCGTGTAAAAAGTTTTGTGCCCATCGGAGAAATGTAGATGCGATAATATTAGAAAATTCTCGGTATGTGTATATGTGTGTGTGTGTGGCAAACAATTTTGATACAACAAAGTAAACACCTACTACACAAATTATGCACTTCATACCTTGAGTATTGTGTCAAAATAAAAGCTGAAATAAGCTTGTTGATGAGGATAAATATGCCCTTGAATAAAAGCACAGTTGTTGTATGACCACAATAGGATCGCTTTGACACCTGTGATTTTGCCCACGTGTAAGTTTGCAAATAGTATAAGAAATCATATAATAATATAATAATAGTTTGCAAATGTGTATAGCAAGTGAGTAATGGGAAGTGGAAGTGGGAGTGAGGAGGGAGGAGTGGAATGGGAGAGGGGAAGTAATAGGGGTGTATGATAATAAGTATAAAAAATAGTATAATAATATATTAATAGTTTTCAAATGGCAAGTGAGTAATGGGAAGTGGAAGTGAGAGTGGGGAGGGAAGAATGGAATGGGAGAGGGGGAGGTAATAGGGGAGTAGGATAATAAGGGAGTGAAATGAGTGAGGGGAGTTAATAGGGGATGAAAAAGAGGAGGTTGAGATGGGGAAATATGGGATTTTGGGAAATGGGAGGAGTATGGGACGTGGTGGAAATGTGGGATGGGAGTGGTGGCAATGGGGGAGGAAGAAGAAATGGATGGGGGGAGGGCCAATGGAAGATTGGGATGAGGGATGGGGGTCCAATGGGAGAGGGGGAGTAATGGGAGCCAATGGGAGAGGGGAGAAATGAAAAGCCAATAGGAGAGAGGGGAGGAATGGAAAACCAATAGGAGAGAAGAAACCTAATTTTTCTTATATATAGTCTTCCTTCTTCATTCATTCTCCCCTCATTTCATTCATTGAAGCAAGAAAGCAAGAAAGCAAGGACGAGCAAGAAAGCAAGGAAGGAAGAGCAAGAAAGCAAGAAAGAGCAAACTTACAAACTTTTTCTAGATACTTATAAATTTTTTTGATTAATTCTTTACCTAGATTTTTTTTTTAAAATTTGAAGAGAGAGAAAGAAAGAAAGAGAGAGAGGAACTAGAGAGAGAGAGAAAGTTAGAGAGAAGGAGAGAAGCCTTGGAGGCCGCCGCCTCCAGGAGGAAGAGGGAAGTGGAGCGGGATGAGAGGGAGGAAAGGAGGGATGGAGGAGCCAAGGAGGGATGGAGGAGCGACGGAAGAGGGGAGGGAGGAAGAGGGAGAGAAGGAGGGAGGAGCAGAGGTAGGGGGAGAGAGGGAGGGAGGTAGGAGGAGGGAGGAAGAGGGAGGGAGGAGCGGGGGACTGGAGGGAGGGGGGGCAGCGTCGAGAGGGGGGCGACGTCCAGATGAGGGGGGCGGTGGGGTCGAGAGGAGGGAGGGGCGGCGTCGAGAGGGAGGGGCGACGGGGAGGGACGGGAGGGAGGGAGAGGGGGGGGTCCTAGCGGTCGTGGCCGCCAGGATTAGAGGGAGGGGGCGGCATCGAGAGGGGGGCGGCGTTGAGAGGAGGGGGGCAAGGTCGAGAGGCGGGGGTGGTGAGGGGGGGGCGGCATTGAGAGGAGGGGGGGTGGGGTCGAGAGGGGGGGCGGGGGGGTCCTGGCGGCCGCGGCCGCCAGGACTGGAGGGAGAGGGAGGGGGGGCGGCATCGAGAGGGGGGGCGGGGTCAAGAGGCAGGGGCGGCGAGGGAGGGGCGGGGTCGAGAGGGGGGGCGACAGGGTTGAGGGGGGCAGGCGGCAGGGAGGGACGGGAGGGAGGGAGAGGGGAAGGGAGGGGGGGCGATGTCGAGAGGAGGGGGGCGGGGTCGAGAGGCAGGGGCGACGAGGGGGGGCGGCATCGAGAGGGGGGGCGGGGGGTCTTGGTGGCCACGGCCACCAAGACTCGAGGGAGGGGGGGCGACGTGGAGAGGAGGGGGGGCGGGGTTGAGAGGCGGGGGCAGCGAGGGAGGGCGGCATGGAGAGGAGGGGCAGCGGGGTCGAGAGGGGGGGCGACAGGGAGGGACGGGAGGGAGGGAGAGGGGGGTCCTGGCGGCCACGACCGCCAGGACGGGAGGGAGGGAAGGGGGGAGGGAGCGGGGGCGATGGGGTCGAGAGGGGGGGTCCTGGCGGCCGCGGCCACCAGGACGGGAGGGAGGGGAGGGAGGCAGGAGGGAGGGAGAGAGAGAGGGGAGGGAGCAGGGGGGGTCCTGAAGAGACTTGAGATAAACTAAGAGAGAGAATGAGTGGGATGAGGACAGAGAGGGAAACACATAAGAGTTGTCAGAGAGAGAGAGAGATTAAGAAAGAGAATGAGGTGTCTTGACTATGGCTAGAGAGAGAATTAGGAGTCAAGAGAGAGAGAGAGAGAGAGAGAGAGAGAGAAAGTTCAGAGTAAAGAGAGAGTTTTATATATTTACATGTTTTATATTATACTTTTAAAAAATTATAAAAGAGTGAATTTATGGTTTGTTTTGAAGGTGAGATAGTATTTTTATATATATTCATCTTTTAAATTGAAAAATGTTAACTTTTCTTTAGATACTTGTTCTTCATTTCTCTCACATGCAGGTTTAGCCTCTACATCAAAACCCCTTCTTTTGCATAATATTTAAGCCTCTTAAACCCCAGCACATAAAATGAACACAGAAAAAAAAATTATTTATTGCTTTTCTTAGCTTCGATGGTTGGTTTAGCATAGTTTAGCATAGATTAGATTGCCTTAGAGGAGAGACAAATTCTCTAAGTTGCCAATCAAAGCCATGCTCAAAATTTTCTAACTAGTTCCTAATCGTTGTTAGTCCCTTCGTTCACATGCGGTTTAACACTCATAACATTCTATTAAATAAGACCTTTTACTATTTACCAAGAAGTTTATCAGTGGGCAGATTGCATGAGCAAATATCAGTGGACAGATTACATGTCATGGGACATATTGGAGCTTGATGATTATTGGTTATTTTTATTTCATTTGTATAAATATTTAAGCTCATTTATTGTCATAAAAAACCTTGTAAAGCCTTCTAGGCTCTTTTTTACATTTATTGCCATATGAAGCGCCTTGTAATAAACCCGACCATCCTAACCACTCACTATTTAACGAGTATCAGTGGGCTGCATAAGTGGATATCAGTGGAACAGTTTTTAGTGGGTAGATTGCATCAATTGGATATTAGTGCACAGATATCAATGGATGGACAGATAACATGTCATCACGAAGATTGAAGCTTTATCACTAGAGGGCAAATCAATGGATGGACAGATTACATGTCTTCACAAAGATTGAAGCTTTATCACTAGAGGACATTTTATTTCATTGTAAAGCTTTATTGGCTAATTTTTTTACATTTGTACAAATATTTAAGCCTTGTAAAGCCTTCTAGGCTATTTCCCACATTTATTGCTATAAAATACTTTGTAAAGCCCTCTCCACTATTGGTCACATTTATTGCCATATGAAGCCTTGTAAAGCCTTTTGGGCTATTTCCCACATTTATTGTATCAAGCGTTGTATATTGTACTTTACTTGTATGTATCTAAATCCTTCACTATCTTTTCTTGTAGGATTATGGAGCAATCAACTAATGTGGGGGCTATCCTAAATGACTCTGAGATTAGAGCATGCCAGGTCTTTGATGTCACTTTGAATTTGAAAGGAAAGGAATATAGCCCCAATGGCTTTGGTAGGTGGACTCAATATCACATGAGTAGAAGAGCTTGGTTTCTTCATCAAAAGGAAAAGAGACTCTTTCTACTTATGTCAAAAAGGGAGTTCAATGATGTTGAAGACCCATGGGATGCTACTTTCTTCAAAAAAGATATGACTTCAAGCCTTGTAGTAGGCAAAATGATAGAGCCAAAAGAGAATTTTATGGATATTTTCACAAAGAGTTTAGATCCTGAAGTTGGCGTCTTCATTTTGTTGTGTCAAGGAGAGACTCAGACCTTTGTGATGCCTCCTCCTCAACCATCAAAGTTTCTAGAGCTGCAAAGTGCATTGGAGGCTCTTGCATATACTTGGGAGCAATTTCCTAGTGTGGTGGCAAAAGGGATGCATGCAAAGATAATGTTTGAGTACTTTCACGATGCACAATATGCTCCTCATATTCAAGGATTTTCACATGAAGGAGATCAAGCTCAGACTTCGATGCAGGGACAACAAGAACATGCACACTATCACAAACGTGTAGAACATGAGCGCAAACTTCTAGAGCAAGAAATGGTGGATGTGACTAAGGATGATGAAACACAAGCCTTGAGTGCACGGGAATTTAAAAAATTTGAAGAAGATCAAGGTCAATCCACTGCAGTTATGCTAGAAGCTCTTGCTAGCAAACCACGACGTGAAATGCAAAAGGCTAGTACTGCAAGAGCCACAGTTCCAAGTAGTAAAAAAAGGCATCGTCCCACTATAGAGAGAGATCATGTGGATGAAAAATAGTTAAAAGAAGAGAAAAATGAAGAAGACTCAGAACCTGAGGCTGAAGATGATCAGGATGAACTCACATCAATCAAAAATCTTAATCTGTGTCTTAATGAAGTAGTAACAGATGATGATGTGGGATATATCTGGGGTCAAAGGATGTGGTTTGTGAATGCCAAAGATGTGGAAGCTGTAGCTGTCTTTACCAATAGCCGAAGCCTTGATATATCCTATGCACTGCAAATATACGAGGCTTTGAGAGATGGAAAGAAACCTGTGGCAAGCAATGTGGTCCTGTGCCCAATAATGTTTTGTCCAATCAAAAATAGCTTTCTGGATCAAATAACATTTACAGGGCCTACACACTTTGAGGAAACCGTCAGTCGATTCTTTAAAGACACTCTTAAAAATATTCCACATGAACAAGGCAAAGAGGCACAAGGTGAGAATATGCTAAAGGAAGCAAAGAAGGAATTCCTCCTTCATTGCAGATTCCAGCCCATTGATGGTCAACATTGGGCTTATGCTTGTAATCAGATCGCAAAAGAAGGAAAGGAGGTCAAAAGACTCACTTCAGAACAATTTGCAAAGATAAGTTCATTCCATTATTATCTTGCAACAATCTGTATATTCAAGCATGAGATCAAGTATTTGATTGAGTCCGAAAGACTTAATCATTATGTTCATGGAAAGCGTAAGATATCCTCAACATCAGAGGTCTTACAGAAGGCAAGGGTTATATGGACAACATTTGGTTCTCCAAATCCTGATTTGAAGCGAAAGGTCACAAAAGCAGATGCCGACACACTCACAAACTTCTATACTTCTTTGAGTGCAGTTGTGCCTAGGGGAACTCAAGAGCGAGAAGAAAATATGACAAGCCTCAAGGTGGTGAGGGACAGATATGCCGATTACACTTCTATCATATTTTGTTCTGTTGAAGTGTTCAATGAGATGCTTGAAATGTGCATTGCTTGTGAGCGTGGACAGTTGACCTATGAAGCTCCTTTGCTTATCTTCGGAAAGTCAAAGGTAATGGATAAGAAGGAGTTGACGGCAAGGATGTGGAGGCCTATAAAGTACTTACCTGACAAGTATGCATCCATGGCAGCACAAAAACTTTTAAAGAAAGAATGGTTTTTTGGAAAGAAAGACAAAGACCACTGCATGGAAGAATGCATCAATATACAGGTGAGGCGTGATGTAGTGCATAGTGCCATTAAGTATTTGCTGTTAGAGAAACAACTTCCACTTAATCAATGTAACATTGACTATAATGTGGTCAAGCATATAGCTTCTTTGTCAACACCCAAGGTAAAGCTATGGGCAAACAAGTGGATTAAAAAGGATGAAGATGGGTCAGAAATAGTAACCTCTAACATGAGAAAAGAAATCCCACAATAGGTGGTTGCATATGTGGAAAGATTAATTAGCGAGATAAGGATGCCGACAGATATGCACCAAAGCTTTCAATTCAATGTGGAGGTTACGGTAGAGTTTGGAAAGCTTGTGAACTTCAAGGGAGTTTCAGAAGATGACTTCATCAAGAATGAGTCAGCATGGGATAAGCCACAACTATTCTTTATCAATGAAGTTTCTAGCGATGATATCCATAACTTCATTGATAGAATAGTATATACCACCATTAGCAAAGTGGCAATTTGCAACATTGTCACTTTTGTTGATAAAAAAGACAAAGAAGCCATGCATGTTACTCTAGAGCAAGCATATTCATCAGATTTGAAGATCTATAGTGGTGTTTATGCAGCAAAGAGAGGCAAAACTGATAAACCTTATAACGAATTGGCATCTCTTCCCTACTCGAAGTGCAACACAAAACTTCCGTGGTAGGCACAACAACTGGGAGACCCTCAAATGGAAAAATTGGCTCATCTTCTGCTACCTGCTCTGTCTACATCTCCTTATCCATCATCTTCGTCAAAACTCGTATTTGCACTGAGGCACCAAAACTGCAGTCCGTTTGAGTCACTTGCTCTCGGTGCTTGTTGCCTGGCCTCTTAAGTGTAGCATAAGAAGAGTTTGGGCCATGATTCCTTCTGGCCCCTTAGTTTGTGAAGTATCTCCTCGGCTAAGGAATGCTGACATAAGGTGCCCACATGCTCTCTTGAAATAGAGTGTCGCAACCCACCAATTTGACCATCACCACCGTGATTGTCTGGTGGTTATCGGTGAGACAGGTTGTTGGGGTGCTCTTAGAGTACTTGGAGAAGGTGGATAAGATATTGAAGTTTTTGTAATTTGTCTAGCCTAGACTGTAACCTCACATTCTCCCCTTTGAGTGCTTGCCCTTCTATGACCACCTCTCTTAGGCCCATGCTCTTTTTGAGTCCAATGAATTTGGACAAGAACCTACATGTGGTTTTCAAACCTTCATCCTCTGCCTTGTTGATTGAGTACCCCTGTGATGATGAATAGTTGTATCCTTTGAAATAGGCATTGCAATGTTTACTTCTTAGGATTGGAGTGCCTCTTCAACTAGAAGGACTTCTTCAGGAGATCGGAGGTGATCAGAACATGCGTGTCTTTGATTATGAGGCTATGATCTGCAAGTTCTTCATCATAAACAACCTTCCACAGTAGCTTAGAAAACTTTAGCAGGCAGAAAATACCTGTAAGGATGTCGCTAGAGAAATATTTGATTGGGTGTGGTGGCAACACAACTAGAAACGAAGAAAGAAGGTGGTTGTGGGAGAAGTTGGAGATTAGGAATATATGGGATTTAAGGGGATAGAAAGCTCAGAGAGACTATTGGAAATGCAAAAGTAGTAGCAAAGGAAAGCACAAAGATGGCTATTGAAGATGATGAAGACAATGATGATGAAGTATACTAAATTTGCAAATGACTTTGAGTAGTAGAGTTCTTGACCAAATGTAGTCCATCAAAATCTGCAACTGTAATTCCTATCAAATCAATGGTTGCATGAGCCTCCCTTGCTTTAACATGATGATTCTATGTTAATTACCCATTAACATTAATTATACCACATGGCAGAATATGATGCATTTGGTCCACCACAATTAAATAGGTAGTTACCAACTATCTTTTGAAAAATTTACCAAGGCATTGTCAACCACATTATTTTATTTCCGAGCTCCATATGTCTAAGGAAATGGCTGCTTGGTATGGCTTTACTTTTCTTCCATTGTACAACACAAAAAACAAGGGCCCATTCCATCCCAACTTACAATTAGTTTTGATAGGCCCCAACATAGAAGTGTAGAGTAACACAAGCATACCCTTGTTTAAGTGCTTAGGCACAATATGTTGATCATGCCAAGCTTTTCTTATGTGGTGTATCAACATTTGTGACTAGGAAACTCGGAGGCATAACTCATCCAAGTGGCTTAATTGATGCAATCGTCCCTTTACTACAAGACATAGGCAGCTTTTTGATGCCAATACCGATGCTAAATACAAAAAAAAAAAAAACAAGTGAAAAGTGATGGAATGTCTGTCAGTATGTATGTTGTAAGGAAATCATCGGTATCGGACGTTGGTAAGTGATATCCCTTAGTATCGGTATGGGCATCGATATCACCATCAGTATATATCGACACTATAGTGTCAGTATAGGTGTTGTTATATACCAATGATCTAATAGAATTAAAAAACATTTTGTGAGGCAAGATGGGGCTTGTTTTAGTATCATCCTACTCCACAATTTTTTTTTTCATTGGAATCATGATTAGATGTTACAAAAGAGGTCTACAAAATCATGTTACAATGTTACAAAAAAGGTGAGTATATTTGAGTCACTTGCAACACAAGAAACCTTTTCTACATCAACATCTGTTACTATAATGTCCTCAATACCTGTGAGCATGCCACTATGATACTCTTCATTACTACTATAGCTTGTTATCAATTTGGATCCCATTTGTGTTATAGTTCTTTTCTTCTGATAATATTCTTTTGTGTCTTCCATGACATTGAAGAAAACTGTCTTGGGAAAACTTGATTTCAAGAAAGCTAACCCCCATTTACAAGTACTATGAACTTGTAGTTGAGACATAGTATTATGGATGTCTAAATGTGAAGTACTATCCAGTGCATTTTGAATGACACCTGCACTAATCAACTTAATTATCTCCAATATACAGAGAAAACTCTAAGCATAGCCCTTAAAGTTGCCAATTGCTAAAACTTCTCCGGAGCAAGATAAAATCTCTACTTTTTCCCCCTCAAAATAAGTTTTCTTGATATCTTGAAATTATGTCTTTGAAACAATTTCGTCTTGGTCCCAGAGTGTTTTGTGTGCTTGCATATCAAATATGTCACATTGTAAGATATCTCCCAATGTTTCAAAGTCTCCATGTGGATATTTTAAATGTACTTCAGGATTTACAACATTGGTTATTATCACTACACATCTTCTCTCACCACAACGTTGGAAATGACACACATTCATAGGATTAAGACTATGCATTTGTCCAAAAGCCACCACTTCATTCTTCTTATATAACACCACATCCATACCCTCTGTTAGGGTGAATACCTGTTTTATGTACAAAAATAGATTAGCAACTCAAAATGAACATAATAAATAATCATTGAGCTTATTATTACTTAATAACTTCTATATCAAAACTAGCAGAGAAGGCATTAAACCTAAACCCTACATCCTAAACTTTAAACAATTGTTACCAAAACATCTTAACCACCGTAAATCCTAAACTTTAACATTTAATTCCAAAACCATAAATCCTAAACTCCTAAACAATAAATCCTAAACCTTAAACCCTAAACTCTAAATCCTAAACCTTAACCACCGTAAATCCTAAACTTTAACATTTAATTCCAAAACCATAAATCCTAAACTCCTAAACAATAAATCCTAAACCTTAAACCCTAAACTCTAAATCCTAAACCCTAAATCCTAAATCTTAAATCCTAAATCCTAAACCCTAAACCCTAACCCTAAAATACAACTAAAATTTAATGAATTTTTTAAATTTGTGCAGCAGGTTGGATATATCCCACAAATCAAGAATTTTTCTTATTTGTGTAACAATTTGATATATTGTTGGGGAATTTATCCAACCTATTGCACAACTCAAGAATTTTCTTGATTTGTGCAAGGTTGGATATACCCCCCAACCTGTTGCTCGAGCAATAGGTTGGGGTCACCCCAACCGAGGCTTATTATTGGATATACCCCCCAACCTGTTGCTCGGTATATCCAATAATAAGCCTCGGTTGGGGTGACCCCAACCTATTGCTCGAGCAACAGGTTGGGGGGTATATCCAATCTATTGCACAAATCAAGAAAATTCTCGATTTGTGCAACAGGTTGGATATACCTCCCAACCTGTTACTTGAGCAACAAGTTGGGGGGTATATCCAACCTGTTGCTCAAGCAACACGTTGGGGGATATATCTAACCTGTTACACAAATCAAGAAAATTCCTTGATTTTTGCAATAGGTTAAGTGCACCATTAACCTATTCCACTTGCAACAAGTTAGGGGATATATCAAACCTATTGCACAAATTGGAAAAAATCATTAAATTTTGATTGTATTTTAGGGTTAGGGTTTAGGGTTTAGTATTTAGGGTTAAGGATTTAGGGCTTAGGATTTAAGATTTAGTATTTAGGGTTTCGAGTTTATGATTATGTTTTTAGGGTTTAGGGTTTAGTATTTAGGGTTTAGGGCTTAGGGTTTAGAATCTAAGGTTTAGGGTTTAGGATTTAGCATTTAGGGTTTATGATTATTGTTTTAGGGTTTAGGATTTAGGATTTAGGTTTTAGGTTTTAGGGTTTAGGGTTTAGTATATAAGATCATGAGCTTAGAGTCTAGAATCTAGGGTTTAGGATTGAAAATTAGGTTTTAGAATTTAAGTTATAGGGGTTAGGGTTTAAGGTTTAGGGTTTAGGGATCATAACTGTTACATAAGTTTAAGAGCTTAGATTGTATAACCTAAGATTTAGGAAACTTTAGGATTTAAGATTTAGGTGTAAGATTTAAGGTATATAGACTATATAAAATATGCATTCCAAAGTATTTAGTTTGGATATATATAGACTATATGTTATATGCTTTCCAAAGTGTTTTGTTTATAGGTACAATCCTTTGCAAAGGCTTTACTTTAAGTAAGTATAAGTCTACCTAGTCAAAGTATCCTACTGATTAGGGATAAGCACATAGGCTAAAAGCACACCGATTCATATTTTCTTACATTCATGCTGCATGGTATATCGGAAGGTATGATCCTTTGCAAAGGCTTTACTTTAAGTAATTATAAGTCTACCTAGTCAAAGTATCCTACTGATTAGGGACAAGTACATAGGCTAAAAGCACACCAATTCATATTTTCTTACATTCATGCTGCATGGTGTATCAGAAGAAATGAAAAAGTATGTGATAAGAAATATTCAGAAGAAATATGTATTCCATATCATGGATACCATGGATATTTGGTGGTTGCTAAAGTAAAAAAATGATATGGATGCAATGACACTGTAGTTTTGTGCAAAGCCTTAAACAAAGTTTAAGGCTTTTGCAAAGTATTACACATAGTAACAAAGATAAGTAAGTATGCTAAACCTCTTCTAGATTCTATGGTTTTAAATACCTACCTTACAAATACATTATCTAATTTTTCATTCTTCGACTAACTAACAAGTATAATACACATGGAAGAAAAGCATACATGCTAAAAGTACGTGTGTAAAATTTAATATTTTCTTATTTTTTAAATTAATTCAATTCTTTGATTGAATACTTTTTAAAATTGAAAGGTTATTAGTATAGTCTACATAATTTTAGATGTTATTAATGTATAATATTAATCATTTATATATTTATTTAAATGTATATAATAATTAAATTATATTTATATTAGTTTTTAAGTTAATAATGTATAGAATAGCAATATATTCACTAATTCTTCATTGTTTTAAGAATAAGTATTATATAAAGCACATATGCTAGAAGACCTGCCTTTCAAGTTATATTTTTTAAATTAATGTATTTATATAATATTTATATTAATTTATAGATTAATAATATATATTTTTGCAAAATTATATTTTAACATTAGTTAATAAAAATTTATTATATTAATATTATAAATGGATTTCTTATATTAATAAAGTGTCGTGAGAAGAGTTTTTTGGAAAGATTTATGATTAAATTTTGTTTTGAAGTTGTTGTGTATGCAATAGGTAGGGAGGTTTGAGTGGTTTTAAGGTTGAGAGAGAAATTTGTAATAAAGTGTCGTGAGAAGAGTTTTTTGGAGAGGTTTATGATCAAATTTTGTTTTGAAGTTATTGTGTACGCAATATGTAGGGAGGTTTGAGTGGTTTTGAGGTTGAGAGAGAAATTTGTAATAGATTGTTTTTTTTTATTGAGGAGTTTTTTGGAGAGATTTATGATTAAATTTTGTTTTGAAGTTGTTGCGTACGCAATAGATAGGGAGGTTTGAGTGGTTTTGAGGTTGAGAGAGAAATTTGTAATAGATTGTTTTTTTTTGTTAAGGAGTTTCTTAGAGAGATTTATGATAAAATTTTGTTTTGAAGTTGTTGCATACACAATAAGTAGGGAGGTTTGAGTGGTTTTGAGGTTGAGAGAGAAATTTGTAATAGATTTTTTTTTTTTTGGAAAAATTGTTACATGCCCAATAGGCTAGGAGAGAAATTTCTGAAAATAGATTGTGAGAGTTTGAGGTAAAGAGGAAAATTTATGGGGAAAAAGATTTAATGCCAAAATGGTTTTTTGAAGTTGTTGCGTACACACAAGTTTTTTAGAAAAGAATCGGATTTGAAAAAAAATTCAAATTTAAAAAAACTTGATGCTTAGAAGTTCTTGCATATGCAATACGTTAGAAATGAACTCACCTCTTGTAACATTTTGAAAATTTTTGAGAATCCTGCAACAGGTTAATAAGAGGAGAGAAGCGTGGAGTGTAAAAGAATGATCTTTGAATGAAAGAGAGAATGAAGAATGTTCTACTTATAGTGAACCTAAAAGAACTAAAAAAACCTTAAAAACTAAAAAAAGCTGACTTGACCTAAAAGCTACCCATTTCGTATAAAACTTTACTTCTCCTTATTCTCTCTCACAACTTTCTTGGAGCTCCTCCACCAACTCTCCACTCAGGTACGCCCTCCCTCTCCTCCCTCCCCTCCTGCTTCCCATCCCCTCTCCTCCCGCTTCCTCTCTCCCCTCCCTTCTGCTCTCCCTTAAATTTTTTTTTTAAATTAAATTAAAATTTAAATATAAAAATAAATAAATTAATTAAAATAAAATAATTAAAAAAAGATGAAAAAAATAAATAAATTTAATTTAATTTTAAAAATTTTTAAAATAAAAAATAAGTAAAACTTAAAATAATATTTAATTAGAAATTTATTTAATATTTTGAGTTTGAAAATCATTGTAATTCTCATTTTTTATTTTTGATTGTTTTTCAGAAAACTATGGCTTCCAGTTTTGGTTCCAAGGTGTCTTTCAAATACCTTGAACATGCTTGGCATTTTATGGAGCGCAAATCAAAGTATTTTTTGGTGATCACTGCAGAGAATGCGTCAAGCATGAAATATTCTCCAGAGGCAGTAAGAAATGGTGGCATGGTCTCAAACATCAACATTAAAGAAAACAATTTGATAGAAGTTGTGTGCAAAGGGAAGAATGACGAGGTGGTTTACAAGTTATGAGTTACGCACAAGCACTTCTTAAAGCCCTTACCAGATTCAATTGAGGGATCCCAAGAATTACTTAGTGCCTTAGAAGCATTGAAGAAAATGTGGGATGCATTTCCAAGTGGTGATGTTGTACTTTCAGCAGCAGTAAGTGCAGCAATAAGTATGCCATCTATAACATGTAACCCTCAAGTTGTACCGCCAATATCTGTGGTGATAACTATGGTAACTCCGGCAAGAGTAACTACAATATTTGTGGTAGTAACTACAGTATCTCCAACTGTACCTACACCATCGACTACTGCAACTACAGGAACAAGAAGGAGTGATCGTGGAGCAGATTCAAGTTCTACAGCTATTCCCAGAAAGAGAGAAAAAATAACTCCTACTCCACGTGCAGATCGTTCAAGTGCACGTTATTTAAAACCAGGTGAAAAATTGGATAGCGATGAATAGGAGGATCCGCAAGAAGAAGATACAAGTCTCGAAGACTTTTCTATAAGTGTGGCAGACTTACATCCTCCAGAGGATGAGGGGTACATTTGGGGATTTTCACAATTCAACGTGGCCACAATGCTTATTGATCGAGCTTCGTCTTTCACAAATCAAAGAAAGCTAGATAAGACATTTGCACACAAATTGTATGAAGATACGAGGAAAACAAGAACTCCAGTTGCCACTAATATCACTCTTCGTCCTATGGTGTTTAAGAGACTTCAAGAAGATGATCCTACATTGCCTGATGTCACATTTCAAAAGCACATGGACTTTCTTGATGCTTTTGAGAACTTTAGAAGGAGTGACTTTCTTCGTGGAGAGGCTTTGTACCAAAGCCGATATGGGAATGACATCGAGAAGAGATACATGCTGGCAAAGAATAGATTCTTGGAAAGATTCAGGTTTGAGCCCATTGATGGGTAACACTTTTGGGAAGCTTGCAAGATCGCCCTTAATGAGGGAAGAAAAGGAAACTTGCCACAGATTGAGTGGATGGAAAAGTTTCAACGGGTCATTTGTCATGCATGTATGCATATTTAACGATGACTCGAAGTACATTCTAGAATCAGAAAGGTTAAATTTTGCTCCATTTAGGTTGAAAAAAAGCTCTTCTCTTTTTGAGATCTTGATAAAGGCAAGGGAGTTATGGGTGGGCTATGGAAAGCCACAAACAGTGAAGGGCAGGAGACCTACATCTGAGTACATGGCAAAGAGGACTCGGTTCTATAGATGATTGAAAGGTGTTGTAAGCAATACGCAAGGCATACCAAGTAATAAGGTTGAGGCAAAGGATTTGAACATCGCCGTTGCAAGATATAGGGATGTTACTTGCATTGTTTGCTGCGAGGACTCATGTTTCAGAGCATGGTGGATGTTTGCCAAGCATATGAAACAGGGAAGATATCCTTTGAGGCACCAGAGCACACTGCAACTCAGAGGAAAGAAATAAACCGATGGCTATTGTTTGGTGGAGAGCATTAAGTTTTGTTCCAGATGCAATAACAAAAGATGTATGCAAGAAGATCCTAAGTGGTGACTGCTTCTTTGGAAAGAAGAGCAAGCATAGCAACTTGGATGAAGTGGTCACCCGAATGATTCAAAGTGAGGCTGCTCTCTCGGCACTATTGTTTTTATTGAAATCTGATGATGAGTTAGCTGGCAAGTCAATTGATGTGGATAAGAAGAAAGCACTTAGCCTAGGTTAAGACATGGGCTAGAAAGTGGTTGGCTTCAATGGATGCAAATGCCACACCAATAAAGGATCTAAGAGCTAAAATGCCAAAGGTTGTTGAGACAGAATATATGGACATCAAGAAAAAGGCCTTGCAGTCCACTGTCCAAGGTAGAGCAATTGGTGGTTTAGATGATGGTTCTCCATTCAACTTCTCCTATGATATCCTACTATCAGAGAATGATACAAAATTTGCACACATCAATGGCATTGATACAGAGCATTTCATAACAATGAGCGGTCATGCTTGGGAGAAGCCATGCATATTTTTCATAGATGAATTGCAAGACCTTGCAGTGTCATGGATAGTTGAACTTGTGCAGTTTATCATAGAAGGTCCTATGGCAGATAAAAAAAGATCAACGTTGATCCTATTCGTGATAGAATCACAAAGGGATGCCTTGTATGCGAGTTTGACATCTGCATTTTATTTGCTTTCAAAATTATACCATGGTATAGTCCTAAGCAATCATATGACTGTCTTGGAAGGCACTGCCATTCAAGTCTTGCAGCCTTTCTTGATGTGCTTCTTATCTAGGGGTGGTGGCAATCTAATCAAAATTCCTCTAAGGCCTCTTGAGCTTCATTACTTTGAGGACAATAAGGTTAAGCTTGATGCATCAATGGTGGATTACAGAAAGCCGATGGATCCTGATGTGATACTAGAGATGACAAAGAATTTACTGAATGATGGGTGGGAAGTAGCATTGTATCGAATGGGTTTTGCTATTGAGAAATTGATACGCCAAGGTAGAAATATAAATGTCATTGATACCCCCCATCAAATTGAGTTCTTTGACACATATTACAATTGCACTACCTTCTTTGAAGAGGAAAATGTCAAAGAAGAGGGTAGTGAGAAAAATGTCGAAGATGAGGGTAGTGAGTCTAAGGGTGATGATTCTAGCTTAGGTGATGATGAGGATCAAAGCTCTGCATCCGATGACTTACGCCAAGAAGAAATCTGCACAAAGAATAAGGGTGATCAATTGTCAACTAGAGTCAAGGAGGTTCCACTCATCATATGGGAAGGCTCGCGACAGCAAGAAGTAGTAGTACATCACGTCACAGAAAAAGGTAAGGCTAAAGAGGTGGAAGCAATCCCCTTGAAATTAAAAGTGAGGAAGGCACCCTTGATCTTGGGTGAAGGACATGCAAGTGGATCAAGCAAGGAAGACTTACTCAAAGAAGGTATGGACGAGGCAAAGCATGACCAGGAGGAGTTACCAGGAGGCATAGATGGTTCTTCAACCATGACCTTACAGACTCCAGAGCAGCCTACTAGTCAGAAACCTAGTAGCCAGGTCCCTACTCACCAACAACTTGGCCATGAGGCTCTAGAGTAGCCTACTAGTCAGGTGCTTGGAACTAAAGAGCAGACTATTGAGGACCTTGCTATTGAGACTCCAGTCTTAGAGCAGCCTATTAGTCAGGACCCTGGTAGTCAAGGGCCTAGCATTGAGGACATTGCACTGAGTAACATGATGGCTGATGGCTTTGTAATCACAAGTTTTGAACTTCTATGTAAAGCGAATATCTAATAAAAAGTTTACTACTTTTTTATTTCTTTACTCTCATAATTGTGTATAAAGATTCTAAAAATGTACGCATTATACCTTCCGCGTGGCACATACCAAATTAGTTGGAAACCAAATCTTGCGTGGATGTAGGTCTAGGGTAGCCTAAGAGCCGTGCAAAGTTTCATCCCCAACAGATAAGTCCACATGCGTATTTGGTTAGTACGTGCACCATTTTTCATACGTAGTCACTGGTAGGGATTATAAAAATGTACACATTCTACCTTCCACGTGTCACATACCAAATCAATTGGAGACCAAATCTTGTGTGGATGTACGTCTAGGGTAGCTTGAGAGCCGTGCAAAGTTTCATCCCCAACAGATAAGTCCACATGCATATTTGGTTAGTACGTGCACCATTTTTCATATGTAGTCACTAGTAGGGATTGTAAAAATGTACACATTATACCTTCCATGTGGCATATACCAAATCAGTTCGAGACCAAATCTTGCATGGATGTATGTCTAGGGTAGCCTAAGAGCTGTGCAAAGTTTCATCCCCAACAGATAAGTCCACATACGTATTTGGGTAGTACGTCCGCCATTTTTCATACGTAGTCACTAGTAGGGATTGTAAAAATGTACGCATTATACCTTCCACGTGGCACATACCAAATTAGTTGGAGACCAAATCTTGCATGTATGTAGGTCTAGGGAGCCTAAGAGCCATGCAAAGTTTCATCCCCAATAGATAAGTCCACATGCATATTTGGTTAGTACGTGCGCCATTTTTCATACATAGTCACTAGTAGGGATTGTAAAAATGTATGCATTATACCTTCCACGTGGCAGATACCAAATTAGTTGGAGACCAAATCTTGCATGGATGTAGGTCTAGGGTAGCCTAAGAGCCGTGCGAAGTTTCATCCCCAACAGATAAGTCCACATGCATATTTGGTTAGTACGTGTGCCATTTTCCATACGTAGTCACTAGTAGGGCGTGCTTGCAAAATTGTATGCATTATACCTTCCACGTGGCACATACCAAATTAGTTGGAGACCAAATCTTGCATGGATGTAGGTTTAGGGTAGCCTAAGAGCTGTGCAAAGTTTCATCCCCAACAGATAAGTCCACATGCGTATTTGGTTAGTACATGTGCCATTTTCCATACGTAGTCACTAGTAGGGAGTGCTTGCAAAAATGTATGCATTATACCTTCCACGTGGCACATACCAAATCATTTGGAGACCAAATCTTGCATGGATTGTGGGGGTTAAAGGTCACTGTGCCTTTACCCCGGTTATGTACAATACTCAAACACATATATAAATGAATGAAAAAGAAGATTAGGGTGGTTCTACACCCACCAAAACTTGTGTGGCTCTCTGTCTCTCTCTCTCTCTCTCCTTCTTCCATTCTTGCTTCCGTTGAGAGCACTCTCAACTGGTATCAGAGCCCGGGTGATCTAGCTGAGCGTGCGCGAATGCTTGAAGCTCAGCAGCTCTGTGGGAGGAAGGAGAAGCTCTGTGGAAAGCTTTGTGGGTGACTTTACTTACATCCGAGTGTGCAGAGACCTTGGAGGAACCTTTGGAAAAGTCACTTTGGCTTTGCGAAGTGGTTTTGAGAGCCTGTTAAGAGTTTTCAAAGAAAAAGTCGTTTTTTGAGCTTTTCCTTGTTCCGTTCGATGACAGAGACTCCATATTGACTTGTAGAGGCAACTATTGCTTGCTTTTGGTGTCCACTTCACTTCAGGAGCTTGGAAACACCTTCATTCTTGAATCTGGGATCATTTCATTGGATTTCTGACTCACTGTGTCAGTTCCTGCGTTTTTTGCCTGGGTGTTGGAACTCAAGTTTGGAGCAACCATTTGCAGATCTGTCAGTTCTGGTGGACTTAGGAGGTCCTAAAACTTCTATGTTGCTCATCATTCGCACTCCGGTGGAGTTTACAAACAGCTCTGTTTCCAAAAACGTTTTTCAGTCCGTGTGTTGGACCCAGTGATTGAGACCACGGTTTCTAAAACCGTCTGTCCCATTGCATTCCGAACGCCCAAAAACCCCTACCTATCAGTTCTTGCACGATTCGGTGGAGGATTTTCAGAGTTATAGATCTCTGTGTATTCGATTTCGTCTCTCTGTTATGCATTTTTCATTCTAAGGTTTTGAAACCTTAGATTTATGCCACATGGCAGTGGATAAGTATTGACTCCCATTTCTCACTCATCGGTTGGGATTTTGGAGTTCTGGCAGAAGAGAGATATTTGCAGATTTTCTTGCTGAGTCCGATTATGCAATGGCGCCCATGTTTTGAGGCATCTCAGGTTCTATTTTCAGTAGCGCTCATTACCGTGGGACTATAATTTCTTGAGCATACCTTATGCATATCACTCTGGTTGCAGTTTGAGCAGTGTGCACTCATTCGTGGTATGCATTGGGTTGCAGTGGATGATTTATAGGCCATTTGGATGCATTGCGGTCCTTGTTGGATGCGCTGATAGGCCCAAATTGCCTTATGGGATGCTATTTTTTATGGACGCTTTGCACATGGATGCTATTTTATGCTGAGGGACAGCTTTGACACATTGCTAGTGATGCACTGATAGTGCTATGCTCTCTTGGATGAGATATTATTGATGCATATGCCAGTGGACGGTGTTTATGCTTGAGTCATTTAGCACTTATTGGCATTTTCTTTTGGGCCAGATTTGCTCATATGGATGCATAGTATATGCACATGAGTCAGATGCATCTTTTGATGCTTTGAGCTTTGAGTTTTGGTGACATTTCACTCTATTGTGGCATACACATTTGGGTGCACCTGGTATTTGGTGTGATTCTCTCTTGCAGGCACTAGCATTTGGGATTTTGTTTCATTTGCATCATGGCATCCTCTTCCATGTCTGAAAAGGAGTTTTTCAACATTAAAAAGTTTGATGGGACAAACTTTTCTTTGTGGAAGAAACAAATAAGGGATGTGCTTATTCAACCCTTGGCAGGGATTGAAGCTAAGCCTGCAAATATGTCTGAGGATGATTGGAATGAGTTGGATGCATTAGCAAAGTCTACTATTAGACTTCATCTTGCAGAGTCAGTTTATTTCACAGTAGTAAATGAGCAGACCACGGAAGGTTTGTGGAAGAAACTGTGTGCCACTTATGAGAAGGAAACTGCCTCTAATAAGGAGTACCTCATGAAGAGGTTGTTTGAGCTGCAGATGAAGGAAGGGGTCTCCATTGCTTCTCACTTGAATGAATTCAATATTATTTTCAGCCAACTTCAGGCTCAGAAAATGAATTTTGATGTGGAGACTAAGGCAATATTTCTCTTATGTTCATTGCCATCCTCATGGGATACCTTCCGTACAGCTATCAGTAACTCTGCACCTGGTGGAGTACTGAAATTTGATGATGTTGTGGGTAGCTTGTTGGCCGAGGAGATCAGACGGAAGTCTATGGATAGCAACAAGCAGGATGCAGCCTTAAATGTGCAAAGGGGTAGATCATAGTTCAGGGGGAAGTCCTAAGAAAGAGGGAAGTCTCGTAGCAAATCCAGGGCACGGAACATTGAATGTTACCACTGTGGCAAGAAGGGCCATATGAAAAAGGATTGCTACAAGCTAAAAAGAGAGCAAAAGTATAAGAAAAAGAATGCAAATTGGGGTGCAAATCAAAAGGAAGAGAGTCCAAGGGAGGACAAAGGAAAAGTGAAGATCGAGGAGATCAATGCAGTCACACATGATAGTGACAATGATGTTCTCTTCATGTCTAGTTTATCTACAGAGTTGCTTGCCACTTCAGATGATGCATATTCCCAGGATTGGATTTTGGATTTTGGTGCTTCATTCCATGTTACTCCCCATAGGGAATGGTTCTCCACTTATGACAGTGGAAAGACAGGTTGTGTGCATCTTGGAAATGACTATGCATGTGACATAGTGGGAGTAGGTGACATAAAGTTTTCTTTTGCAAATGGGTCTGCATTTATTTTGAAACATGTGAGACATGTGCCTAAGTTGACCAAGAGTCTTATTTCAGTGGGTCAACTAGATGATGCTGGTTTTCACACCACTTTTGGCTTTCAGAGTTGGAAAATTCAGAAGGGCTCTATGCTTTTGGCTAGGGGTGCCAAGTGTGGGACTTTGTATCCCTTACATGTATCAGGGGTATTTGATCATGTTGTTGCAATAGCTTCAAAATCTGCTTCAACTAAAGGTCGCAAGTCTTCAATGTGATGCTCACCCTTTAATTCCTTCATCTACTATAGGTGAATCAACTCTATGTGTCTCAAGAGGCCTCTCAATGCTAGACCATATCTTAATATGGGGATTATATGATGCATGTGCCACACACATAGCCTCGACATCTGTTGCCTATTAGGATTTCTTCATCAGTGCGATCACTTTTCTTTTGCTTGACAATGGTTGTAATAACACACCTCCATTAGTAAAGATGTCAACAACAACTTCATGTTCCCTACTACAATAGCACCTGATGCACTCCTTGATGATGCCATGCTTCACAACTGACTCTTCTTCATACTCATCATCCTCATCATCATCCTCATCCATTAGTGTTATTCTCCAATTATTTGCGTGAGGTTGTGGACAATGGCACCAATGCCATTCATTACATGGATTGAAGAGAATCGCACTAGTGCCATTCCCCATTCTCCATGTGATGAATGTCAATAGTTCCATTCTACCCACCATAATTTGATTATTTGGAGAATGGCACCAGTGCTAAACTTCACAACTTCTTATGATCTTTTAGAGAATGGCACTAGAGTCATCCTCCATGTAGACTTTTCACTAGATGTCAATAGCACTAATGCTAATGTTCATGTGAGTTTGTAAAGAATGGCATTGATGCCGTCATTTAGATGCCAATGTTGTCACGTGAGATTTTTCTCATACAAAATTTGGAGGAACCTTAACAAATGATGATTAGAGATTGGTACTCATTCCATTCCCCACAACACATGATGGTTGGACAATGGCACCAGTGCCATTCTCCACAACATCATATGATTATTTGAAGAATGTTACAAGTGTTATTCTCTATTCTCCATGTGGTGAATGACACTGGTACCATTGTCCACAACACCATCTGATTATTTAGATAATGGCACTAGTGACATTCATCACATGGATTTTTGACGATGGCACCAATGCCATCCTCCATCCTCCATGTGATGAATGGCACCAATGTCATTCTCTAAGTAACCACATGATGTTTTGGAGAACGGCACCAGTGCCATTATCCTCAAATTCATCTGAGCAGTAATGCCAATCTCAATGCGAATTTGTGAAGAATGGCATCGGTGCCATACTCCATGAGAGTATGTGAAGAATCCTGCATGAGAGTTTGTGGATAGTATAATTGGTGCCATCCTCCATGATGTTGGTTCCATTCTCCACAAAAATTCTATTCTCCACAACACATGATGGTTGGAGAATGGCACCAGTGCCATTCTCCACAATATCATATGATTATTTGGAGAATGTCACCAGCGCTATTCTCTGTTCTCCATGTGATGAATGGCACTAATGTCATTCTCAACCACATCATATGATTATTTGGTGAATTGCACTAGTACCATTTCCCACAACACCATTAGACTTTTTGGAGAATGGCACCACTGACAATCATCACATGGACTGTGGAGGATGGGACCAATGCCATTCTCCATTCTCCATGTGATGAATGGCACTGATGCCATTCTCCAAGTAACCTCATGATGTTTTGGAAAATGGCACTAGTGCCAATATCCTCAAATTCATATGTGAAATAATGCCAATCTAAATGGGAGTTTGTGGAGAATGGCACCCATGCCATACTCCATGAGAGCTCGTGGAGATTAGCAGTGGTGTCATCCTACATGACCTTGTGGATAATGACACTAGTGCCATTCATCACATGGATTGCCGAGAATGGAACAAGTTCCATTCTCTAGATATCAAAGTTATCCTACCAGTGGAACACAAAACATGATATCAGGGTTATCACATTAGAGTCTTCACAAATAATATGTATAGGAACCTAACACAACACCTATTTCATTAATTTTAGACTTGTGCACTGTCCAAATTCATTTTGTGAGATAATTTTGGATAAAGCATTTAAAAAAAAGAGGCTCTTATAAAAAAAAACTTTAAGTCAAAAAGTAAGATTTTAAAAAATCAAATTAGAAAAAATGACGTGACATGTTATTAAAACTAGAGTACATTAAAAAAAGAGGACTTCATGTTGTTAAAAGAGACAAAAAGTAAGATTTTAAAAAATCAAATTAGAAAAAATGGCGTGACATGTTATTAAAACTAAAGTACATTTAAAAAAAAGCATGACACATTTGTACAAGAAGTAGATCATATAACTCAAAGCCATATGGTGTTAAAAAACACCTTCCATTAGCTCAGCCTAGAAGATCTCATCTTTGTATCTCTTGTCTATTACAACTTTACATTAGAGAACTAAAAAGTCTTTGTGGAACTGTAGTTTCATTTCTTGTCTATTACAGTTACTTTAGAAAACACATAAGTCTCTATGGAATTAAATTTCCATCACTTGACTATTAAGTCATTAGAGAGAGCATATGTCCTCGAAAGTGCCTACTATGGCATTGGCTTCATGAAAACAAGCAGACTTTAAACTTGTAGGGCATGCATAACCAGGGCTCGCATCACAAATCTCCTCACAGACTCTCCTCACAACTTGTTTCGAATCTTTCGCCGACTTGTAAGCATTCAACAACTCTTCTTTTCTCTCTTGGCTTTCCTCATCTTCACCATTTTTTTCAATACAGCTTCTAGCCACCGCCATATCTTGTACAAAAATTTAACTCGTTAGCATAAGAAGTACATGATTAAAAGAAGCGAAAAAGAAAGCTAAGGATATTCACCTCTTCTACTGAGTTGAAATCAAGCATCCATGTGCGTAACGTATCCTCCTCGAATGATTTTCCCTTCATTGGTCCATACAAAAGAGATCTAAGACAAAATTTGAGTTCAGTAAATGAAGTCGGGTAGTAACTAGTCATTGTCTTAGAGGGAAAGTGGGAGAAGGAGAGTGAGGGAGCGATAGCGAGGGATGCACAGTGAGCTGCCCCTCCTTCAAGAGTGATAGAAAGTGAGGGAAGACGTAAAGTGAAAGATGAATACAAGTTAATCAAAAGGACTAGGATGTAAGAAATAAGAGAGTGTTTGTGGAAGGACTATGATGGAAGAATACAAGTGCACTAAGGCACGATGTGTTTGCTATGATAAGGATAAGGGTTGGAATAAAGTGAGAGAAGCATTGGAAATGCTCTACTTTAAGTGAGTGGAGACTGTCCAATTGAATAAAATTTTGTAGAGCTTTGGGAATGCTGTACTTTAAGTGAGTGGAGCATTGGGAATTGATACTTTGCCATGAAATATATTACAAATATTACATCATCACATATTCATATCAAAATTCTCATCACAGAAGGTTATATTTCCAAATAATCACATCATCAGACATTCATATCATAAAATTGTGTGCATGAAATAAATATATAAATATCATGACTAAATGCCACTTAAGTAATAAGTCACAAATTGGTGTATAATCAACAAAAACTAAATCATGATTCATACATTGCAACAAATAAATGTCAACCATAATATTCATGGAATAAACAACATCATGAGAATATGCTCCTCATGGATATATACAAACACAACATCATACATGCATCACAACTCTTCTGATGCTTCTAGTGGAGACTGTGGCAACTCTTTTGATGCTTCCAATGGAGGCTGTGGTGCTCTAGATGTACACTCAGTCTCTACTTCTTCTGTAGTATGTACTGCTTTCAGAGTAGACTCGGTATCCTCTTCCTTAAATGCAAGCGAAGGCTGTAGCAACTCTTCTGATGCTTCCAGTGGAGGTTGTCATGCTGTAGGTGTACACTGAGTCTCTACTTCTTCTGTAGTATGCAGTGCTTTCACAGTAGACTCAGTCTCCTCTTCCTTAAATGCAAGCTCTGATATTGCTTTAGTTGCACATTGTATTCTAATGGCAGCAATTAGGTCTCGAATGATTTTAGCCCTAAACAATTGTATATCCTCCTCTGAATATTTGAGCTCCAAAGAGTCTTCTGATGAGACCTGTGGCTTAAGTGAGAAAATTTCTTTGAAAATCAACATGCAGTTATAGGCAACTCTCCACCCACAACTATGCCCATCTTCTTGCTCTACTACTAAACGCTTTTGGAAGTCTAGCGAGTCTTTGTAATGTCCTGTTTCTCTGATAGCAAATACCAACTTCTCAATCGACCGGCTCATCATGACATATTAAAAAAACTTAGTGTGTCTATTACATAAGGTACATAATATAGAAGTAACAACAGATTAATAGAATACTTACATTTGCACTGAGCCATGAAAGCCTGCAATCAAGTTAACAAACCAACAATAGTTGTTTTCAAGGTCCCAAACCACCAGACTCCAATGTTCCCTATACGAATAATTAAGAATCATTATTATTTAACACAATGTTGCCAGTATAAGATGAAAATAAAGGTTGCCATGATACTTACATCTCATGATATGCCATAAATAGGACTTGCATGCCATGTAAATGTAAAGGCTATAACCATTTACAAACATCGGCTATCGTCTATTGAAAGAGCTTCCCAATTCTTCCAATGAAGCCATGTTTGTAGAGTTGAGGTCTTCTATCCCCTTTAACTCTTTGACGGCATTCATTTCTCACTCCTCTGAGCCATTATTTATTTGCCTTGTGGGAGGGTCCATAATGTCGCCCTTAATGATTGCTCGAATGGTACATGTTATAAATGCATAGAGATGCAAATCCGTATATGTTGACAGTGTGGTGTCATTTTGTATCTCAAAAATTTGACCAAGTACCAAAAAGCAATTGTAGCCCACCCTCTATCCACAATTATAGATGTGGCTATCCTCTTGATGTGATACCTGACATGTTATATACTCTATTTGTTGTGCCAAGTCACATTGCCGCATTACGTGTCGATAGCACCTACTAACTTTCGAGCCGATCTGCACATCAAAACATATAACAGCAGTGAATATGTGCATTGCATATCAATCTACATGTCAACAAGTGACAACAAGTGTAGTCTATACTTACTCTAACACAGTGCCATGGACGGATGTCATTGAGTTGGCAAAGAAGCACTTCTTAGCAAAGATGTCCATGACTACCAGACTCCAATGTGAGCTGCATTATTAATAAAGAATAATTACTGTGTTTGAGACGAAAAAACAAGTAGGGTTTGATGCTTACTTCTCATAATATGCTGTAAAGATAACTCGTGCCTCATTCATAGAAACGTGCTTCAACCACTTGCAAACATCCTCTATGGTTTCTTCTTTGTTGCTAAGCACTTCCGAAATAAGAGGATCGAGCATATATGAAACGCTTTGTATATTTTGAGAAAAATTTGCTATAACATTACTATATTTAAAAAAAAGTATTAGCTTCTTGGGTTTAATCAAAATAAGCAAAGTATAAAGCCAAGGAAAAGGCTACATCAAACCTGAGGATGATTGTAATGACTTTGACATTAACCTCTTTCTTAGGATTCAAGAGGATTAAAATCTCTTCTTCACCAAATTCAAAAAAATGAGGTTGTTGTCGAATTAACAACATAGTGGTGAATGAACTTCCAATCTGCTGCAATAGAGTCATATTTTCATGACTCATCTTATTGAGAGAGTAGTTTACATCGTATTCTTCTTCACTTGCTATGTCTTCTACATCCTCCTTCTGCTATAAAAATATAAAAAAGTTATGCGATGTACACATCCCAAATAAAGGCTTAAACAAGTAGATAAGGTTTCATACATGCTTTCATTAGAGTGAGTCTCTCCTCCTCTTGGAGCAAAAATTTAAAAAGTAAGGTTTCATACATGCTTTCATTAGAGTGAGTCTCTCCACCTCTTGGAGGAAAATTTTAAAAAGTTATGAGATTTACACATCCCAAATAAAAATAAAGGTTTAAATAATCATAGAAGTATAAAGATAGCATGCTTTCATTAGACACAGTCTCTTCTCCTCTTAGAGGAAAATATAAAAAAGTTATGAGATTTACACAACCCAATTAAAGGCTTGAACAAGCATACAAGTATAAAGATAAGGTTTTATACATGCTGCAATGTAGTCATATTTTTAGGTTGTTTCCCAATGGTAGCAATTAGATGCTGAATACTCTCAGCCCGAAACGCTAGTAGATCGACTTCTGTACTATATGATTCCATTTTGACTAGTAACTCCAAATCAAAATCTCTCTAAGAAACAACATGCAATTGTAGGCAACTCTCCACCCACAGCTGTGCCCATCTTTTTGCTCCACTGGTAGACGTCATTTGAATTCTACTTGGTCTTGTTGCTCCGTGGTTGTTCTGACAGCAGATACTAGTTGATATGCAGCACTGTCCATCATGACATATTAAATATATTAATATGTCATGATCATAAGATACAAAATAAGAAAGTAACAAAAATATTAAGAGAATAATTACCTTGGGGAGTTGGCATGATAGCCTTCCATTGAATTCACAAACCATAAACGGTTGACTTCAAAGTCCCAAGCGATCAGACTCCAATGTGAGCTACACGACCAGAATAAAAATGATTATTGTTTTACACAAACTTGCCAAAGAAATAGAAAAATAAGGTTGGAGTTGATACTTATTCCTCATGATAAGGCATAAAGATGACTCGCACCCCATCTAAACTCAAAGGGCTTAACCTGGTATAAACATCTTTTATAGTCTTTTGAGGAGAGCTAAGAATAGAAGAAAGGAGAGTATCGAGCATGTAGACATGATTCTGCATTGCACTAGGAAGCTGAGAAATAACTACACTGCACCAAGAAATAAACAAACGTTAGCTCATAGAATTGATTTGCATTCTGCACTAGGAAACTGATATATAACTACACTGTAAACAAATAAAAAAATGTTAGCTCATTGAAGTAGCAACAAATAAACAAACGTTACCTGAGAATGGCCAGGATAACATTGTCATTAACCTCTTTTAAAGGATTGGAGAGGATTGAAATCTCCTCTCTACCAAAGCTCAAATACTGAGGTTCTCGTTTCAAAACGATCCTAACTTCAAATGAGCTCTCCATTTTATCCAATGCAGCTAAATTTGCAGAATGGGTCTCTGTCATAGCTTGTATTCTATGTTTGTGGTCATTCTGCTTTTCCATGGTGTCTTTAAAGCTCTTGTGCTCATGGGATTCTTCAATCAAATTTAGAGGTGGTTGCATTGCTGAAGTAGAAGGGAGTGTCTCCATATTGACTTCATCCATTTCTTTTCCCTCTATTGCCTGTAAACAAATATGAGAGATTAGATTCATTATCTTTAAATTTAAATCTTATTCAAAAAATTGTATTTAGTTGAGAAATAGAGAGTTCATACCGCTAAGTATTGTCGTAGTGGCCTTTTTACATAACCCTGCAAGCCATAATTATCAAAGAAGGCATCATAATCTTTCTCTTCATCCACCAACCTCTCTCTGAACGGGTCATGTAAGTCCATCTTTTCATCATCATCAACTGGGACATTATGATCTTCAAGGTGATTATCCATGTCATCAGTGTCCTTGTGCTCTATCTCTTTTTCATAGCCTGTGGTTAGATCTACTTGAAGCTGAAAATAAGCCATGAAATGCTTGTTTTCAATAATATTTATGGAGTTGCCTTTTCTGAGGAGATCCATGGTAGCTGACCCCAACCTTCGAGTGTTTTATTTGTTGGTGTTTGTTCTACACCCGAGCACACTCACCTTAGGACTGCAAAAGTGAGCATCTTCACTAAGCAGAGCACTAGGTTGGGAAGTAAACCAAGCACTTCTAAGTTAGTCGAGTGAGAGTTTAAAATCGTCAACAAAGTCTAATCTAAAAAGAGTTGGACAAGATTGACCTTCTTTCTACCCAATGTGGAAAATTTTTTGAACTATAAATAATGCTATTTTCTTATCACCTTAGAACATGAATGGAGTGTTGTATTTAACAAACGCAATTGGCCATGTAGACTAGTTTATCAAGCATGTTCCAAACATACTAACTCCATCAAGAGCAAGCCCTTGGGAGGTTCACCTCAGAGAATGTTAGTGTGTCATGTGCATTCAAAAGGAAGGGTTTTTTAATTCAACTTCAAAACACTTTTTAATATGATGACAATAATAAGAGGGGGTATCTAATTCAATTTTAGAAAAACATATGTTAGTTCATAAGTAAAAAGGATTGCCTTTATTGGGCCGAAAATTTGAGTTGAGAAGTTTTTAAAAGTATCCGTTGAATGCACCCATATTTCTACACATTTTGAGTTGGCACTGGATTATAGTGGAGCAGAAGAGGAGGAGCTAATTGATATGAGGGCAGAGTAGATTAGCAAGAAGATGAGAAGCAGTGGAGCCATAGCTAGAGAGAGAGATAGCTAAGAAAGAAAGATAGATAGATAGTTAGATACATAGAGAGAGAGAGAGAGAGAGAGAGAACTTTACACACTATTGTCATTGCTATGTTACCTAAAAGTAATAAGAGAGACATTGCGAGGACATGAAAAATTGATGCCGGCTCAACAATATTTGACTACATAACAAGGGCATTGGACTTCAAATTTCTCCTTGATTTCTCCCCCTAATCTTGACTCCTTTTTGCTTGCTCTAGTTTTGGCTCCTTCAACTACCATATCATGTAGGGTGCAAAAGAAAGAGCTTGTGGCAAGTTTAGAAATTTGTGTGGTTTTAATGCATTGTAGGATTACTTATATTTATTAAATTTTTATAAGTTTCATAATCTTGTGGCATTCTAACACATCTATGGAATTCTTATTTTTAAAATTTCAAAATTATTCCAAAAGATCTTAAATGCTAGAAATTAAAAGTGCAATCAAGTTGATAACGTTTCTTTATAGAGGTAAGAGATGAAGCATACTTTTCAAACTCTCTCTCTCTCTCTCTCTCTCTGTGTGGCATTCTAACACATCTATGGAATTCTTATTTTTAAAATTTCAAAATTATTCCAAAAGATCTTAAATGCTAGAAATTAAAAGTGCAATCAAGTTGATAACATTTCTTTATAGAGGTAAGAGATGAAGCATACTTCTTAAACTCTCTCTCTCTCTCTCTCTCTCTCTCTCTCTCCAAATCGAGAGTTTATCCATGCAACTAGCTAGACCTTTTACTACACACACACACACACACGAATGCAGATGCGTGCACACACACGTACACACACACACACACGTATATATAATCCTTTAGATCCCTTGTTGCTACCATAATTATAAAATCCTTGTTTAAATAAAACATTTGTTTTAAAACAAATTTTGTCAGATATGCTAAATTGCAAGTAATTTTTAATCACAACTACAAGTCTTCAAGTTAAGTCTTATAAGGAGGTGTTGTTAACCACAAGATGTCATGCTAGGCCAAGCCATTATTTTTTGCCAACCTTGCATATTCATTTATGCTAAATTATTATTAGAACCTTGACATACTACTTGGGGATGACTAGACACACCCTCAAAACTATTAATTGAACTGCCATATATTCCTTAGCAAAAATGAAAATCTTCTAGTTGAATTGAATATCTAAGAATAAGATATAGCATCACTATTGCTAATATGGTGGCATGATGATGACGAGGGCTTGCAAGGGCCTTTCAAAAGCAAAATCTTATGAAGTTTATCTGAACGAGGATACAGCTTGCATACTTTAAACATAGACTTCCTTACTTTCTCAACCTAGAAAAGTGACTTTCTCAAAGCATTGAGACGGCTAAAGAAAGGTGGATGTTGTAAAGGATATCTGAGTAGTCAACAGATACAAGTGTAATTCACTTGGGTAGGGGGATGATCCCCTGGGGTTCCGAAAAGCGGTCCAACTGTAACAGCCTGGAAAGGCTGGAGACCATCTTCGCCATTCACGACAGTGGGATATCCCGGTATGCTTCCTTCAACTGCTATCCAGCTAGCCGAGCAGCAACCACAGAGGTTTCTCACAGTTACGTAGTAACTGTTTGTCGGATCAGTCATGTTGGGCGTGGTGACCGACTGTATATCAGTCATTGTGCATAGTATAGGTCCGCCATCGCAAGAGCACAATTCCACGAGTGGCTTCGCACCTGGAACAAGTAGACGCTCATCATCCCAGATTAAATACAGTAGAAAAACGCCCGGCAATATTGAAGGTCGTAGATACTCACAGGAGGGCAGTAGATAGCCGTAGAGACCGATCATCATCGCAGTAAACAAGCTTGTTACAGTGATGGGAAGGCGAGAGTGAGCCATTCCGACTGTTGGGGAGTGGCTAGCTTATACGTTTATCCGTGATCGCAATGATCGCAAGGCCTTTTCTTGTATATACATGTCACACATTGCGTGGCTAGCTTTTACGTTTCTCCGTGATCGCAAGGCCTTTTCTTATATATATTAGTCCGTCTGCCAGGGGCAATCCACTGCCAGGGTCAATCCACTCGCTGGTTAGTGCCGAATCTCTTCAAATCGGTAACATTATCTCTTGAGAGTGCGACGCTCTAAGCAAATATTTGAAAAGAAATTGATTAGCAGGGAAAAATGTCAACGATTGTAAGCTCGTGACATGATTGTAAGCTAGTGCAGCCGCTACTGTCAGCAACAGGGTAACTTGAGTACAATGATTGTAGTACAATGATTGTAAGCTTTTGAAATAATTATAAGCTAATACAGCGGCTACTAGTGTAGCTTGTGAGATGATTGTAAGCTAGTACGGGGACTGCTGGTCAACAACAGGGTAACTTTGAGTACAATGTGAACAATCACAGAGAGCAGCAAGGTGAACAGTCGCTATTAGCTAAGAGCAGCAGCAAGATGACAGCAAGTCAGCAACTTCCAACAACGCACCAGTCGATATCAAATTATAGTTGGAAGCCTTGGATGGAAATTTTTGAGTACACAATCACCCAATCTTTTTGGGCGGATGGTCCCTCACACTGAAAAAAATTCCACAATAAATACTGAAACCTTTTACACGTCAGACTTGCACTTTGTCCACACCACTTAGAAATTCAAAATGTTTTCGCAGAAAATTTGAACTTAAAAAAACTTCGAAACCTTCAAAATTCAAAAGATCCTACTCGGTCCATACCCTTGGAATCCGAACGCACTCTCTATCAAAGATTTACGAAAAGCCACACTCACAACTTATAACTTAGACCCGAACACCTTTGATCGCCCTCAGTTCCTAATGTCATGGATGTGGGTAAGGCAAGGCATGGTAACTTGTATCAACCTGAGGTTAAGGAACCATAATCCCTGAATCAATAAAGATATGAGATCAACTAGAAGGATGTGTCAAGCTATAGCGGGGGTCCCAAACTTAGCCAGGTGATTTGGTTTGGGACTGTCATGGATGTGGGTAAGGCAAGGCATGGTAACTTGTATCAACCTGAGGTTAAGGAACCATAATCCCTGAATCAATAAAGATATGAGATCAACTAGAAGGATGTGTCAAGCTATAAAATGAAGGTAATGTGAAACATATGGCATACGCCACATCTTCTCTTTTTTTTGAACATGTAGCTCATTTAGCGAAAGAATACAAAATTGAGCAAAATGATTAATTCACATATGGCGTATGTCACATCTCCTCTTGAACATGTAGCTCATTTAGAGAAAATATACAAAACTGAGCAAAATGATTAATTCACATATGGCATATGCCATATGTTGTTTTGGAGAGGCTTCCTTTGAAGGTGTGGCTTAAGCCACACCTTCATCTAAATATTTCTAAATTTGAGAAAAAAAATTTAATAGCAAAAAATGAGGGTTTTTAAGAAAACGTTCTACTTTGTTTTTTTAATTTAATTTCTTTCCAAAAATATAAATTCACTTTTGAAGGATATTTTCAATTTTATATCTCAAAATGGGGGTTTTTTAGATATTTTTATTTTCCTCCCAATATACTAGCAAAAACGAGGTTTTTTCAAAAAAACGTTTATAGATTTTAAACTTTTTTAGATTTTTTTCCAAAAAAATATAATTTCATTTTCAATTTAATAGCTCAAAATGGGAGTTTACTAAAAAAATTCTTCACAGTTTGATTTTTTTTTCAATTTAATTTAAAAAAGATAGGGTTTTAAATAAAATACTTGTACATTTTGATTTTTTTTTCTATTTTTATACCATTAAATTAGGGTTTAGGGTTTCAATAAGAAAACAAGGAAATATGTGTGTGCAACCATGCAAATGATGGTCCAAGGGTATGATACTTTGCAAGGACTTACATTAAGGCGTATGCAAAGTATCATACCCATCCAGAAGAAGTATGCTTTATGCTTTTAATACTCATGCAGGATCCATGGTTCAAGTAAGTGAACAAGCAAATATGCCTGTCCAACTGTGTAAATGATATTCCAAGTGTCTGATCCTTTGCAAAGGTGTCTCATACTTTGCACAGGCATCATGTCCATCAAAGATACATACATAGGTTAGAAATACACCTTGCATGATTCATGGAAAGAAAGATGAGCACTAGGACCTGTCTACGATGAGTTAGAGACGTGCTCCACTGGGTCTCTCTCTCTCTCTCTCTCACACACACACACACCTCCTCTCTCTCTCTCTCTCTCTCTCTCTCTCTCTCTCTCTCATAGTGTGTCAAGCCACATTTACTAACTCCCCTCACACACACATACACGTGCGTGCACGCATGCATGCATGTGTGTGGTTGCACGTGCACATGTATGCCCATGCACATATATAGACATGCACACAAACACACACACACACACACACACATATTTAATTTTTAAATGTGTATATTATATATATATATATAATTTTTATACATAATATGTATATATCTATTATTTTTAAATATGTATATATAGAAATTATATATATACATATGTAATAAATATATCTATATCTATACTACCTTATTTCTAAAGAAACACATGTCACTAAAAGGATATGCCATGTGTCTATCATATGGCTCCTCTCTCACTACAAGGCACAAGCCCTTTTTCGACGGAAATACCGATCTTTTTTACACTAAAAAGTTTTTTTTGACGGGCGCAAAAACGTCGCTATTAGCGTCGAAAAAGAACGGTCGCTATATAAGCGTCACTATATAGCGACGCTAATAAATGTCGCTATATAGCGACACTGGTAAACGTCGCTATATAGTGACGATTAACAGAAGCTTTAAAAAAACGTTAGTGGAGCTAAACAAGGCCACAGCAAGCCCTGTTTTACCCTAATAATGTTTTTTTTAAAGTAATTCAAAAGAATGTTGTTTGTTACAAAATTTCTTTGTAAAAAGGGTGATACAAAATCACTTAAACGAGCGCAGCGACAGAAGCATATACATGTCAAAGATATACAACATTGTTTGTTACAAAATTACCCTTTCAAAAGAGAGGAGAAAAGAAGAAAAGAGGGGAAAAAAGAGAAAAAAAGAGAAAGCATATGCTTATGAAAAGAAGAGAAAAAAAAATGAAAGAGAGAAAATAAGAGAGGGAAAAAGAAGAGAAAGAAGAGAAAGGAAGAGGGGAAAAGAGAAGGAAAAAAGAGAGGGGAAAAGCATATGAGCATATGCTCATGAATAAGCATAAGCATATGAGCATAAGCATAGGCAAATGCATATGCTTATGAAAAGAATAGAAGAGAGGATGAAAGAGAGGAAATAAGAGAGGGAAAAATAAGAGAAGGAAGAGAAAGGAAGATGAGAAAAGAGAAGGAAAAAAGAGAGGGGTAAAGCATATGAGCATATGCTCATGCATAAGCATAAGCATATTAGCATAAGCATAGGCAAATGCATATGCTTATGAAAAGAAGAGAAAAGAGGATGAAAGAGAGAAAATAAGAGAAGGGAAAAGAAGAGAAGGAAAAGGAAGGAAGAGGGGGAAAAAGAATGAAAAAAAAGAGGGGAAAAGAGCATAAGCATAAGAGAAGGAAAAAGAAGAGGGGAAAATAATAAAAGAGAGGAGAAAAGAAGAAAAGTGGGAAAAAAGAGAAAAAGAGAGAAAGCATATGCTTATGCTTATGCATGAGCATATGAGCATATCTTAGGGGGGTCACTCATCATACGTAACCCTATCACGTGAGTTCAACAGAAGGATATTTTTAATTTTTAAATATTACAGAAGTTAATTTACATAAGGGAGTATTTAAAACAAATTTGGAAAAAAGTTACAAATTTGTATAGAAAAAGGGTACATTTTATTAGTGAAGAATTTGCAGATAAGGGATTTTAGAAAGAGACCTTGAACGCACGTGATATAGAGGGTTTATAGATAGTGATCCCCCCAAGAAGCATATGCTCATGCATAAGCATAAGCTTATAAGAGAGATACATAGACAAATGAATATGCTTATAAAAAGAAGAGAAAAGAGGATGAAAGAGAGGAAATAAGAGATGGGAAAAGCAGAGAAAGAAGAGAAAGAAAGAGGGGGAAAGAGAAGGAAAAAAGAGAGGGGAAAAGAAGAAAAGAGAGGAAAAAAGAGAAAGAATATGCTTATGCTTATGCATGAGCATATGAGCATATGCTCATGCATAAGCATAGGCAAATGCATATGCTTATGAAAAGAGGAGAAAAGATGATGAAAGAGAGGAAATAAGAGAGGGGAAAAGAAGAGAAAGAAGAGGGAAAAAGAGAAGAAAAAAGAGAGGGAAAAAGCATATGAGCATATGAGCATATGCTCATGCATAAGCATAAGCATAGGCAAATGCATATGCTTATGAAAAGAAGAGAAAAGAGGATGAAAGAGAGGAAATAAGAGAGGGGAAAAGAAGAGAAAGAAGAGAGGAAAAGAGAATGAAAAAAGAGAGGGGAAAAGAAGAAAAGAGAGGAAGAAGAGGAAATAAGAGAGGGAGGAAAAAAGGGGGGAAAGAGGAAGGAAAAGAGGAAAAGAGGGAAAGAAGAGGGAATAAGAGAAGAGAGGGGAAGAAAGGGTTCCTACGCCCATCACTGCAGCTAGCACTTAATGCGCTAGCTACAGACCAATGCAAATAACAGAAACAAAAAAAGGAAAAAAGAGGAAGCACTTTCTTACCTGGAAAAGTCCTGCTTGAGCAGTGTTTTGTGGACTAGCCCTACAAAAGAGAGGAAACATACCATTTTTTAGATAACTAGTTAGAGGAAAGAGGAGTTTGGAGAAGCAACTTTCCAAAGGGATTGGATTGAGGGGACAAGCATAAGCCTACAAATAAGGAGAAAGCACGAAAGGAAGGGAAAGAGGAGGAAGAGAAATACCAAAAAGAGGAGCAAATCTCGTTTTTTGTCCTTAATCTCTGAAAATCAAGCATGAAAATTAGCACATAGGGTTAGCAATGCAAGGAGAAACATGCTTCAACTCTCGCAAAATGAAATCTCACAAAAAATGAACCTACATTGCTTAAAGAGACACACCTTCTTGAAAAACTTCCTTTCACACAAGTAGAGAGGGAGAAGGGTGGAGAGGGAGCACAAGTGTCAATGGGAGAGGGGCTTGATAGGGGTAAGGAGTATGGGGAATAGAGGAGGAAAACGAGGTCGCCAAATAGAGGAGGAAAGCGTGGGAGGAGAGATTTTTGCTTTTCTCGCAATAGAGTTATGAAAGACAGCGTCGCGCAGTGTTTCGGGTTTTAGTCTCCCAGCGTCGCTATATAGCAACACTTATATCCTAAAAGTGTCGCTATATAGCGACATGCAGACCCTAAAAGTGTCGCTATATAATGACACTCATACCCTAAAAGTGTCGCTATATAGCGATATTTAATCCTAAAAGTCGCTATATAGCGACCTTTAACCTTAAGTGTCGCTATATAGCGACACTTATATCTTACAAGTATCGCTATATACTTATACCCTAAAAGCATCACTATATAGCGACAAAACAGGGCAAAGTGTCGCTATATAGTGACAGTTCAGGGCACTTGATCTAAGAAGAGAGGGAGGGAGCTCATGGGTGGCTATTTTTTGGATCTTAATGGATTTCTTTGCATTTTGTGTTGTGACTTTGGAGGTGTGCAGATGGAAGGGATGAGTGAAAGCTTGTCAGATGATGCGCCAATGCTTGGGAGTGCAGAGTGGCTTACAGAGAGGTTGTATTGTCATTGCACTCATTGCAAGCGAGAAGTACAACATCAATGCCGTATTGTCATGCGCCACTTGAGGATGTATGGGGAGGATCCCAAACCAATACCCACCGTTGGTGGTGCACATGGTGATGGATCATCCAAAAGTCAATGCTATTTGAGTTCGTGATTAATATTGCATGCGTACACGACGCGAAATCTTGAGACAAGTTCTTATATTTACACGAAACCTTGAGACAGGATGAGGAGGGTGGTGTGCATATACCTTCACACTTTGAGAACGAGTATAGTCTCCTGGATGTGCTAGATGATAATGAGGGTATCGTGGCAATGCAACTGATGTCCGAGTATGAGGCTCTGTACATGGTATCTTTGATAGAGGAGTTACAGATCTTATGGACAAGAGTGTGGGTCTTTGATATTTCTAGAGCTCCTAGACATACCAATGACATTTTTGTGTAGAACACATCGATTCAAAGATAGTCACGTATGATTATGGAGTCATGGCTAACTTCACACAAGATAGCCGAGCAAGTGCTTCGGATACCAATCTTCTCTCCTCTTAGTTGGATTATTGTGGGACCATACACAAAATCTATGAAATTGATTTCAGACGATTTAGTTTTTTCATTCTTGATGTAAAATGGTTTAGAACTATTTATGACGGTCTTTGTTCTTCTCGAGCATTGTGAGCAGGTGCATACTAATGATTTAATTAATTGAATCTTTTGTTTTTAAATATCAATTGGTACATATACTTAAGCATAGTTTCATATAATTGATGGCATTTGGCACCCATCTTCAATATAGGTGGTTTTTCATCCGGATCGTTCTGATCCAAGATGGTGGTACATGATTCAAGTTGCACCACCAAGTAAGCAAAATTTTGAATATTGGAGATGCCACTACCAATGGATTTAGAGAAGAAGATGATCACAATATGAGCCAAGAGGAAGATGTGCATAATGACATCATATGGGAGGAAGATGGAGATCATGATATTGAGGAAGAATCTATGACGATCATCAAGAATCACCCGACTTTATTGAAGAAGATGATCAAGTCTATGGTGAACGTACGATGCTAGAGTACGATGATGATATAGGAGATCAACTCAGTATAGAGTTGGAGATAGACTTGTTTGGCACACTAGGCTTGGCTCAGGATGAAGCCAAGTCTCAAACATGGACATGAATATATGAGCTTCAAACTTGATGTACATGCTTTTGTACTTTTATTCTTTCAAAGGATCAAACATGTATGAAAAGAATTTTTTTTTGTCATCAGGTAAAACTATCTTTAAAGGTTGGTATGGGAAAAAACACTCTCTATAAAACGTCGCTATATAATGACCTTATACAAGTCTAGTAAGTGTCGCTATATAGCATCGTTTATAAAAGAGTCGCTATATAGCGACACTTTTTAAGCCTGCTTTGCATACCAACGATTAGCGCCCCGCACATGCTAAACATCGATGCGTAACCGTCAAAAAAGGGCCTATGCCTTGTAGTGTCTAGCAGCTCCTCTGCTCTCCAATAGCCGCCTCTCCAACTGCCTTCCCACTGGCATGGAGGATCGCCCACACAATGATGAATGTTTGGCACTCTGTTGGCAAATGGTTTCATTCTGGTGGTATTCTGCTTCATATTCTATTGTTGCATGACTTCCTGTTGTCTAGGAGGTGTCACCTTGCTCCCTCTAGCATTGAGCGTTGAGTGTTGTCACTCGAGCATGGAGTGTTAGAGGTGATCATTAGAGTGTAGCACGATCGTTAGAGCATGGATAATTATCAAACTCACGCATCAAGGTTCTTTCCTTTTTCTTACGGATTATTTTTGTGTTTGGAGCTTACACTTAGTCCTCCTCGTTGTGGCTACATTCTCAATAAGCAGCTTAGAGAGAGAGAGAGAGAGAGAGAGAGAGAGAGAGAGAGAGAGAGGTCACAGCTTCTCTATCACCCCTAACCAGCCGACATATGGGCTCCTGTTTAGCAGAAAGCGAGAGAGAGTTTTTTTTGGCAAAAAACCAGTAGCATGAACTAGACTTCTATTTGCGAAAGAAAAACACTAATGCAACTCCAAAAGGCTTCTTGACCCTCCTCTCAAAAGTACAGGACTTCTAATGTGAAAGAGGTTATGTTTGAAGATCTTGAAGCGCGAGAGCTCCAAGTCCTGAAACATAATACATCGTCAAAGTAGGTGAGGTTAAGGCGATAGGAGCCACCCTCGGGGGGGTCACTATGTATAAACCCTCTATATCACGTGCGTTCAAGGCCTATATTTAAAGTCCCTTATCTGTAAAAAAATTTCATTAATAAAATGTACCCCTTTTCTATACAAATCTGTAAATTTTTTCCAAAACTATTTTAAATAGTCCCTTATGTATATTTATTTATGTAAATTTTAGAAATAAAAAAAATCCTTCTGTTGGAACTCACGTGATAGGGTTACATATGATGAGTGACCCCCCCGAGGAGCCACCCCTAACTAGTTGACATATGGGCTTGCAAATATCATGGTCGAAGGTCACGGGAGAGGAAATGGTTGCTGGCATAAAGAGGCGATGGCACGAAGAGGCAATGGTGTTGAACTTGTCTATATAATATATGTAATAGTACATAATAGGTTATATAATCTCTCTCCTTATCTCTCCTCCCCCTCCCGCTCTCTCTTACTCTCTTTCTTCTTCTTCTTCTCTCTCTCTCTCTCTCTCTCTCTCTCTGTGTCCCTGCGTGTGAGATTGTAGGTAAACATGTACAACTGCAAAGTGTCAGAGTTCCAAATGCTGGATGTTTTAAATCTTAATATATGCTACTATATTGAAATCTTAATATATTTGAAAATAAATATCCGTATTTAATACTAAATAAATATATTTAAATCTTAATTTATATGAAAGTGTTTTAAAAATTACAATATATATTTTGGATCTTAATATATCATAATATATCAAAATATTAAAATATTTTAATTAACTGTAATAAATATTATATTTAAATCCTAATTTAAATACTTTTTAAATAAATATATATTAACTAAATCTATTATTTTAATTTTTAGAGTTTAGGGTTAGGGTTTAAATCCTAAACACTTTAATTAATTTAGAAGAAATTAAATTATATATTTTTTCATTACTAAATTAAATGATCTTTGTTTCCATTGCAGGATTTCACTCTTGAAGAGGGTTTCGATGTGGTATCATATAGAAAAAATGAAGTGGTTGCATTTGGGCAAATACAGAGTCTTGCTCCCATGAGCTTGTGTCACTTTCAATGTTGCATTTGCTACAGAGTTCACTATAGCTGAAGATATGGAAGAAGCTGAGCAATGCCTTTTGCCTTGTAAATTTTGTGATAGGAAGGGTGATAAGCCGTTGCCAAAGTTTGTACCATCCGATGAAATCCAAGAGGAACTTTTTGTTGCCGTTTGTGCAGCAAATCGAGAATCAGAGTTGGATGGCCAAGGGGAACCTATTTGGGTTGCAAAGGTTGCTCGAATAGCACATTCACATCATTATGGTATGAACCCAAACCATTAAAAAATCTCCCAAAGAGGTATACAATAAAACAACTTTATGAGGGATATTTGGAAAAGAAATGGGAATGGGCTCCAAATAAAGAGGGCTTGGCTAAAGTGGAGGTGAGTAGCATCATTCATTGTTGGAAATCAAAGACTCGAAATCTTAAAAAGAAGCATGGGTATGATGTGGAAAAATGTATCATGATCCTCGAGAGTAGCCTCGCACATATCAAACATTGTTTGGGTAGACTTGATCCGACTAAAGATGCAGTAATAGAGTCTGATGACTCAGAAAGAGATTTTGAAGCATAAGAGAAGATATGTCCCTATGTGGCAGTCCCCTCTGGATGATCTTATACATCATTTTCCAAAATGGTGTATCTTTACACCACCTCTATGTTGATATAAACAACTCTTGAATTCTATCTATTAATAATTAAGTTTAAATTAAGAAATTAATTATTAAAATCAAGCAAAAAACTAGTTAGTAATAAAAGTAATTAATAATTCAAGAATTAACAAGAAGTAATAAAATTAATCAAAAAATATTTAGTAATAGAAAAGGATTAGTAATAAAAATTAATTAATAATTAAGAAATAATTATAAATTTTAAAAAAAGATCAATGGTTGGATCCACGACTATAGATCAGCCCTTACATGAGCATTCGGCACCTCATTCACCTCAGGGACATCTAGTAATAGAAGGCTCAAGCATTAGGTGTGCATGTGAGGATCAAGCCCTATGTGGCCACATATTAAGGGGTGTATAACATGTCTCCCGTGACATTCTCTTTCCCACTCACTATACCTACATCTTTACTTCTAAAGATCATCATTTGCAAAGATAGATATATATAGTGTTGCAAAAACACCCTTTTTGAGTCTACTAGGTCAATATCAAGTGGAGGTATTGGTTTGGAAAAAAAGTCCAAAATAAGAGAAAAAGTCCAAAATTTCTAAATACAATGTTGGATGCATTGCCTATTATGGAATCGATCTATATAAATGTAGTTGACTCCCACTTGACCATACTAGCTCACTCACAATTATTGATATGCTATAAAAATTGCACTTGGAGGATATGGTTAACATCCCTTGCGTGCTTAGTTGTCAACCCGTGCTTATGTATACTACAAGTTGAATTTTCCATTTTGCTTGTAGGAAAAACTTCATGTCAAATAAAATATTGGCACGTTTTAAGCTTAAACACAAGTTAACATTATATTGAAAATATTATTATGAAAGAGATACAGCACAACAAAAACCACCTCTCTCTTTATGAGAGTCCATGAATCTGAATCCTGAAGTGGTCCCATCCAACTGCCATGCCTTGTAAGCACAGAGGCCAAGGACTACTCTGCAAGCCAGGCCTGTGTGGAGGCTAAACGCCGCATAAATCCAAATGTAAGATTCAATAAGTTTTTTTAATTCTAATAATATTATTAAAATTTAAAATAATGATAAAATTGAGTTTAACATTATATTTAAAATATAATTATGAAAGAGACACAACACAAGAAAATGCACCTCCCTCTTTGAGAGACTCTAAGGACCTGAATCTTAGAGTGGTCCCATCTAGATCCCGTGCCTTGTGAGCATAGGGTCTAAGGACCACTCTGCAATTCCAGCCGGAGTGGAGGCTAAACACCATAAATTATTTTCTAAATTAAAATATCTTATTAATTTATTTATAATCCCACATAAATCTTTATTTGGATTGAAATATCTTCTTAATTCATATCTAACCCCACATATATCTTTACTTGAAAAACAAAGTGTGGCATTTTGGAGTGGTCCCATCTAGCTCCCATGCCTTGTGAGCATAGGTGCCAAAGGCTACAAGACACCTCCTTCTTTGAGGGATTCCAAGGATCCGAGTCTTTGAGTAGTCCCATCTAGCTTCTGTGCCTCATGAGAATAGGGGCCAAGGACTACTCCACGATCCAAGCCAGGGTGGACGCTAAACTCCACATAAATAATTTTTTATCTAAAATCTCTTATTAATTTTATCTAATACCACATAAATATTTAATTAAAATCAAATCAATGATTTAATTTAAATTAAAAAAAGCAAATCTTGGATTTTTGAAATGGTCCTATATAATTAGAGCATAGGCACCAATGATTACTCCAAGCCACAATAGTAAACTAAAAATAAAAAAGAGAGAAAGTACTCCAAGACACAATATAAAAAGGAATTACATTATTACTATTTCAAAATTTGAAAGGTAACAAGTGTGACATTCCAAATACACTACATTCTTTTAGATTCTTCTAAGGATTTTTTCCATAAATTCAAAATTCAAAAGCTTACACAAGATCGAATAAAGTGTGGGAAACTTTACAAAAGTACACAACATTCTTTCCGTACATTCAAAATTCAAAAGCTAACACAAGATCTAATAAAGTGTGGGAAACTTTAAACTTATGAAATTCAAAATTTTAAAGATAATCAGCTGACATTCTTTCACATTCTTCTAAACATTATTTCCATTCTTCTAAACACTCCTACCACCCTCACTCTCCTCCCATAAATTTCCTCTTTTTCTCTCCCCCTCTTCAAAGTTCTCTTAGCTTACTTTCCTCTCCTCGCTTGACGTGTGCTTCGCTTCGTAACATGAGTTTCCATTCTTTCCTTTTGCAATCCTCTGTTTTGATTCTCTTTATCCCACTCGAAATCTTGTCTGACTCTCTTTATCCTTTCTTTTGTTTTTCTATCCTTACATTTCATTCCTTAAGTTTTTCTATCCTTACATTTCTTTCCTTTCCATTTCTTACTTTTTCAAGCCTCTCTGCTGACTCTCTTTGCCCTTTCTTTTGTTTTTCATTTCATTCCTTTCAACCTCTCCTTTTCTAATCTTTTCTAATTTCCCTTTTCATTTTTTTCGTTTCTTCTCTTTGTTTATAGAAAGATTTTTTTTTTTTAGAGGAAAGATAACTATCTCCCCTCTCTACTCCCATCCCTACCCATAACAAAAGTAGTTTTTGTTTTAAAAAAAGAAACTTCCTCCTCTCACAGAAGAAGTTCCTCCCCCTTTGAGAGAGGATTTTTTCCTCCCCCATGGCAAAATTCCCCTTCTCAGAGAGGAGGGGAGTCCACTCCTCCTGGTGCCTCTAAGGATGGGATCCCCCTCCACCTCTAAGGAGGGGATCCCTCTCCTCCATGGCCCGGTCGTGGCTATGACCGCGCCATGCTATGCAAGAGGGAGGCTAAGAGGGGAGCGTCCCTCATCCATGGTGGGCCATGGCCACAGCTACGACCATGGCATGGAGAAAAGGGAGCTCTGAGGCTTCCCTCCTCATGGAGGAGGGATCCCCTCCTCCCTCGTTCCTCCTCCATTCCCTTTGCCCCCTCCTCCATCCTTTCTCTTTCCCTTCCCTCCCTCTCCCTCCTCCTTCCATTCACTTCCCTCCCCCTTTTCTAGCATGTTTTAAAAAAGTGAAAGATGTAACAAGATGGAAGGAAATGAGGTGGAAACTTTCTTACCAGAATTTTGGAAGGTCCATAATCTTCTTCCTCTTATTCAAATTCACCTCTTTCACCTCCAATAAAACTTCTAGATCTTTTAACTAAGAAGTGATTATGAAGGAGTCTTCTAAATATATAGACAAAGTTTACCCTATTTAAATATAAGCATTCTTTATACACTCTCTTATTTCACTCCACTAACACATACATATGGTGGGTAGTGGTAGGGGTGATCGGTGTTCTCGGGCTAGGGTGAGGAGCTCAGGGGACCGGTATCGACAGGGTCAAGAGTGATGCATGCACATCAAGGCTAGTGTAGACAGGGTTGAGAGCAATGCTAGCACATCGTGGCCAGGGCCTCAACTTGTCGGGGTTATTATGAGGACACGAACACCAGCGTTGATAGGGTCGAGAGAAAGGCAGGGGCATGACCATCCCCCTTTCTAAATATACCTTCCCTCTCCTATATCCCTCTCTCAACATAAACACTCCTTTACACTCTCATCTTCCACTCCAACACATACATATGGTCACCACAAAGCAACAAGGTTTGGGGGTGGGATCAACATGAGAGCTTGGGAGGCCAACGTCGACAGGCCTGAGAGCGATGTGGGGCGCATTGGGGCTATTCATCTATACTACCTTTATAGGGAAAATTAGGGTTTCCCTTCCTACTGCTCTTTGTTGATCTCCCCATTACCTTTCTCTTTTCCTCTTTCCTTGTGCTTTTCTTTATACCATCATGTATTACCCTAGAACCTATACAATTGAATGTAAATTGTAAATCACATTCACAAAACCCTAAATTCTTTATTGGAACCCATATTTATAAATAAGAGCCTTATAAATTTATATAAAAACAATGCAACTTAAACTAAAAGAAAGTAATTTAATAAAAAGCTATAATTTATAAGTAGATTATTGAAAAGAGACTAATGTTGTTTGTAATTGTTGCTACAGCTTTCTTGGAAAGGAAGATCACAAAGGAGATGGCTATAAATTTTCTTAGTGGCATGGACGTGATCTTATGTTGCAAAAGAGAAGTAGTTGCATTTGCTACAATCCATGATAATGATCCAAATTCTATTTTTCACTTTAAAAGACTTGGCAAACATAAGATGGCAGTTATTGTATCAAAGATTCTTAATGCACATGTTGAGCTAAAGCATAAATGTGGAGATATGGAAATAATTGGAGATGTTATGCCCCATAATAAATCCAACAAATGACTTATTTCATGGGACAAAGATGAGACCTTTCCACCACATCTCATCAGGAATACAAAGTCCATATCTTTGGATTTTAGAATGAGATATTTTACAAATGATATCATGATGATTCTGAAAGTTACTGATCATGTACTAGTTTGCAATGAAGGGAATTTGTAGCCTATAGCGTACACAATTCTCAAGAACTAATCAGGAAAATCTCAATGTAACTTATTTAGATGATCGAAAAGCAAGGAAGCTAAGTGTAGGCAATTGAGCTACAAAAAATAGAGCAGCACGTGGCTCAGCGAGAGCTTGAATTTCCCATTGATCGCACTATGCTGCTTCCTTGCACGAGTGCACATGGGCACTATCTGCTAGTATAGTGGTAAAGCAAGCGCTAAAAACAAATGATCGTTTAAAGGAAGCTGGGCTAATTTTTGTAGGCTTATCTCCATAAATGGTATTTTGAAACACACATCTTTTTTTTTTTTTTGGAAAACAACACAACTTGATTAATTTTATTAAAAATTAAGTGTGGAAATTTAGAAAAAAGCTTCAATCATCCATTATAGCACTCCCTCTAAGGAGGCAATGCCAATAAAAGAGTCTTAAATTTGTACCCTTATAAATAAGAAGAGAGGGATCCTTCCCATAATAAACAGAGGTATATTCTTAGGCACGTTTCATACGCAAGCACTCGCGGAGGAGCAGACATGCTTCCAACCAATGAATGGAGGCGCTGGGCTAACCTTCATTTCACACACGGGTGCCCGCCATCAACAAAAAAAAGAGGTGATGGATGAGTCCTGCCCAGGCAGATGAGAGAAATTGAGAGCCTCATCATGCTGCCCGAAAGTGTGTCCGACGAACCTCCACCATGTTTTTGCTAGCATTCGAATATGGATCCCCCTACAACAAGGCTTGACAATCCAACCACTGGACTTACTCTATTGGATGAAAAGAACTGCGCCATTTGCAATTTCTTGAAACTTGTTCGCCTCTTGTGAAACCATGAACCACTAGACACCAATTTGCATGTCAACCCAGGGCGGACATTCCTCTCTCTTGTCCGTGCTCACATGTGAAACTGCCCTTATTATGTTCATTCTCCTCTTTACCCCTCCCCTCTACATTTTTGAATTCTTTTCAATGTTGGAGAAACTCTTGTATTTTCATGCCAAAATGTCATCACTCTAGCAATGACTTTCGCACTTAGGCTGTCTCTTCTTTTCTTGCATTCTGTTGAAGCCCACAAACTTCTCGAATCGGGATGATTGTGCATTGCTTCTACTCTACATTCAACCACAGGAGCCACGTTGGTCCTTCTGATTGGCAACATCTTCGACATTGTGCACCCAAGCCGTCTCTCCTTTGTTTCACGACACCAACATAGCATGCACTAGTGCTTAGTTATAAATAGGAAGGAGATGATAATTTTAGACTTGTTCTTTTTTGAGATGAGGTATCATCAAAGTTCATTAGAGCTAGAGCTAGTAATGTTAAGGCCATTCTCAAATTTTATGGATTCTATACAATTGCTAGGAAAATCTATATAATTTAGTTGATGTGTAGGTAGATTTTAATTTGCTCATCCATCCTCATAAGAAGATGAGTAACAAGGTTCTAGTTGGTGTGTTGGACATTCCGAGCAGGAAAGTGCATGGAATCTTGCTCATGGCCGCTGCCGACCGTCGCTGAGTAGCAGGAGCAGAGCGTCCTCTTGGCCCATTCCCCTCTACGTACGTAAAGGTCCTCGAGGAATGGCTAGTGGTCGGCCATTTCGGGTCAAAAAAGACGATGTGGCACTTTCTTTCCTGGAAAGGCTGGGGGGCCCATTCGCCTATACAAGAAGTGGACTTCAGACGTCATTAGAAAAAGAAAAGAAAAAGAACTGGACTTCAGACATCATTAGATATGCATCATTCATAAGAAGGGCTTCACGAGACATTATTTCATTTGATGTCTGGACTTGGACATCATTTCATTTGATGGCAACACGAGAAGACACTCCTGCTTCATCCATTCCCCTCGTTTTGCCTTCCGATGATCAGAAGGGGCACAGAAAAGTTCGAAATATTTGCGTCCTGGCTCACGTCGATCATGGCAAGACCACCCTCGCAGATCATTTGATTGCCTCTGGAGGAGGTGGGGTTCTCCACCCAAAGCAAGCCGGTAAGCTTCGGTACCTCGATTACAGAGACGACGAACAGCTGCGTGCCATCACAATGAAAAGCTCCTCCATAGCCTTGAATTTCCGAGGCCACGTCATCAACCTTATCGACTCGCCAGGGCATGTTGATTTCTGCAGCGAAGTGTCCACTGCTGCGCGATTGAGTGATGGAGCACTGGTACTTGTTGATGCGTGTGAAGGTGTGCACATTCAGACTCATGCTGTCCTGCGACAAGCATGGATGGAAAAAGTTACTCCTTGCCTCGTTTTGAACAAAATAGATCGGCTCATCTTAGAACTGAAGTTGAGTCCTGCGGAGGCCTATTCCCGACTGCAGGTTGGTTTTTACAATGACCTGTCTAGCAGCCCTGAATCATTCGTGTAGTAGCATTGTGTTGTCTAAACTTACTCATTTAAAGCCATTCAGGGAATTCTCATGGAGGTGAATAACATAATCAACGCATTCCGCTCCGAGAAGTATCTATCAGATGTGGACACAATCCTTGCCGGCACAACTGTTCCAATGGTGTCAGATGAACAAGGCACAGAAAATGGGACGTGTTTAAGTGCAAGTGAACATCCAGACACATCATTTGTGGGCTCAGATTCAGGCATAACAATTCAAGAAGAAGATGAGGAAGATGCTTTTGCGCCAGAGCGAGGTAATGTAGTATATACATGTGCATTGGATGGTTGGGGATTTCGGATTGACCAGTTTGCTGCTCTCTACGCTGCAAAGCTCGGTGCAAGTCAAAATGCTTTGAGAAAGGCTTTGTGGGGTGACTATTACTATATTCCAAAGACCAAGAAAATCGTGGGTAAGAAGGCTGCGGGTGGGAAAGGAAAGCCAATGTTTGTCCAATTTATTTTGGAACCTTTGTGGCAAGTCTATGATGCAGCGTTGCAAGGCCAGGGGGGTCGAGAAATGCTAAATAGGATCATAAAGTCTATGAATTTGACAGTCCCAACTCGTGATCTGCAGCACAAAGATTCAAAGGTAGTTCTTCAAGCAATAATGAGCCGGTGGCTTCCACTAGGGGATGCAATTTTCTCAATGGTTATTGAGTGCTTGCCAGATCCTGTCTCGGCACAACATGTACGGATTAACCAGTTCTTTCCAGAGAGTTACATGACAGTAGGACTGACCGCAGAGGTCACGATGCAGCTTGAAAAAACCAGAAATGCTGTGAAGGTCTGTGATCACAGTGTTGATGCTCCATGTGTTGTTTTTGTGTCGAAAATGTTTGCAGTTCCTATTGAATTACTGCCTCGACGAGGGTCTGATGGAGAGCTGGTAGAAAACCTTGAGGAAATAAACAATTTGGGAGATGGTCATGGAGAATGCTTCCTTGCATTTGCAAGAGTCTTTAGTGGTATATTGTATGCTGGGCAGAAAGTGCTTGTTTTATCTCCACTTTATGACCCAACGCAAGGGCAACAAGAAAAGAAACATATTCAGGAAGCAGTTATCCAAGGACTCTACATGATGATGGGAAGAGGTTTAGAACCCAAAAAGTCTGTGTTGGCCGGCAATCTTGTTGCAATCAGGGGTTTGGGACAGCATATTTTGAAAACAGGTACACTTTCTACCACCCCATACTGTTGGCCTTTTAGAAGCATGACTTATCAGGCTGCCCCTATTATGCGTGTAGCTATCGAGCCATCAGATCCTGCAGACATGGGAGCTTTAGCAAGAGGTTTACGTCTATTGAATCGGGCTGATCCTTTTGTTGAGGTTAGTGTTTCTGCTACAGGTGAGCATGTGATTGCTGCTGCTGGTGAAGTACATTTGGAAAGGTGCATTAAGGATTTAAAGGAACGTTTCGCAAGAGTAGAGCTGGAAGTTTCTGCACCACTTGTAGCCTTCAGGGAAACAATTGAAATGGAAGGGATAACTCCTGTAGAAACATCAAAAAATGCTTCATCTTCAGAGGTTGTGGAGAAGACTACTGCCAATGGAAGATGTACCATCCGAGTGCGTGTCAGTAGACTGCCTCAAGCTTTGACAGCAGTGCTTGATGAGAGTGCAGAATTTTTACAAAGAGTTATAGAAGGGAATACTGCAAATCCTTATGTGAGGAATGCCAGCCAAATCAATCAAAGATCTATAAAAGAGGAGGGAGACTCTCAAGACCCTCTGGCAGTGCTAAGGAATCGCTTAATTGCTGCAGCACAGAGTGGCAATGTGAGTGGGAGTCATGGAAGTGAGAAGCGTAAGAATGGAGTCAATGCAGAAACATGGCTAAACAGATTAGAAAGGATCTGGTCATTAGGGCCCAGGCAGGTGGGGCCCAATTTACTACTCACGCCAGCTTCAAGTGCTTCAAGAAATTCACAAGAGATTGGTGACCATCTTGACGGGACATCTGTGTCAAGCAATTCAAATGTGGAAGCTGTAGTAATTAAGGGAGCTCCCCATGTATCTGAAAGACTTGGCCTTGTTAATGGTTGGACGGAAGGCGAACCATCTGGTTGCTCGTGGCACAGTAGTGTGCCTGCTTTGTTGACAGAAGCAGAGACCCTTGAAAGCTGCATAGTATCAGGGTTTCAGTTGGCTACTGCAGCGGGACCCCTTTGCGAGGAACCTATGTGGGGTTTGGCATTCATGGTGGAAGCTGTAGTAGCAGCAAGAGAAAAGCCTGTAAGTGAGAGTGGTGATTTGGCAGCAGCAGGTGAAGATGGGATTGGGAATATAAATAGTGAACAATATGGCGCTTTCTCTGGTCAGGTAATGACAGCAGTCAAGGATGCATGCCGTTCTGCGGTGTTGGCCAAAAGACCCAGACTGGTGGAAGCGATATACTTTTGTGAAGTCAGTACACCCACGGAATTCTTGGGTCAGATGTATGGAGTGCTGGGGAAGAGACGTGCACGTGTTCTTAAAGAAGAAATGCGAGAGGGCTCTGCTATGTTTACAGTACATGCATACATGCCTGTTGCTGAGAGCTTTGGCTTCACTGATGAGATGAGAAGGAAGACCTCTGGTGCAGCCAGTCCTCAACTTGTTCTTAGCCATTGGGAGGCGCTTCCACAGGATCCATTCTTTGTGCCTCGAACCGAGGAGGAGCTGGAAGAATATGGTGATGGGTCTAGTGTACTGCCCAACACAGCAAGGAAGCTTATCGATGCTGTAAGGCGCAGGAAGGGTTTACCTGTAGAGGAAAAGGTAGTGCAGCATGCTACAAAACAGAGAACTTTAGCACGTAAAGTCTAGGGACATTTTTCAAACTGATTTTTTCCATTCCATACTTTTGTGGGAAGAAAAGAGCATTAATCACCCTAGCTAAAAACTGCAAGCTATCAAGCTGTACAAATGTGTCAAAGGATTTTGTTTTGAGGGTGCTTAATTAAAAGATGTTGGTACACCGTAACGGCTCGTATTGCACTGGAAGATAACAATTCAATTTTTTGTATCGTTGTTGCAACAAAGGGTTTGGTGACAGCTTATAACTAGCTAGAGTTTGTGCCCTAAAAGCCTAATGTCTAACTTCTTATGTCATTTCCTTCGTATTGTTGTCTTATTACAACTATAACAAGTTAAGACCATTTTATAGTCTTCATGTATCTCAGCATAAAGGATTCCTGGTCTCAAGTGCAATCATTCTTGTACTAGTAAACCCAATTGTCAGAGAATTATGTTAAACTCTGCGCTTGTAAGCCCCCAAATTAGGGCAGATCTGCTGTCATGGTACAGATAGCCATGGTGTTGGCCACTCCTTGAGCCACACATGGGCCCCGATTTAGGGCAGGCCTGCAGTAGATTGGAGGCCCCATTGGAGGGGTACAAAGGGTTGATATTAGCCCTGAACCTGGGCACAAAGAGCACAGCCACTGGAGGTTTTAAAGCCCCCATATGAGGAGAGCATGGGGGGGCTGAACCTGGGTTTTGAGAGACTGACACATGGGCAGGGTTATGTCTGCCATGTGGGTAAGAATCAAAGAGTGAAGAAAAGTGAGGTACCTGGAGGAGCCATGGTGGCTGCAACAAATGGAGCTCATGGATGGAAAGTTGGCTATGGATATTTAGCCTGGATCTGGCCTGGCAGAGGCAGATTTGGAGCAGCACCAGATGGCGGAATATACCCAGGAGAAAGAACTCTAAGAGGCGAACTTGTTGGCCGTGCTTGTGGGAAGGAAATTGACCTGCAGCAAGGCCCTGAAACTAGCGCAATGCACGGCAGGTGGACATCAGAGAAGACCTTGGTGGACAGGCTGGTTGGGCTTGATATAGTCAGCCAACCAGGCCTGACTAGAGGGCTGAACAAAGGCAGGACCAGCAGGCCTGAAAGGGCAAGTGAGAGCCCTTATATAGGGCCCTGGTTGGGCTGGTAGGGGCAGCCAACCAGGTCAGTTTTGATAGACTGAGTCGGCCATCAAGGGGCTGACCAGTCGGCTATTTCAAGTGGCCCTTGGGGCCTATAAAAGAAGGCACTTGGGCCTCATAACCTTATCCAGCAGCCAGCACAATTGGGAGCAGCAGGAGCAGCAGCACACACTCCCTCAGGCCTACATCCAGGAGGCAGAGGAGTTCAAGAAGAGCTGCAAACTGAGCTCACAGAGGGCTGGGACTTTGGCTGTCTTCTAGGGCAGCAAGGAGCTGAGGTCAAAGGATGGAGAGTCTACATAGGCTCGAGGTGGAGCACGAGGGCTAAGTCTAGAGATATCCGGCAGATAGTAGAAGTACGTGGTGGTAAGATCAAAGGACCACGCTTTGGTGGGATTTTGGATCTATCTCTCTTTTGTATTGTGTCCATAGCTTTGGACGGAAATATATATTCTTTTGGTAGCTTCTATATCTGGCTGGTTCATTGTCTATTGATGAGTCTGCAGATCTATTTGATGCTTATAAGTTTAAGAAGTTTGTGATTCCACTCCCCACACACGTTGTGTGAGCTCCTGGGGTATTCAATAAGTCTTCCGCTGTGCGTACCCTCTATTGGTCGATTTCTAGCACATGGAGGCATTATCTCTAAGCATTACCACAACGTCAGGCAATGATTCTGCATATTTAGTTGCCGGGTACTTAAACGGAGGCGTGGAGCATAGTGAAAGACTTGTATGAGAAACAGCACTGGCTGGATTCGTATGCTCCAGAATCAGTTCTTATGAATAAGATGAAGGAAAACTGATAAGTGAGCACTTGAAATTGTCAGGGATCAATTAGCAGCTGTAGTTCAGAAGGTCGGCACAAATTAAGCTTGTGTTGTTATTGCTATATATTATGCTTCCCAAGAATTTAAGGGATTTTCTTGATTGGGTGTCATTCTCATCACCATGATCACCCAAAATGCAATGAGTCAAGGTGTCAATGTGAGTACATACCGTCTTCATTTAATTTTATTCAAGTTCAACTTAGTGTCTTTTTATGGCTTAGTTAGGAATGTAATGAAGATGTAGCACTCGTGTTCACAGGGTTAGTTTATCTAGAGGGGCTAAACTGGACCTTGGAAGGGACTATATAAGTCTACCTTCCATTGCTTGTACCACACGTTTTGTTGTGACCTTACAGTCCCAAGTGGTATTCCCTTAGCAAAAGGAGCCCGCTTAGCAGGAACAAGCGCCTCTTGTTTGGTCACAACACCTTGTAAGGATATGTAGGCCCAATTCTTACATACATTATGTACTATGATATTGAGTAACTTAGTGACAGAGCATGGCTTTGATAGAGGACTAGCATTGCAATAGCTCCATCTGAACCATGAGACAAGCAACAACCTTTGCATTGAATGCTAGGGGTAAGCAGCCCATGCCTCATAACAAGGATAATTCACAGCATGCTGAGTCGTCTTGTGGCTGATGCTACAAAGTTTTTTGGTGTTTTCAAGTCTCTATACTTTCCGAAGCAATCCTTGGGGTTTGGGTATGTCCATTGGAGAGTAGCTCATCATGATTGTATATACCCCGTGGGGGCTGTCATGACATGAGAAATCACTAACCCATGATTAGTAGACATTAAAACATTATTATATATTATACGCCAATGGTGTAACATGTATTTGTATTTATGATGGACACTGATCGATTTTTTATGACGGTGGATCATCTTAGTAGATAGAACTAGTCGAGCTGGAGCCACTGCTTTAGACGGCATCAAATTTGGACATGTGATACTCTATTAGTAAAAATGTGCACACACGTGTCTAGGTTCTAGGGACAATAGGAAGGAAAGGGTGCATTAAGGTGCATTGAATGGTAGATGCATGGGTCATAGGATAAGGGTAGGTGTAAATGGGAAGATGGAACTTGAGTGATTTCAAGGGACATTAATGAAAGGGTATCACCTTTCATTGTGAATCTCACGTAGCGTTCTCTCTATTCAGCTTGCATTCATCATCCATCTCTCTCCAACCTTGCATGTAGATCAAAAAGAGAAACAAGTACTCTCACGAGGGCGCTCTTCCCCCATTGGAGGGCCAATTGGTAGCATGCATTGTACACATTTGCATTCTCAAGGAATTTGGTTCTTCACATTTGGTATCAGAGCAGCGACAATCCACAACCTGGACAGTAGGAGAGCGTGCGGGATAGAGGGCGAAAGCATGCGGGACAGTCATGGACAACGGGTGTAAACATAGAAGAAGAGTGCATGGAAAGGAGCCGTACGATTAGGCCACGTGTAGGGAGACCAACGGGAAAGGAGCCACTCGTGCATGTGAGGGAGGCACCCATACGAGCAGGGACGAAGAGATCACGGGGCACAAGCTTTTGGTGGCCCTGCTCATGCATCGGGGCTTGAAGGGCAGATGGCCCTTCTGCACACCACGGGATCTGAAGGGCCCGTCAAAGAGTTGTGTGCAACTGACAGAAATGTCTAGTGCAAAGCTTGAGATCCGTTGAAACATTGGAGAGATCTCTAAAAATTTTGATCATTGGAGGGGGAAGGGGGTGACCTAACAGGATGAAACACAACCCCCAATGCGAATAGACCCTTAAAACCCTTAGACTATGGGAAAAAGAGACCCCCCCGCGCGCGTCCTCCCCAACGGAAAGTCGGATCAGAACAATATTTTAAGGGGGTGATCCACCCACCAAGTACCCCCTATAACAACATCTAGAGCTCCAATCCACTCAAAACAAGTAGCCCAAACGGAATGAACTAGTTTACAATAGAAATACAAGAAGAAGAGGTAATTTTAAGTGGTTTTTCGACACAAGTGAAGTGGGAGTCAGATAAGTACCACCAACTCTATAACACTTCTTTTGCTGTAAAATAAACTCCTTTTTTGAAACTATAGCAAGTCATTTTCTCTCTTGTATTACTAAAAGGAAAGAATGAAAGGGGAAGGGATATTTAATAATGAACTTGTACTTTGTCCTCCACTACCAGAAGGAGATAGGGAGAGAACACCATCACCTCCTCCTGAAGAGGATTAATTTAGATGAGAGTTACACACATCTTGAGTATGATAATCCACGCATATAATTATCTTCATCTCTCCTTCAAGAATCTCTTGATAGGGAGTTCTCCTTTAGAAATGAAGAGAGAAATGAGTTCATTCAAGAGCAAGGCGCTGAGTTTATGCCTTAAACTCAAAATCCCATACACATGGATTATAATCCAAGTGCAAGAGGGAGAGAGGAGTCTCCAGTTTATAAGCAGGTTTCTCAGCTTAGCTATATGATTGAACAGTCCATTATGACAAAATTTGGGGCTAAGAGAGTGCTGAACTTTGGGGGTGAAGATTTAAGTACCCCCTTGAAGAGAGCCAAATTCCAACCCCGAGAGAGAATAGATATCCCAAAGTATGATGGAGCAAGAGAGGCAGATAAAATCCTTAATTAGATTCGCCATTTTGAGCTATATTTTGCCCATCAAGATAAGACCGATCACGAGAAGCTTGCTCTTGCCACATTGCATCTACAGAAAGATGCTTTGATGTGGTGGTCCTTATTACAAATGGGAAAAGAGCTTATTCTTCAATGGTCCAAGTTTGTAGGCCATTGTGGGAGCTCTAGTGGGGGTAATGGTGAAAACTAGGATTCAGCATTGCTTAATAGTTTGAGATTCAACTTTAAATCATTGGATAATCTGTTATAATGGTGGAGGCTAGCTTCATATACCATTAATTATAGGATCTGAGAATGTATGCCAAATAGATGGCCACAATGTCATATGTACATCTTTCCATTTGTAGGGCCAGATAATAGCAAAGATTTTGACATGAAAGGTTGATAACTTATATTGTTAGATATAGTGGTTTGGGGGTTGGAAATCCTGGGAAAAACTTAGAAAGAAGGGTAGTCCATAGAAAAAATCTTGTGGTAGTGCTACAATCAAATTTGATGGTGGGTCAGATCCATTACAATGAGACTCACTAGTGGACGAGAGGCACCCAAAGATGGTGGCAAAGGAGAGGTTGTCAAAGATGGTGGTAGAGGAGAGGATGTCGGAGGATGCAAGTTTGTTGAAGACAGAGGATTGAGGAGAGGTTGTTGAAGATAATGGTGGAGGAGAGGCTATCAAAGGAGGAGAGGTTATCAAAGGAGGAGAGGATATTGAAGACAGTGACTAGAGAGGTGTGGCAAGGTAGGGGAGGAGGGTTAGGGGTGGAAGTAGTAGCAACGAAAGGAAGTCAGGTTGAAAAGGGGAAGAATCATTTGGGCAAAGGAAAGGCAAGGAGGTGGCAAGGTAGGGGAGGAACCAATTCTATTAATGATTTTGGCTACAAACATAGGCTTGAATTTTGAATTCATGTCACACAAGGAGAATGATTGTAGGAAATATGCAACTGAGTGTATAAAAAATGTGGGCAACTATTTTTAGTGCCATATTATTTCGGTCGTGTGGCATGTGTGCGCATGTGCACGCACGCACACATACATTATTTGAATCATGTGCACATGCGTAGGTGCATGTGTGTGTGTGTGCGCGTGTGTGTGTGCGTGTGCGTGTGCGTGTGTGTGTGTGTGTTGTGTGAGGTGGAGAGTTAATCTTCTTTACTTTTTCTGGGCTACCATTTTGGTGGAACATCATTCGTCCTAGGTGGAACATCATTCTTCCTGTGGACCTTTGGTCTTGGAGGACACTACAATCAAGGAAAGTAATGAATGTCCTAGGTAATCTCCTCACTCACTTATAATTTTTATATAGTATTATTCAATGTTGGCCCCAAGCTCTTGAGGCAACTGGATTTTATGAACTTTAAGAGGTTGCAAAAAGGTTTGATGAAGTGAAGGGATTCTTTCAAAAGAGCAACATGTACACCTTATGTACACAGTGGGTTTCTATACAATATATCCGGATATGATAAGACAACCCTTTGCGAGAGCATGTCATAATTTGCTTTGATTGGGAGATATATATGGGTGTGGAGGGCATGCAAATAGATGATGATACATCATGCAATTACTTGGCAATCTCCCAATTTTCTAATCTATTTTTTGATGTTTTTGATTTATGGGGTCATACAACATGTTTATGCCATTTTAGTTTGTGTCATGACATTGTGTTGTTTAAATACTTTGATATTTTCTTAAATGCAAGTGCACAAGCTATGGAGTAGAGAAGAAGAAAATTTTATTATTCAAGGAAGCTCAAGAAAGGGGCATAGTGTTGTTTTCTCCAATGATCCTGCATAACTTTTGCACTATGGAAATTGGTTTTGCATGCATTTCCATTCAGGCTTTGGAAAGTTTTGAGGATATGTGTAGTTTTCCATTTCCAACAATGGGTCAAGCCATTGGCAATACTATCAAACGGATAGTTACAATGTTATCCCTAAACACATGGATTGCAAAGGATGTACTAAAAATGAGGAGCAAGGTAGATAATATTGAATTGGTGGTTGGAATGGATGCTTGGAGAGGCAAAAAGGCTCATTATATTGAATGAGATCCTCAATTGGTGTTCAAACATGCCTTCCATTGGCCAATAAAATAACTTACTTTTGAGAATGGAGAACAACTAAGACTAGTGGGGACTCATGTAGACTAGTGGAGAACAATCAAGACTAGTGGGGACTTATGCAGACTAGTGGAGAACAAGTAACACTAATCAGGACTCATACAAATGTATGTGATGATGATAGTCTCTTGGGACATCTACATCATACTAGCTAGTTAGCACTACTTCTAGCATTACTTTTATGACTAATCGGAGGCATCCTTGTCATCGCCCTCGTCACCACTCCCACCACCCTCGAAGCTTTCTTCATCACCTTCTTCCTCCTCAATACGCTTGCCTTCTTCCTCCTCAATAACCCCAAGAGCCTATAAACGAGGGACAACATGTATCAATGTATGAAACATTGAGATTTTTAAAGTACTTTTAAATACATGCATGGGCATTCTAGTAGCCCAGCTATACTACTCCTCAGTAATCAACCCCTCATCATAGAAGTGCCTCCAAGTAGATCGTCTACCATGTCTACGATGATAGGCTGTCTCGACAGGAGTAGGGTATCTACCCATGATATCAAGCTATAAGATGAAGAAAGGAGTTAGAACAAAGGAACAACCTCCTAATAAACCACATAAATACAATATATTTTGAGATTGATACTTACAAACTGGGCCTCCCATGATGCAATACCACCTGCTCCGAAATGTGAGGATCCATATCGCCCCATCTAGATCTGTCATGCCTCCACATGCTACAGACTGGGGTCATGTTTCACCAGTTTCATGGCTTTCTTCCACTCGCGTTATGAGCCCGTCCTCATGCTTTATCCCAATTTCCCTCATGCAATCCCTTATTTTCATCATGCATGCCCTCTTTCCACAAGCATAAGAAATGAGAAGGGGGATGAGAGTGAGAAGGAAAAGGAAAAAGGAATGAGAAGGAGAAGGAGAAGGAAAAGAGGAAAAAGGAGAAGGGAAAATGGAATGGGAAGGAGGAGATCAAATTATTGCAGCGCGTCTATACACATGGCTACCAACGCATCTATCTATGTGGGTACATAGTTCAGAAACAGCTTGGCACACCATTAGGCACGCTTCGACACCCAAATATTGAGAAAAATATGACATTGCCTAACGTACCGACCTCCACATAAAACAAAATTGCTCGAAAACATTTTTTCTGGCATGCAAAAGAGGATGAATTTGACGAAAACATCTTTCCACAAGTACAAGAGAATAAGAGATTGAGAGAGAAGTAGGACAACTGTACAAAATGGGCAAGGACCAGATATTAAGAAGATGTGTAATGCCTCATGAGATCATGCCAATCTTGAGTGAAGTCCATGAAGGCATTGCAGGAGGACACTTCCAAGGGGAAGCCATAGCAAGAAAAGTTCTCCTCGAAGGCTACGAGTGGCCAACACTGTGGGCAGATGCCTATGAATATGTAAAAGGCTGTGATATATGCCAATGGATTACTAAACCACAACACAAAGACTTCAATCCCCTAACAACAGTTGTTGCACAAAAGCCATTCAAAAAATGGGGGATTGACTATGTGGGTCCCATACATCTAGTAGCAAAAGGAACACAAGCACGCTACATCATTGTGGCCACTGATTACTTTACAAAATGGGCTGAAGCTAAAGCAGTCAGAAAGGGAGATGCCAGAAGCAGAGCAAGATTCTTATACGAAAATGTGATCACCCGATTCAGATGCCCCATTGAAATTGTGTCGGATAGAGGCACACATTTTGTCAATGAGGTAATCCAAGAACTCTTGTCTAGTTTCATGGTAATCCATAGAAAAAGCACACCCTACTACCCCCAAGCGAATGGACAGGCCGAATCCACCAACAAAATAATATGCATTATCCTCACCAAGGTAGTAGAACCACAATGTTCTGATTGGGCAAAGAAACTGAATGCAGCCTTATGGGCATACAGAACCACATTCAAGGTCACTCTCCAAACTATCATAAGACACAGAAACGCATAACTTTCAACAGAGATGTGATATAAAATATTCAATCACATATTGAGATGCACCTTTAAAGCTATGGTTCCACTAGAATTTATAATACCAATCCTACGCATAGTAGTACAGGAATGCATGGGAGACTGTGAATCCTTGAAAGAAAGGTTCTATCAGTTGGAGAAGCATACAGAGACAAGAATAGGCGCCTACCATGCCATGACAACTAAAAGATGTAGAAGAAAGGCATGGTTTGACAGAAATCTGAAAGCTAAAGACATCAAGGAAGGCGACTTAGTCCTGTTATACAATGCCAAAGTACACAAGGGGAAACTAAAGTTTCTAGGTCAAGGACCCTACCGAGTATGAAAGATGAATCCCATAGGAGTTGTGTTGCTAGAAACATTGGATGGAGTCCAATTCAACACAACAATAAACGGGAGCCAATTGAAGCGCTACTACATCAACACACAAGCCATACCCGACAAAAACAAAGATTTGAGAAACCAAGTCTTCCTTATTTAGGATTAGATTGTATCACGAGCACTCACTAGCATATGCACGTTTTTGCACATATAGTTTGCACTAGATTGTTACATGCACACTCACTGGCATATGCATGCTTTTACACATTTAGGAAGACCTAATCAATTTCATATTAGGGATGATTGAGTCTTAGTTTCCCTATTAAATCCCACAAATAAGCATATAGTTAGACACATCACATGCACTCACACGATTTTGCATAGGCACATAAGAGATTGCATCAATAATAGTATCACACACTTTCATTCCATACTCTCAAAGCATGCAATGAATTCACAAGTAGGACAAGAAGCTATACCAAAACTCAGGATGAATTGGCAAAAGAGTCTGCAACTTCAGCACAATGAGACCCCCACCAAACATCACAGCCGTCTCCTATATGCAAAAATATCAGACTTCCATACAAACTTATCTCTACAAGCTCAATGATACGGGTGCAATCGCATCCAACATGTATGAAAGATAGTAAGAAATGCCAGCGATAACAATGAGACCCCTGCCAAACCTCTTTCCAAGAAGATTCGATGGCAGAGGCTGCAACCTCAGCAATGAGATCCCCTCTGAAATTCATAGCTGTCTACCCCTCCTTAAGTGGAGATAAGCTTTCTAACTACTTACCATAAATTGTATGGTGCAAAAGCATTATAATAGGAATGACTCGCATGCCACAAGCTCAATAGCCACTGAGTTACGCACATGGCATCCCAATCTTGAAATTGCAATGAGCCATAACCCGAGGATGGGTAATAAAATAGATTTGGGAGTATGTTGTCTCTGTGTCAACATGGACTTAGGTAGAACAGAATGTGTGTGTAGAGTGGTGGCAAAGCTCTGCTTGTACTTGCATAGGACTAGAAATAATCCCTCTTCAAAATCCAACTTGCATGTTCTACATGCAAGTTCTACATATGACTTGTACATGCGAGTTCTACATGCAAGTTCTACATACGACTTGTACATGTGAGTTCTACATGCACGTTCTACATACGACTTGTACATGCAAGTTCTACATCCAAGTCCTACATGCGAGTTGTACATGCAAGTTCTACATATGACTTGTACGTGCAAGTTCTACATGCAAGTTCTACATACGACTTGTACATGTGAGTTCTACATGCAAGTTCTACATATGACTTCTACATATAACTCCTACATGCAACTCCTACATGTGAGTTGTACATGCAACTTCTATATGCAAGTTCTACATGTAGAGAGAGAATGTGTTACAATTCCTACATATAGAGAGAGAAGCTCTCCAACTTGTATAAATACCCCATAATGGAATGAAGCCCACACTCTTTGGGGCATTGTGTTGAGTTCTACCTTGGTATTCTAAGCAATTGTCTTAAGTGTCCATGCCTCCTTGCACTCCATGTCCAAAAGCATGTCCTAACCTTGCAACTCCTCCTCCCCTCTCCTCCAACCTTGCAACCCATCATCTCCCTCTCCTCCTCCCTCCTCCTCCTCCCTCCTCCTCCTCCCTTCTCCTCCTCCCTTCTACTCCTCCTCCTCCTCCCTCTCCACCTCCTCCCTACTCTCTCTTCTTTCACCCATGCTCTTACACCTTCTTCCTCTCCCACTCCTACCCCTTAACCCTTAGTTCCTCAACCCTTAAACTCCATGATATATGAGGGAGACGAGTTCTCCACCATGTACTCTACCCTGAACCTTGGATCCTCCTTCTAACCCTGGAACCTCTTCTAAACTCTGAAACCCTTTTCTAAACCTTGGAACCTCTCTCTAAACCTTGGAACCTCCTTCTAACCCTTGAACCTCTTCCAAACTCTGGAACCTCCTTCTGAACGTTGGAACCTCCTTCTGACCCTTAAACTCCTCCTAAACCCTACAACTTCCAATGAAGGCAAAAGCCTTCATTACCTCAACCATGATGATACACATTCCTTTTACACATGCATGCACTATGTTTGCTTACCACACTTAAGCCTACGCCTCTCAACGGAACATGACTCGAGGTCCTAAGCTACATGTATACTACAAATGACAACCCCAATATATCTGTAGGTGACAAAAAGCCTTAGAACTCACATATTGAGAAAACCCTGCTCTTCCTATGGAAGCTGTAGGAAAGAGCCAACATTTGACCATGAATCCTTGAAAGAAAGGCTCTATTAGTCGGAGAAGCATACATAGACAAGACTAGTCACCTACCATGCCATGACAATAGAAAAACACAGAAGAAAGGCATGGTTTGATAGAAATTTGAAAGCTAAAGACATCAAGGAAGGCGACTTAGTCCTGTTATACAATGCCAAAGTACACAAGTGAAAATTGAAGTATCTAGGTCAAGGACCCTATCGAGTATGAAAGATGAATCCCATCGGAGTTGTACGGCTAGAAACATTGGATGGAGTCCAATTCAACACAACAATAAATGGGAGTCGATTGAAGCGCTACTACATCAACATGCAAGCCATCCCCAACAAAAATGAAGATTTGGGAAACCAAGTCTTCGTTAGTTAGGATTAGATTGTATCATGAGCACTCACTAGCATACGCACGTTTTTGCACATATAGTTTGCACTAGATTGTGCACACTCACTAGCATATGAACGTATTAGGGATGATTGAGTCTTAGTTTCCCTATTATATCCCACAAATAAGCATATAGTTAGACACATCACATGCACTCACACGATTTTGCATAGGCACATAATAGATTGCATCAATAATAGTATCACACACTTTCATTCCATACTCTCAAAGCATGCAATGAATACACAAGCAGGACAAGAAGCTATGCCAGAACTCAAGATGAATCGGCAAAAGAGTCTGCAGCCTTAGGAACAACACCCCCACTAAACATCACCACCATCTCCTATATGCAAAAATATCAAACTTGCATACAAACTTATCTACAAGCTCATAATACGGGTGCAATCGCATCCAACATGTATGCAAGATAGCAAGAAATGCCAACCTCAATAACGAGACCCCCACCAAACCTCTTCCCAAGTAGATTTGATGTCAAAGTCCGTAGCATCAACAACGAGATCCCCTCTGAAATTCATAACTGTCTACCCCTCCTCAAGAGAAGATAAGATTCTTGACTACAGATCATAAATTGTATGGTGCAAAAGCATTATAGTAGGAATGACTCACGTGCCACAAGCTCAACAGCCATTGGGTTACGCACATGGCATCCCAACTCCGAAATCAAAATAAGCCATAACCCGAGGACGGGTGATAAAATGGATCCAGGAGTATGTTGTCTTTGTCCCACCAACATGGACTTAGGTAGAACATAATGTGCATGTAGAATAGTGGCAAAGCTCTGCTTGTACTTGCATAAGGCTAGAAATAATCCCTCTTAGAAATCCAACTTGCATGTTGTACATGCAAGTTCTACATACAACTCCTACATGCAACTCCTACATGCAAGTTGTACATGTGAGTTCTACATGCGAGTTCTACATACAACTTCTACATACAACTCCTACATGCAACTCCTACATGCGAGTTGTACATGTGAGTTCTACATGTGAGTTATACATACAACTTCTACATACAACTCCTACGTGCAACTCCTACATGCGAGTTCTACAGGCGAGTTGCACATGCAAGTTGTACATGCATGTTCTACATATAACTTCTACATACAACTCCTACATGCAACTCCTACATGCAACTCCTACATGCGAGTTGTACATGTGCATTCTACATGCAAGTTCTACATACAACTTCTACATGCAACTCCTACATGCAACTTCTATATGCAAGTTCTACATGTAGAGAGAGAATGTGTTACAATTCCTACATGCAAAGAGAGAAGCTCTCCAACTTGTATAAATACCCCATAATGGAATGAAGCCCACACTCTTTGGGGCATTGTGTTGTGTTCTACTTTGGTATTCCAAGCAATCGCCTCAAGTGTCCATGCTTCCTTGCACTCCACATCCAAAAGCATGTCCTAACCTTGCAACTCCTTCCCTCTCTTCCAACCTTGCAACCCTCCCCTCTCCCTCTCCTTCTCCCTCCTCCCTCGTCGTCCTCCTCCCTCCTCCCTCTCCTTCTCCTCCCTCCTCTCCCTTCTTTCCCCCATTCTCTTACACCTTCCTCCTCTCCCACATATGCTCCCCCTAAACCCTTTGTTCCTCAACCCTTAACCTCCATGATCTACGAGGGAGACGAGTTCTCCACCATGTACTCTACCCTGAACCTTGGATCCTCCTTCTAACCCTGGAATCTCTTCTAAACTCTAGAACCTCTCTCTAAACCATGGAACCTCCTTCTAACCCTTGAACCTCCTTCTAAACCTTGGAACCTCCTTGTAACCCTTGAACTTCTGAACCTCCTTCTAAACCTTGGAACCTCCTTCTAACCCTAAAATCCTCCTAAACCTTGCAACCCCCAATGAAGAGGAAAGTCTTGATTCCCTCAACCATGATGACACACATTTCTTTTACACATGCATGCACTATGTTTGCTTACCACACTTAAGCCTACATCTCTCAACGGAACACAACTCAAGGTCCTAAGCTACACGTATACTACAAACGACAACCCCGATATATCTGTAGGTGACAAAAAGCCTCAGAACCCTGCATACTAAGAAAACCCTGCTCTTTCTACGGAAGCCGTAGGAAAGAGCCAATAGATGTAGGAAGATCTCTTGCTTTTATGATCCATGTATGCAAGGAAAATGGAGACTATGCAAGAATAAGGAATATGTAGAAAGTTGGGAGTATTGTACTATTGTCCCCATGGGTGTTGGTGAAGGATCAAATGATAGCTGTACTAATAAAGAGGATCTTGATACCTCCATGTACACTGGTCATCCAGATGCCTTCAGTGATGCATTATGTGTGGGAGACAACATTGCTATCAATGTGTCAAGTAACAAGGAGGAAGGTGAAGACTTCTACGTTATTAATTGATTTAAGGAAAAGGAAAGAATACCCACGGCAACATCAATGAATAGTTGGGGAAATATTTTTCCTACTAGATTGCATATTATTTCTCAAGATGGCATAAGAATCGAGCCATGTAAGATCTTGAAAATACATACAATAGATGCCTGAGCTTTAGAATCTAACTCAATTGTGTTCCTTTGTGGGGTTTATGAGCTTTTATCAAAGGTTTATCAAAGACTTTGCCAAGATTGCAACTCCATTGCATGATTTGACAAACAAAGATGCCAAGTTTGAGTGGAATGTCGAGTTGACTATGGTTTTCCATGAATTGAAGAGCCAAGTAATGGATACTCTATTCTAAGGCAACCAATGTGGGATATTACCTTCCACGTGCATGTTGAAGATTCTAGATCCCCTTAGGCATTATTTTGGCTCAATCAGATGGCTCGGGGGGGTCACTATGTATAAACCCTCTATATCACGTGTGTTCAAGGCCTATATTTAAAGTCCCTTATCTGTAAAAAATTTCATTAATAAAATGTACCCCTTTTCTATACAAATCTGTAAATTTTTTCCAAAACTATTTTAAATAGTCCCTTATGTATATTTATTTTTGTAAATTTTAGAAATAAAAAAAATCCTTCTGTTGAACTCACGTGATAGGGTTACATATGATGAGTGACCCCCCCGAGTCAGATGGTTGATTAGATTATCTAGTGTACTATGCCAGCCATTTATTAACACCTATCAAGTCCAATAATAGTACTACCAAGCGAGAGGCTTTGGGAATTATATTTAGTGCGAAAACCAAGGCATTATCTTCTTAGTAATCTTTTTGTGTTCTATGTGGACTATCACATGAGCTTTGCTTTATCTTATCAACAAGAATGTCAGTCAAGGACGTCTTCTTTGGTGAATGCTTCTACTTCAGGAGTTCAAGTTTAAAATCATTCATAAACTTGGCAAGAGCCATGTAGGAGCTGACTATTTGTCCAAGTTACCTGCACTTGAGGATACACAAGGAGTTACTACACAACAAGACAAAGCACCCACAAATGTGCACACAAACGCGTCTCCTTAACTTTTAAAAAAACTTATGGGTGCATCTATTTGCATTTCTATTGGCACGTCTACAGACCCGTGTCTATAAGCACATCTATATAACACACAGACGCGCCTATAGATGTGCCTATAGACGCGCAAATAGATGTTGGCTAGAAATTAAAAAAAACAAAGAGATGCATACATAGATGTGTCTATAGATGCGCTTATAGATGCTTTATAGAATCTTTTTTGTTAATAAAATAAGAATTTTGTGTGGTTGAACAGAATGCTATGTATGTTGTGTATGCTATGTAGTTACAAGAATCCCATTTCCACATTGTGCAATTCAATTCTTATAGCCAACCACATTTTAATTAGCACGATTGCAAGCATGTCTATAGCCGACAATTACAATTCGAAATAAAACATTACAACTCCAAAATGTTTACTTCACAAGACATTGATAGAACGTTGCACAAGGAAATTGAAAGCCAAAAAAAAAAGAGTGTATATTAATTCATAGCTCAAAAAGTGCTTGTATATATATATAGCACGAAGCCAAGCCACATCCTGTGGCTTCAAGTACCAAAAATAAGAGGAGTGTATATACAAGAGAGACACAAAGCCAAGCCAGTGGCTTCAAGTACAAAAAAGAGTAGCTAGCACTACTTCAATGACTAATCTAACTTCTAAGTTCTCCATGTCCTCGCTCCCTCCTTTGCTTCCTTCTTCGCTCCCTTATTCGCCCCCTTCTTCGCTCGCTTCTTCCTCATCTTCTTCCTCCTGATCAGCCATAGGGCCTGCAAATAAGGGTATGAAAAATCAAATCTTTACTTATAATATTGACATTATTTAATTACTTTTAAATACCTGGGGGGTATTCCAGTAGCTCAGATATACTGCTTCTCAGTAATCAACCCATCATCATAGAAGTGCCTCCATATATCTCCTCTGCGATGGTGGTGGTGGTAGGCTGTTTTGACAAGAGCAGGGTACTTGCCCATGATATCAAGCTGCAAGATGAAACAATTTGCAGAGGGGTTAGTACAAAGAAACAACCTCCTAATAAACTACATAAACAATATAATTTGAGATCAATACTTACAAATAGGGCCTCCCATGATTCAACAATGCACGCTTCCATACAGCTCCATTTGGATCCTTCGTGCCTTTACGTGTTTACGTGTTGTAGGTTGGGGTCCGCCTTCGTTGCCTTCATTGCTTTCTTCCACTCACGCTTGTGAGTAGTGTGGGGCTAGCCCCTTGGTGGTTGACCTCCCCCTCTCCTGGCAATCTCGGCTAGTGCATGTCTCTTAAGTGAAGATCTTTTATTGGCAAGTATCGTAACAATCTTTGACTTGGCCCATTTATCTATGAACTAAACATTGGGGGGATTGGGATACCTAGAGCAAACAACAGTGAGGGTCTCATCAGTCAACTTTTTTGGTTGGTCTTTGTAGTGAATAAAGCAATCTCTGTAATTGTTAGCAATTACAGAGTGCATGAAGGCCATGATGTCCTTCCCCCGTGCATCCATCAAGATGCAACCTATCTAAGTGATGTCATTGAAGATTGTACCATCACCCTTTGGCATTTCTGCATCATTTGAATCATCCCTGTCCCGACCACTACCCCCCCCAAAGCACTGTGCCATGCATCCCCTACCGCTCTCCCTGCTACTATGCTTGCTGCCCTGTTGTGTCAAGCTAGTACATTGGCCACTCATAGTTGGAGAAGTGACTCTCAACTGTACAGGAGTACGCTGACTAGAGAAGCGACTCTTGAGCGCACGGGAGTATGCCGGTGGCTTTGCGAGGCAGAAGGACCTCCTAACCATAGGGGGGGAGAAGGGGCTCGGCGCTATAGCTGACTGGGCTATCTCGACTCCACTAGGGTAATCTTAGTTGGTATGGGATTGGGATGGTTTGGAGTTTGTACTGTCGACTCCTAGGGGGTGTTTGTAGTACCCATCATGTCTGTGTATAACTCCACAGGAGTAGGAGGTTGCCCCAAAATGTTATATAACTCCCAAAAGATGGCATCCCCAAGATCAGGTGAGGCTGAAGAGCTTCCTGGCCACATGATGAACTGAAGAAAAGAAAAGAAAAGAAGAAGATTACCATCGAGCATGCCCTTATCATGATATGCAAAAGAAAAAATAGAGTGATTGCCTGACGAGTAAGCATTTACAAATTCCTGCATTCTTTGAATTAGAGTAACAGAAGTCTGTATCTGCTTGCTCAATGTCAGGCTATTGAAGCTTCATGTGGGGAAAAAGAGATAAGGAAAGAGAGGAAAAGAAAGGAGAAAAAAGAAAGGAGATAAGAGAGAAAAAGAGAGGAGAAAAGAGAAGGAAAGAGAGGAGAAAGGAGAGGAAAAAAAAGGAGAAAAAGAGAGAAAAAGTGGGGATAAAAGAGAGAAAAAGAGAGAAGGAAAGAGAGGAGAAAAGAGAGGAAAAGAGAGGACAAGAGAGGAGAAAAAAGAAACAAGATAAGAGAGAAAAAGAGAGGAGAAGAGAGGAGAAAAGAGAGGAAAATAGAGGCAAAGAGAGGAGAAAAAGAGAGAAAAAGTGGGGATAAAAAAGAGAAAAAGAGACACTGTTTAGGCGCGGTTGTCTATTTTTCTAAAAAACAAACGTGTTGTTAGACGCATCTATAGATGTGCTCCGACAGATGCCGTTTTCAAAGAAATTGAAAAGGACATGCGCCTGACCTAAAAAGAACAACACTAGTACCAAAAATATCCATTCCTTGCATACAACAAAGGATGAATCCAAAGAGAGCAACTTCCAAAGAAGATCAACCACTAAGAGGCTTACCTTGGTGGAAGCTTCTTGTCCTTCTTTAAAGTTGCTTCTCTTTCTTCTCTTCCTTGTTCACCCTCTACTCTTGTGTGCTTGGGGATGATTATGTAAGCCTGGAGATGAGTGTGGGTGCTTGGAGATAAGTGTGGATGCCTGGAGCATGCCGCATGATGCTAAAAGTATGTGAAGGAAAGCAAGCATGCTAAAAGTAGGTTCAAAAATCAGCTCGCAGTTTGTGCGTCTAAAAGCACGTCTACCAGCACGTCTATCAGTGCATCTAAAAGTGCGTCTATTAGTGCATCTACAGTATGTTTTAGATGGGCCTATAGACATGCTCCATAGTACAGACGTGCCTATAGACGTTTTAGACGTGCCTATAGATGCACTCCACAATACAGACGCAGTGTTAGACATGCTTTTAGACACTCCACAAAGTTTTGACATTTACAACTCATGCAAAAATAATTTTTTTGGGTTGTTTATCTATAGGATGTCTTCATCTTTAACAAGTAGCTCCACTAATGAATCCCTCCATATCCACCATCATGAAATGTGGTTGGAGCAAAAAATCAAATATATGTGTCATCGATGTCAAGGAAACATGTATCGTGCATGCAGAATTATACTCAATCACGTCTCAAAGTATGGAGAATGGGATGTGACCATAAACATGGTAAGTGTTAAAGAGTTAAGGTTGATTGAGATACCTATGGGTGTTCATGTGTTTGAGTTATGATCCCATTTTAATTTGATATAGGATGCAGTGCCACACTCGCATATGTTGCTATATGATCTCATGAGGAGGCGAAGCATCAGCGATATGAGGTGGGATCTTCAGGAGGGACCGTTACGCATGCATGGAGTGATGGTGATAGTTTGTAACTAAGAGATTTTTTAAGGGCAATGCCCATTTTATAAAGTACACTTCTAAGGTCATTTTCACATTTTCCGTTTCCCACTCTTGAGTAACCTTGCATTCCACATCCTCCTCTTTCGTCTTCCTGAGCATCCTCCTACTCTCATGGCTTCCCCTAGAGAGACTTTTGACCAATGGATTTCATCCACTGATTCCCATGCCTCTGCAGATCACGTTTATCCCATCTTCTACAAGGCATTCCATCTTGAGAGCTCTCCTTCCTACTGATAATCCCTCTCTTTAGTTTTTTGATAGACTTATCCATGGGCAATCTATCGTAATTGCTAACTCCCATCACCAATGGGTTTCATTGGATATTTTGAGCTCTTTTTACCAGAGTGCTAACTTTAAGAAGACACTAGGTAGGGCCATGGATATTGTCCCTATCTCTCTCTGTGAGTACGCTATTCCCATCAGGGATGATTCATCTTCTCCAATTCATTTGATTGAGAGAGATGCATCCCTTATCATTCTCCTTGTGACTAGAAAGTTTGATGAGGATGTTGGCGAGCAACCCAAGGGTCCTGAATCCACAAGTGGTGGAGCAGGTCCATCAACAAGTGGTAGAGGAGATGACATAAACCTAGACCTGGAGCTTGAGGAGCATACTATTAACCTAGCTGAGGAGCAAGTTTAAAGCGAGGTCATCATATCATCATATCCGACTCGTGCATATCCATCCTCTACCTATAATCCAAATGAGGCAGCAACCAAGACACACCTTGCTTTGGTTGATCCAATCAGGATTGAGGATGAGGAATACCTTACCCTATTGGAAGTGATGGAAGAAACCGGTATCCAAGAGGATGAGGTGCTATGATGGCTCTCAAATGACACCTTTGATGATGTCATTGACTTTGATGCTCCAGTCAATCTAGTGCATCCATGCATGTGTCAATGATTGTATTCTGTTTCGTGGACCACATAAGGATGTAAGAGAGTGTCCTACTTGTGGAGACGCAAGATATAGAGCAGATCTCAAAACTTTGGATGTGCCTCATAAGGTTCTATGACATTTTCCCATAATCCCTCACATCCAACATATGTTGAAGTACAAATCCATTGCAGATCTCATGTCATGACATTCCTCCCATTGATCAACTGATGGCAAGTGGAGAACTCTTGCAGACACTCCTACGTGGAAGCATATTGAAGACACATGGCCAAGCTTCAAGGAAGAACCTAGGAGCTTGAGACTTGGATTGGGTATGGATGGTATGAACCCATTTGGTCTCAAAAGCACCTCTTACAGTGTATGGCCAGTGATATTGGTGAATTATAATCTTCCAACCTCTATGGCAATTAAGAAAGGACATGTTATGTTATCCCTTCTAATTCCATGGAAACATAAAGTCAAAAAACTTGATGTTTATTTGGAGCCTTTGATTGACAAGCTAGAGATAATTTGGAGAGGTATCGAGGTGCATGATGTGAGCAGGCCTCCCTCATCACCATGAGACTTTAACTACAAAGCAGTCTTGATGTGGACGATGCATGACTTCCCAGGCTATGGCGAGTGTTTAGGTAAGCATTGCACTTTTAATTATGAGTAGGCAATCGATGTGGCACCCTAAACCCACTTTCAACTCTTAATTGCATCTATTGTTTAGGTCTCACTACATCAAGTTACCATGCATGTCCTGTTTGTGGTCCTTCACTAGTTGCCTCACGGGCAGATGCATTGAATAAGGTCATCTATGAGAATCACCATCGATTTCTCCCACTTGATCATCCTAGATATGTCGCCCCTTGGAATGAAGTCCCCCCACAGTCACTCACTGCAGGAGATTGGATGAGAATTTGGGATAGTTCCATGACTCCTCCACCACTTGGCATGAGCCGGTAAGGGTTGTAACTATTGTGTGCTATATTGGTTGGAAATAAAGATTGCTCGCCACTAACACCAGCTTTTGTTTAGATACTCCATCTTTTATCGTTTATCATATTGGTCCCACCTCAAGATCAATCACCTGCTTGATCCCATGCATATCTTCAAGAATGTGGTGTCTACCATTTGGGAACATTTGAATGGGATACGAGATTTTGCAGGAATAAGGGAGGATCTACGCACCATAGGGAGGATGCATGAAACTTCGCCACAAGAGAGACCAAATGGGCGTGTCTTTTTACCTTGTGCACCGTGGAGGCTATCAAAGCTGGAGATGGTGGCAGTGAAGTGATCTATCACTACAATTTGTACTCCCAATGGATGCATGAGGTGTTTGAAGGAGGCCTTCACAAAGAGCAAGAAAAGAGGTGTAGAGCAATTCTATGGCATGAAATCTCATGATTGGAACAAGATGCTCCAAGTAAGTATTTTATGTGCATAATATATTTTTCCTTCCAAATTTGTGATTGAATTAGAAACAACTAATCAACCATTCCTCGTGTGTTCAGTTCATACTACCTACTAGCATTTCTCGTAGTGCATCAAAGGATGTGAAGGATTGTATTTACAAGATAGGCGAGCTTGTGAGGTACTTTACATGATACAAAATGTGAATATTGTATTTACAAGATGGGTGAGCTTGTGAGGTACTTTACAGGATGCAAGGTGTTCATATTGCTAATATTGTATACTTTTTCCTTTCCAGGTATGTGAGCTCTAAGGAAATAGATCCCACCACACTTGAGAATACTTGAGTTATGTCAATGGAGGTGGTTTGTTTAGTGGAGGAGACATTTCCACGTTCTATTTTCACAAGCCAACTAATCTCATAGTGCATTTAGTGGATGAGATTGCTATATGCAGTACTGTACATGCACGATGGTTGTTCTTCCTCGAGTGCTTCATGAAGACCTTGAAGGGTTTTGTGAGACAAAATGCAAGACCCGAAGGTAGCATGTCTAAGGGTTGTTTGGTACAAGAGTCACTTGTATATATTTTTGAGGTTCTTGCTAATGTGGATAGCTCTCTCCCATGACTATGGAGAGATGATGAAGACCTAAGGATGACCTCTATTGTGCCTCAAGGGAAAGGATGTAGCAAAGTAATAGACACGGAGTTGCTTAATAATATCAACCTCTATTGCATGCTTAATAGTGATGTGATGAAAAGATGGGTGACAAGATACGAGGATGCAAAGGCAAGAAGACAAGGAGAAAGGGCCCTCTTTCGTACACACCATGGATCTCGTGTGCCATTCCCTTAGCATCTAAGAGCACTTCCAAAGGATTTTCATGTGGAATATTGGCTACTCGACGAAATGGAGAGAGCAGAGAGAGACAAGGGGATGCATGTCACAATGGAAGAGTGGGAGTATGCTAGGGGATGCATGAGCAAGGTCGGTATATAGAATGTTATGTATAAGTTAGGAGCTTTCAACAATTTAGATTGCTTATTTAATTGATTTTATCTTGGTGTAGTGTACTATGTTCAATGCTATATGGTGGATGCGTCAATTTTACGAGCAAAAACCTATGAGTAGGTTTATCCGAGCGTGTTTTTCAAGAGATTTAAAAATTTGTATTTCTTTAGGAGACATGGTTGTTACACTTTTATTTCACTAAAAACTAGATCCCTTTCTCATAAAAATATATAGACTAGTCCCTCATTCATTTTTACATAACATAAATTTTCTCTTAATTTTCTTATTCATAGATATCCTTTTGTACCCCTATTATTACCTTAAAAAAGTGTTGAAAAATAACTCCTTTAAGAAACATCCCTCATAATTACTCTCAATGTAATAATATTATACATATATAATTACTTTTTAAACACATTTATATCATATGGCAATATCTTTCTAGTGTTTTTATAGCATAAATAACAAGATATCTATGGACATGTTTCTAAAGAAGTTTAAATAACTACAAATAAGTATTAACTTGGGCTTATATATCACTCTCATAAAATACACGTAATATTTAATACTATATATGCAAGATTTTCCAAAATATAACCCCATAGATGTGCTCAAATAGGGTTTTTCAATCAATTTGAGTGGTTGAATGACTAATTTGGACATTGGATGTGAAAGTTATGTCACTTTTAAAAGTGTTGTCCAAGGTAGTTTTGCCAGCCAAACTACCTTGGAAGACCTACTTCAAAGGAGTTTCGCTGGTGAAACTACCTTGATGGTTTGCTTCAATGAGTTTTCTTCGGAGAAACCCTTTTATGAAGATAGGTTGAGAGAGGTTTTTCAATGTCACCTCCTATTAAGTAAAAGTTGTAAGAAGGATCATAAGGGAATTTTCATAGAGAAGTCTACTCTAGATGTGGGTTTCTTCAAAAGCCATCCCATTATGTTCTCACCATTCCCAAAGATTCACGTAAATATTTGTGTATAAAATAGGCATTGCTATAATACTTTGCATATTTCTAAGTGAAACTATGTTTTCTTCCGATTCATTTTTGCCATATTTTTGAATAGTTGGAAGATTTTTTTTCCCTTCGCTCAAATGCTTGGAAAATGCTCGTCCTACTATATGGTGTGAGGGTAAGCATTTTCGAACACAACGGATTGATGGTAAGAGAAACACACAAGATTGCAGTGTCATTACTAGCTTTGAGGGAGCCAATGGAGAGATGGATGATTACTGTGACATAATCCAAGATATTATTCAGCTGGACTTTCGTCACTTCTTTGTGTATGTTTTGGATGTGAAGTGGTTTAAGGACATGGTGGAAAGAGGCCTTAATGCAACAATCAAATGCCATGCAAGTGGCTTTGTAACTATTGACTCCATAAAGTTTTGGCAAAGTAAGAAGGACACACTAGTACTACCACAACAATGTGAACAGGTATTGTATACACTTATAAAAATACTCACTTTTAAATATTTGATACCTTCGATGCAAGGAAAATAACATGATTGTATTTGTGTTTGAATTAGTTTGTCTCTCAACCAATGGTGGATAATAATAGGTGGTGGCATGTCATACCTATAAAGCCACGTTCCAAAGTGATGTATAGTACATTTACTAATATGGAGTGTATGGAGGATGATCATGGCCATGGAGGTTATGATGACCATGATACAAGAGAGGAGGATCATTATGAGATATAGATATTAAGGCCATTACCCGTAATAATGAGCCTAGCATTGGTGATGCTGATTTTGATGAGCACATGAGTAGCACAAGTAGTAGTGGGTTGAATGTATTTGTAGATCTCAAAACTGGTTTGGATTTTGAAATATATAGTTTGGCAAGGGTTGATCTCATTGAGGACGAGATTGAACCATAGCCCATCATTGATATTGGCAAAACTATTTTACATATTGTCTCATTCTCCTCACCTCAATTTTTGTGTATGTGGGTTTGCCAAAAAACATTGATATTTTTGTTAAAATTAAGTGCTTTGGTAATCATGGGCAATGTTTGGAAAGCAGTGATGTATATTTATCAGCCTGCACCAAAACCTCACGTTCTATATTCTATGTTTTGCGTCTAAATCTATGTCTAATTCAGAGTGCAAACGTGCTAATAGATGCACAAATAGATGCGCTAGTAGACATGCTATTAGATGCACCCGTATTTTTTCTATTCTAGTACCGCCTATAGACATGCCCGCTATTTTGTTCGTCTATCAAGCGTGTCTATAGTTGCTTTTTGTTGTTGTGCTAGTAAACTGCCATATGTTCCCTACCAATTACCTGAAGTCTTTCCTAATGGGACAGTTCGACTATAAGACTTGCAAGGCAATGTGTTCTTCGAGTTGTACAATGGGAGAAAAGTAAATCCGTACCTAGCAGAGAGTTCCTTGGACAATAGGACTTGGATGCAGACCACTTGGTTGACAATGCCTTGATAAATTTTACAAAAAATAGATTGCAAGTTAGCTCTTTAGCAATAGTGGAACAGATGCATCGTATACCACCACATGGCAACCTTAACGTTGTGGGCACATTAAAGAAAATCATCATGCTAAAGAAAGCGAGACTCATGCAACCATTGATCTGATGGGACATGCAATTTTAGATTCCATTTGACTACATTGGGTTAGGGGCTCCGGTTATTTTCTTCAATTGCATTCTTAGCATTCTACTACTCTTACCTCTCCGTCATTGTCTACAACAACTTCTATTTTTTTTCATCTTCTGTACTATCTCTATTTCCATTGCACTGGCTTATTTACTTTGCTACCCCGCCTTCTTCCATCATCCTCTTCATCATTTATTTCTTACGTTGTATTTGTGGTCATGGAGAGGAGAGAGCATGTTGATTTCCAAATAAAATCAAAACTTCATCTCGTGTATCACCTCCACATTCTATTGAGAATTTCAACGACGATGTTCTCGTAGGGATCTTGCAAGCAAACCGTCTACTGACATTTGCAAGTCTGCCATGGAAAGATGTATGCAATGAGGCACTAGTAGAAGAGATCCTTGACTCTCATGATGAGGAGGACCATAGCCTCATCATCAACAACATGCATGTTTGTATTAGCTCATAGTTACTCAATAAGGCCTTCAAGCTTAAGCAATGCTTGAACCCTAGAGAGCTTGCTGATGCCAAGCGGTGTGATGTCTACTTTGGATATGATATCTATTCATCTTCTCAAGCCTATCTTATTAGCAAAGCAGTCAACGAGAGCCTAATTACAACATGAAGGTTCTTGTTTGAGTTTATTGGGTTGAAGAAGAGTGTAGGTTACATCCCATGGTAGTATGTGGCACAGATTGTTACACCCATGGAGGATCATTCCATGGACTAGTTCAATATTTTTGAGAAGGAATTTGAGACCGAGTTAAGAGTAGTGAGCATAGGTCCAACACAGCATTACAAGCTCAAGCCGCACCTTTGCATGCTACAACATTGTCTGATGTCGGGGCAAGTGACATGGATGAATGCATTGCCATTACCATGTGAAGCAGGTGCATCAAGGGCCAAAAATGATGAGCAATTGGAACGGGCATGAACAAGGTAACAAGGAGTAGGAACACACACAATACAACCAATAGAATTTGAGCCACAAGAAAGAAGGGTAGCATAACAAAGTTGCTTAGTAGAAGTCATAGTAGGAGGCATAGGACAAAGGTGCCAAATGGGAGAAGTAGTAGGATAAGGGTGCCATAGGGGCTCAAGACAAAATGTCTGAAGTAAACAACAATGAAGGCACCTATGAGCAACAAAACTAGGAAAACCCGTATAGAAAAAACATGAAGAGAAGCTCTGAGGAGCTAAAAGAAGAAAATCTGGAGAGGGGGGAACCCAAAAGGGTACCTTCGTGAATGTCAAGCAAGAATATTTAAAAGGGGTAGAAGGCAGTAGGACACCAATGTAGTGAGAAGAAGAAGCCACACCAAAGGAGCAGAGGGAGGCCGGAGCAAACAAGGGCAATGCAGATCCATCACATAAATCTAGTCAACAAATGGGTGGTGCCACCTTGGCCACCATCACTTTGCCTTCACCTGCCTTGTCTCTAAAGTGCCTACCCGATGTTGAGACATTCCTCTTAGATCCCATGTTACCTGACGACAATCATCAGGATCAAGCTACCACCGAGAGGCGCTATACTTGGAGAGAATATGGTGCACGTAGCTCAAGCATTGGATTTCCTAGCCAACCACAGGCTTCCTCCTCAGGTACTCGAGCATAATATTTTCCTTTAGACAAAGTAGTGGGAGTCTGTCCTACTGCTGTGAGTTGATTGTTGTAGTCTTTGATCCAAAGTACATAAGCATGGCCAATTTCGCTGCTGTTGCAAAAACTCTGGTTGATTTGGTTTCTCAGTGTGAGAATCCTGGATGTGTTCTTGGACTTATAGAGAGCCGCGAACATATCCCATGCTTCTTTGGATGTCTTGAAGGTGTTGAGTTGCCCTAGCATGACATCTTGCACATTCTGCTTGATCAGATGATATGCATACTTATCTTTCTTATCCCATTCTGCCTGAGCTCAGGCAATGGTAGGATCTGCTACAGGTGCAGAAACTATTTGTGTAGCTGGAGATCCCACTGCTAGTGTTGTGACAACAGGTGGAGTAGAGCTATTATTGGTTGGATCATCCAATGGTATAGGTGTAGATCCATTGACATACTCCCGTTTGTCCTGAAGTACAAGAATGGTCTCCATTCGGTATTTCCATGTGCCGTAATTGGAGTTGTCTAGCTTAGCATATGCCTCCAAATTGAGGTTGCTAGTCGTAGACATGGTGCTGACATGTGTGGGTGAAATCAAATCATGTGCTATCTACCCACTGAAGTTTTAAGTGAAATTAATTTGAATTAAAAAAGCGTTTGGGTTTCAAGTTTGGAGATTCGGGGTTTAGGGTTTGGGTGTTAGGGTTTAGGATTTAGGAGTTAGGGGTTAGAATTTGAGGCTTTGGGTTTAGGGTTTAGAAGGCCAAGATTAGGGTTTAGGTTCAAGGGATTAGGGTTTGGGGTTAGGGTTTAGAGATTAGGGTTTGGGGGTTAGGGTTTAGGGTTTAGGGTTTAGGGGCTACGAGTTAGGGTTTAGGGGCTAGGGGCTAGGGATTAGGGTTTAGGGCTTAAGGGTTAAGGTTTAGGGTTTAGGGGTTGGGGTTTAGGGTTTAGGATTTGGGGGTTTTGGTTTAGGGTTGATGGTTTGGGAGTTAGGGTTTTGGGTTTTAGGGTTTGGGTTAGGGTTTTTAGGTTTTAGGGTTTGAGAGTTTGGGTTTAGGGTTTGGGAGTCAGGGTTTAGGGTTTAGGGTTTAGGGTGTGAGGGTATGGGCTTAGGGTTAAGGGGTTAAGGTTTAGGGTTTGGATTTTGGGCTTTGGGATAAGGGTTTAGGGTGTGGGGTTTGGGGTTTAGGGTTTAGGGTTTATTGTTTGGTGGTTAGGGTTTAGGGTTTGGGGGTTTGTATGGTTTGGGCTTAGAAGGCCAAGATTAGGGTTAAGGGTTAGGAGTTAGGCTTTAGGGTTTGCAGTTAATTTCAATTTTTAGTTTTTGAAAGTCACATTTAATTTTGTTGAGATTTTAACTCCTTATTAATGTGAATGTTAAATTCTTATGAGTTATTAGTAAATTAGATTTTGTAAATAGAAGTATTGTCTTATTTTTTAAATTGTTTGTCTCAAATGTAATTGTCTTTTTTAAACTCACAACCTAAGTATATTAAAAAGAACAATGGAAAAGAAATTGTTTCTTGCTTTTAACTCGCAACCTGAGCATATTAAAAAGAACAATGAAAAAGAAATTATTTCTTGTTTTTATTCACTTTAATGTTTGGTGTAGTCTACATCTGGCATAGATTAGTTTATCCTTAAAGGAGAGAACTCCAAAATAACCAATCAAAGCCATGCTCAAAATTTCCCAACTAGTTCCTAATTGGAGTTAGTCCATTCATTCACATGCGGTTTCACACTCACAACAACCCAACCATTTAAGCAACAATCAAGGTTTTAAAACTTTCAAGATGATTGGAAGTTGTATTAGTGGATAGGGCAGATGACAGTTGTATCAGTTGTGGGAGTGGACAGAGCATATTATATTTGTACCAGTTGTGGGAGTTGATAGAGCATATTAGACTTGTATCAAACAGACTTCATATTTGTATCCAATTGTACTTTATTTCATTTTACGCTATCCACGTGTTCATTGTAAATCCTCCCCCCCCCCCCCACATTTATGCATGTATCTAAGCCTTGTAAAACCTTTTAGGCTATTCCCAAAGCATGAAATTGACACTTATACCATTGGCCGGGCGAATGAAAACTTGAGGTGTATCAATGGGACTCATTGTACTTTTGATTTATCAAGGTAATTGTAGTTTTCATGCAAAAGTATTATGTTATTTGGACCTAAATTTTTTGTCATGCTTTAATATAAGATGTATCTTGAGGCTATAGCATTTGTCAATGGTATGACACTGAAATACAATGGAAGAGTTTATGCCCCGAAGGACTTCACAAACTAGACCCCTTGTTGACACTACAAAGAAAGCATGGTTCTTGGTATTGAGCAAAGGAAATCTCATTCTAGTGATGACAAAGTGAGAGTTGGAGAAAGATGAGTAGGCATCAGATGTATCTTTCTCAAAGAGCAATTTGATTCAAGGGGGCACCTTATTAGGAATAAAAATTAAAAAAGACAACAATACAATGATGATTTACAAAGTCAAGAGTGAGCAATAGATTATTTCTTGTTTCAAATAAAGCTGCAATGTACTTTGTGATACCGCCTCCAAAAGCACCTAGATTTCTTGAATTGGTTCCTATATTGGAGATCCTCCAACATGTGTGGGAGGAATTTCCAATTGAGGAGGCAAGAAAAATGCATTCAAAGATAATCCTTGAATACTATCAAGGTGCCATTGAACAAGGTTCAACTTCATTCGAGGGACCTGAAGTACAAGGATCCACACATGAGACACCTAAGGTGCAAGAATCCATACATGAGAAAGGAAGGGATGAGACACGCCATGTAGACCTGGTTCATGGTACTACAAATGAGAGAGGAATTTGGATGAATGAGACATAACATGTAGCATTGGATGAGGGTCTTGTACACGTGGATGCTTACAAGGGATCTACATCTGAGATAGGAATTGAACTGGCTGATAAATGACATGCATCAGATGAGATAGGAGATGCACATACATCTCTCTTTCATGGTATTACTCACTTAGATGGTGTAACACATGAAGTTGATGGGATAATAGAACAAGTGCAGCCCTTGAGTATACTTGAAGTGGAGGCAATAGAAGAAGTAGGGTGATCTAGAGCGGTTTAAATAGAGCCCCTAAAAAATAAACCCCGACGTCAAATGCAAACGGCAAGTACTTCACGAGCTACAGTTCCAAGTCCTATGATAGCTACAAGTACTCGAAAAAGAGGTTGTTCATCTACAAAGAAAGGGCGAAGAAGAGAGAAAGAACACGAAGATGATGTGAAGAGAAGAGGAAGAGCACGAAGATGATGCGGAGAGTCTTGAAATGGACTCAGATTCAGAAGCAAAAATGTTATCAATGAAGAAACTAAATCTTCGCTTGAATGAGATAGTGACAGATGAGGATCCAGGATATATATGTGGCCAGAAGACTCAAGTTGTACATGCTTCAATGGTGGTCAAAGTAAGCATCCTCACCAACAGCAGGACCTTAGGCACAGACTATGCTGAAAAGATTTTTTAGGATTTTCTTAATTGGAAAAGCCCAGTTGTTTCTAATTTGGTAATCCGTCCAAGGGCATATTGGCCACTCAAAGGAGATTAGATACTCAATCCATCCCTTTTTTGTAGCCTTGAGATTTTGAGATGGAATTCACTAAGTTCCTCGGAAAACAAGTTCCCTCACTTCAGGACGGACAAAGTTCAATTAATGATCTAGAATGACATATAAAGGATGCCAAGAGAAATTTCTTAGCTTAATGCATATTTGAGGCAATATATGGTTAGCACTAGGCCTATGCTTTTGTAATGATCATTCTAGAGAGGCATACAACAAAGGAGAAATTACTTATGACACCTTCGTGAATGTTCCTCAATTCCACTACTATTCTGCATGCATTTGTATCTTCAAGAACGAGAAAAAATATTTGATTGAGTCAGAAATACTTAATCATGACATTCATGCACTATTAAAGATCACCTCCACTTTAGAGATGTTGCTCAAATCTAGGACCATATGGAGAACATTTAACTCTCTAGTTACCACTCTCCAAAGAACTCGGGGGGGTCACTATGTATAAACCCTCTATATCACGTGCGTTCAAGGCCTATATTTAAAGTCCCTTATCTGTAAAAAAATTCATTAATAAAATGTACCCCTTTTCTATACAAATCTGTAATTTTTTTCCAAACTTATTTTAAATAGTCCCTTATGTATATTTATTTCTGTAAATTTTAGAAATAAAAAAAATCCTTCTGTTGAACTCACGTGATAGGGTTACATATGATGAGTGACCCCCCCGAGCCAAAGAACTACTACTAAAGTGGAAGCAAAAAATCTTGTTGACTTCTACACATTCTTGAGTGCGATTGTACCAAGGGCAAAGCAAGAAAGGACAAAGGTGATGACAATATTTAAGACAGTAAGGGACAAATATCAAGATTACACAAGCATACTTTTCCATAGTGATGAATTTTTTCATCAGATAAAAGAAGTATATCTTGCATGTGAGAAAGGAGATGTCATATATGAGGCTACATCATTGATTAAAGACAAGGCAAAGAAGAATGAGAAAAAAGAGATGATGGCTCAGATGTGGAGGCATGTAAGAAACTTGCCAAACAAATACACAAGTCTTTGTTCTCGGGGGGGTCACTATATATAAACCCTCTATACCACGTGCGTTCAAGGCCTATTTCTAAAATCCCTTATCTGTAAATTTTTCATTAATAAAATGTACCCCTTTTCTATACAAATCTGTAAATCTTTTCCAAAACTATTTTAAATAGTCCCTTATGTATATTTATTTCTGTAAATTTTAGAAATAAAAAATATCCTTCTGTTGAACTCACGTGATAGGGTTACATATGATGAGTGACCCCCCCGAGTCTTTGTTGCAGAGAAATTCCAAAGAATGGTTTTTTGGCAAAAGGGATTTAAAGATCATTGCATGGAAGATTGCATCATCCAACAGGTCAAGTGTGATGCTATAAAGAGTGATATAGAATATTTGCTAGCAGAAAAAAATATTCCAATCATTCAATGTAAAGTTGATCATAGAATTGTGAGGCAGATGGCATCAGCTTAACCGTCAGCTAAACAGAAGGCTTGGGCACACAAATGGGTGAAGGTAGAAGAGGATGGGTTTGAATTTACTCCTTCTATGGCGAATGATATTCTAGAAAATTTGCATGCATATACACAAAAAATAATCAATGAGCACACTCTCAGAAAAGCAAAAACTTTGAACAAGGGATTTTGTTTCATATATGAGATCATTTCAGAGTCTAGAAAGAGTGTTGAGTGCAAGGGAGTTTCATTGAATGATTTCTTGTCCGACAATGCTGCTTGGTAGAGGCATCTGATTTTCTTTGTCTATGAAATATTACCTGATGATATTCGTCAACTTCTTGATAGAATATTACATACCACCATTGGTAGAGTAGGACTATGTAACATTGTCATATTTGATGATAAAGAAGACAAGGAAAAAAGGTCTGCTACCCTAGAAAAATAATATGGCAATGAGCTTAAGATTTACAATGGTATATACTCAAGAAAGAGGGACAAGAGAGAATACGGTCTCAAGATATAGAGTCTTGAAACATTTTTCCTGTGCATGAAGAGCCCTTATAATGATCACTCCTTACAGAATAACATAAGAGGGAATGCAAAGAGATTGCAACTAATGCTGGAAGAGCATGGAGCTCCAAGTCCCCTCCATCATAATCCTAATCACTATGAAAGGCCAGCAAAAAGTGTTGATCTTTTAACTAGTATGATGGGATTTTTGCTGCCGCTCGGATGGGAAGTCACATTGTGTCGAATGGGACATTTGTTTGAAGCTCTTATCAGAAAAGGACACCCTGTAAATTTTATTGAGAGCCCTGCTTGCTTGGAATACCTTGATACCATGGTTGCTCTCACAATGAAGTATGATAAGAAAGGTCTGATCTCACATGAAGAGGATGTTGACATGGCCATGTATAATGAGAGCAAGAAAGAGGATGAAAATTCTAAAAGCTCTAGATATGATAGTGAGGACACATCGATAGTGAGGAAGCTGAAGGAGATGGATATGACACTAACCTTGCCTCAGAATGTTACATAAAAAGACCACGAAGATATTCAAAGGTATGAAAACTTATCCTTAATTTTCTTCATTTATTCAAAAGCCAAGTTTTTTTAATTATAATTAATTAAAATTTTTGAATCTCATAATTATTTAATACTTTTATAGGGGGAGGAAAAGGAGGAGGATGAGGAGGACATAGCTGGAGTAGAGAATAATATAGAAAGCTCAACTCAAGAAAGCAAAGCTGCTCAAGCTATTCATCGAATGAGTTTAGAAAATAATCATACCTTGCAGCAGATGGGGAAGTCATTTCAAGATAGGTTTCATGTTTGACAACAACCTCTTACTTTTCTATTTGATGAAGAGGATATTTCAATCCTCTTAAACTCTAAGAAAGAGGTTAATGACAATGTCATAACAGCCATTCTTAGGTTTGACACAAACCTTTTCTTAAATTTATGCTTTTGTATTTCCATTAGATCAAATGAACTAATATTCTTTTCTTTTTCTTGCAGTATGACCGTAGATGATGTTTTCATGTGGTTGCAACCTGTTGATTTGACTGAGGCAGGAGTTATCTTTATTGCATATCATGAGGAGTGAGTATCAATCCTTACTTAGCTTATCTCTTACATTGTGGAGGATTATGTCAAATAATAATTATTCTTAATTGATAATGTAACTCACATTGGAGCTTGGTGACTGTGGAAAGATAGCCAAGCAATGTTTCTTTGTTAATTCAATAGCATCTGTCCATGGCAGTGTGTCATAGTAAGTATAACCTACCTATTTCACAATTACTTCAATGAGATGCATCATATGCAATGCACACATTCATTTATGTTATCTATTTTGATGTGTAGATCGGCTTGGAAGTTGGTAGGTGCTATAGATGCACTTATGCAATTGGAAGGTGACTTGGAAGATTAAATACAGTATGTAACATGCCTGGCAGTGAAGCAGAATGATGGCTATAGTTGTGGATGGAGAGTCGGATATAACTCCTTTTTGCTCCTTGATATGAGCGACGGTGAAACTTCATTGTCAACATATACAAATTTGCATCTACATGCATTTATGTCATCTACCATTAAGGCATTTATTGATAATGTGGTGGAGCATCTAGAGGAAACATTGGTTGCTACACCGATAAGTTGTCCTAATATAACCACTGTATTGGATGAAATAGGGAGATCTTTTGAGGTAAGGGTTATCATTAGCCAGCAACCTCATGGTTTGACATTTGGTAACGAGAAAATTATAATCCTCTCTGACCCTTTGAAAGAGGCTAATGACAAAGTCATGAATGATTCTTGTGTTTTATCACTTTATTTTATAGATTTCAATGTACTCAAAATCTATCGTCTCACATGTCTCGCATTACGGTCTTGCATCTGTAAGTCTAACTTATTATATACAATAAATATCTCATGATGAGAATCTAATAATTATATCATTCTTGTGTTCCATCACTTTATTTTATAGATTTCAATGTACTCAAAATCTACCATCTCGCATGTCTCGCATTATGGTCTTGCATCAGTTACTTCACACAACCTAGTAGTCTAGTGTTCTCCAACCATCATCTTAGTGACATCTCAGCCTCTTCCAATTCTTTATGCTAAATCTTTCATCTCACATTATGAGTCTACAGTTCTATAAATCCCTCTCTAGTCGTTCGTCTTGCTCGCAGCTTTACAGCCAAATACTTCTTCCACTTTGCTCTCATTACCTTCCTCCTCTCCTCAAGCTTACTTCTTCCATCTTGCCCACAACCTTACAACAAAACACTTCTTTCACTTCGCTCTCATTACCTTCCTCCTCTCCTCAAGCTTACTCCTTCCATCTTGCCTACAGCCTTATAGCCAAACGCTTCTTCCACTTTGCTCTCATACCTACCTCCTCTCCTCAAGCTCACTCCTTCCATCTTGCCCACAGCCTTACTCTAGAACTCGAGTCTACTCCCGTTATTATTAGTGCACTCATCTCATAGCCTTACTCTCAAACTCTTCTTCCATCTCACCTTACTTCCTCACTATCTCTTGTTCCTATGGTCCATTTTCCCATAGCTTTAAGCTCCATGGATCTTTTTGAAGTCATCGATTCCATGGAGGAATCCATTAGAACCAACAAAGAATGGATAGTTAAGAATGAGGCGAAGAGGGAGTAGAGAAAGAGACACTGAGCTCCATTAACCCAGGACGAAAAGGACGAGTTTGCTGCTCTGAAGCGCCTAGAGAAGGAGGAGAGAGGAAAAATAAGTAGGTCTACTAGCAAAATAGATAGATTACATTCATATAGGAGAGAGCTAATAGACTATCTAAGTGAGGTTACTTCGTGTGTGGCTCATTATCTCCTCATTATGGGGGATTTCCACCCTAGGAAGTGCAAGCCATATGGAATCAAGAAAGTGCTATACAAAAGAAAATGTATAATTCCTTACTTCTCTTCTATAGTTTTAACTTTATTGATGATGATGAGATGAACTCAGCCCTTGAATGGGTTGAATCTAGGATATCAATAGCAAATATTAATGCCTTCCAGTGAGAGGCTTATTGTAACTTTTGGTGTTTGTTAACACCATTATAAATATTGTGAGATTTTGCTTAATACTATAACTTTTGAAGGTGTTTGTTAACACCATTATAAATATTAAGAGAGTTTATAACTGCTGAATTTTATTTTTTGGTGTATCTTATCTATATCACGTTAAATTTTATAATTTTAATTCTTTTAAAAATCTCTAAAAAAATTCTTGTTTTCATGTTTTCATCTGTGCTTTGAAGATTGGATTTTTTCTTCAATTTTATCTAGAAACTAGTCCAAAAGTATACGTAAAAATAAATTTGTATATTGACAAGTCCAAAATTAATGAAATAAGTGTTTGCAAATGAAAACACGTCCTCATGCGGAGTTTTCCTACAAAATCTTGCATCACTTGTTATGTTCACAAATGATGGAAAGAAAAAATAGTTATATCTTTATAATCTAGTGGAAAAACCTCTTTGCCACACATGCAACCACTAATTTTTCAGTGCATGTAGTGTACTTATCCTACGATTTTGGTAAAAAACACCTGCAAAGGCGAATGAGAGTGCGTGCCATAGCAACCACTGCCAAATCATTGAGCCTATCGCTCTCAAACAACACAAAGATTTGGACAAAGGCTACATATGATTACCCTCAGCATACGCTTGCCTCGCCACTGTATGAAAAGCATTGCGTAAAGACTTTGCTGTAGTAGCCTTCTTTATTGCATCAGTATTTGACATGCCATTGATCTTCAAAGATTTGGAGTACGGTCTCATAACAAAAGGGGCATTTGATGGAGCTGTATCCCCTTCTTAGTAAAAAACAAAAAGGCAATTCACTAATTTAGTCATTTAATGTACTTCCAAACTACAAACACTGGAAATATGATGTTTATACACCAAGATTAAAACTAATGCTAATTTGCAGCGAAACATTTTCAAAAAGTTTCGACATTAGAAAGTATGAGCACACTGTTAATAGAAGAAGACCAAGAGACAGACCTTCGAAATTGTTGGTGGGAAAGTTCGATGGCTACGCAACTTCCTTTCCGATACTTAGGGGAGACAGATCTGTGAAACAACAGTCTCTCACATTCGTTTTAAAAAAAACATTAAAGGGGGGAAAATTTTTATACAACCTATGCAGTGAATGGAGTGTAATTACCCTTGAGCACACTGCTCCTCTCATCATAATACACATCCACATCATCCATACATGCTTTCCCCAGCTTCCATGTCTCCTTCTCAGGTGTCCCTTCAACAAACAATTTTGACAGTGGATTGTAACCTGCAAATAATGATCCAAGCCTCAAGGACCACCCAAAAAAAGGAACAAGCAGGCAACAAAAAGTGTACAAGGGATAAATATTAAGCACTTACAACAAAATGACTGTGAGTTCTATGTAGACACAGAGCTATAGGTACCTCTAAAAAAAGCTGAGGCACAGAAAATTATTGACACTCTAAGAGTCAATGACAATAGCAATGACAATAGAAAACAAAACACGAGGGCATTCAAGCAATATTAGGTCATGAGATATGTATGAAACAATAGGGGAACTTGATTGGCCGTGTAATATATGAATAGCATTAGAAGGTATGACTCAGTCAAGAGAGTAAAATTCAAATACACAAGAGTAAATCTCACCCGTTTTCTCACATCAAGTTAATATTTCCATGAGGATAATAGAATGACTTCACATAAGCTTCACCTACTAGGGCCACCATTCATTAGGATCGAAAGCAAGACTCTGTTTCTTTTTATTCTTACCTCTTCTCCCAACGATTTGCAGAGAACAGCAAATGCACTGTGCTATCATTTAAATCAGTTCAACATATAACTCCTTCAACTAAAGGTTTCCCAATTGTTTAGATGAAATATCTAAATGTTGACGCAAAGATTTTGAAGGCTACACTTTCTGCCTGTATCTATCTTCAGTGTGGGAACGGTTTTGATGAAACGGGTTAAGACTTCCCACAGTCGTAAGTAGGGGCTGCCATCATCGCCTTCTCCTAAAAGAGGAAACAGTTCTCTCAGGGGAAAGTTTCGCAATGTTGGTGGCTCTCAATCTTGCATGCGCGTCTCAGGATCCGATGCGAACGGTTTTGAATCAAATGGAACTTCCTAAAGGAGGAAACAGTTCTCTCAGGAAAAAGTCTCGCACTATTCGTGGCTCTCAATCGTGCATGCGCGTCTCAGGATCCGAGATGGACGAGGCTCTCCAACAGTTGGAAAAGTGCGATTCCGTCCACGGGATGACCAAAGGAAGGGAGATTTGAAGAAGCGCAGACTATCAAGCTTTGTAGATATACGATTCTTGTGTAGAACATTTCACAGTAAGAATGAAGAATGTCACCTGTGAACTGTGAGAATGAAATTTTACGCGCAACTATACTTTGAACGGGAATAGTTTGCAAGGTCAAACCAAATGGCTGGTAAGCTTTGACATTTCACAGTGGCATTGTTGAATCATTCATCACACAGCCGGAGGTAAACTATCTTCATCAAAGAGGTTGAAGCACGGCTTTTCGCAGCAGACAGGGAACTCTCTTGGATTCCTGCAGGCCTTTTCCGAATTTCTAATGCTCGCCGTGTTTGCTGCCCTTCTTCCAGCCGTTGTCTCCGGCCAGACTGCCAGCGATGTCTACACTACTTTCAACATTTACGATGCTGCTGCTAAGAGCTTCAGCTTGAGCGGTCTCTATTGTGATACTTGGGATGGCGACCAGTCACAAACGTGGCTTTCTGAATATCCATGGACTGCATTCTGTGGACCAGATGGAGGACCTCCCAATGAAACAGAATGCGGACGGTGTTTACAGGCAATTAATTACCAGCTATCCTTTCTGCTGATTCTGGGTGCCGTGGTTTGATTAATGTCCTAGACTCGTGTATGCGTATGGTTTTTGAGCTGTCTTCAACTAATGCAAGCAGCGACTGTGAATTTGCAGATAACGAATCAAGACACGCAAGATATGGTAGTGGTGCGCATAGTAGATAAATGTTCCAACGGGGGACCGGACCTGGATCAGCCAGCATTCCAGCAGCTCGATGGAGATGGCCAAGGCTTAGCGCAAGGGCATCTGCTCACGACTTATACCTTTGTAGAATGCTCATAAACAGAAGCCTTCACCGCCTTGGGCTGCGGTCGCAGGGCTTAGTTGTGAGCTCATAGAAGTTTTGAGCTTCATTTCCTTCCCCCTATTTTCTTGGGCTCGTTATGGGTGGAATTTCCCACTTTTTTCTTGGTTTCCCTATCCCCCCGGCCTAGAAGTAAGCATATTATTTTTTTGGTTCTCTTTGTACTAGTATAAACCCTGAAATTGCCACTTGCTTTAAGCAGGATTTTTTAGTCTTTTTCTTTTAAAATATATTTGCTCTTCCCTCTCTCTCTCTCTCTCACACACACAAACACAATTCTCAATGCTAGAAAGCACACATTACAATGCCCACGAGCATTGATGCTTCCTCTCTTCCTAAGGTATTGTTCATGAAGGAAAAACCAACTTTAATTAATAAAGGGTTAAGCCTTTTCTCCCTGTTATAAACAAATGGTAGAATATATATGTGTCTTGCTTGACTCTCAGGTACGTACATACTATAACTTATCAGTTTTCACAAGAATATACATATAAATGGACGTTCTTTAATTCACAAAGTCATCTAGCAAATTTTAAAAAGAAAAAAAAGTACGACCTATCTATAAGACAAATTTAGAGATAATCCTCGAATGGACTTAAATCCATGTTGTGTGGTCGATTTTCTGGTCATGCACATCATTTGGCCATGCTGTATCGTGAAAAGTAACATTGTTATGAAAGGGCAATTATGTGGAAATATGTAGCTTTAGATCCTCACTAAAATAAATGCCATATGTATGTTCATAATACTTACCAATATCAAGAATTGATATAAATATGATAACCCAAATATGCCACACTGCTTGAGTTCTAGTCATTGACCACAAGTCTCTCTTAATGGTGCTCGCCTCCCCCCAGTAAAAGGGCTACCCAAATTTCTACAAGAGCATTGAGATAGATTTCAACACCTTCTTTATAGGATAATTAACCACAAAGATGTGAAATACACCTTCATGCGTATAGAAATTGACTGTGTTTCTTAACATCAATACAGAGAGCAATTATTTCCCTCTACTACTTTCTCAACCACATTTGTTCTTATCTAGACTCTCAAGATTTCAGAACAGTTATTCTTCCAATATTGTAATGATAAATTTCCATAATAAGGAAGATAGAATTTAGACAAAAGCATCAATCAAATGGGTTCAACGGTTCAGATAGATTTGTGTTTAATAAGTATAGGTAGCACGCACGGAACAATGCAATGGCCTATAGGCGTTGTGTAGTCTCGACACTGACTCATGTGTCGTGGGGATGTTCAAGGGATGCCATTGGAGCCTCCACTCCAAGCTACTTCCTTGTGAGAGCAATGCAAGCATGAGCCGTCCACTTGTGTCAAGCAAGCACCTTCCAGATTATCGGAGTGTGTTTCCACGAGAGAAAGAGGGAAAGGGGAGAGGGAAAAGAGAGGGGAGACGGGAGGGAGAAGGAGAAGGAGAAGAGAGAGTGAAGGGGGATGGAGTGGCAAACACAAAGGCACTACGAAGGAGACAAGATAACACCCAAAGACACTCTTGGAAGAGAAGAGGGACCTTGTAATCCAAACTTGTGCATACAACAATGAAGACCAAAGTCAACCATTTGGTCTTGCACTCTACTCACATATGCACATACTACTCTGATTATTTTCAATTTTCTTTATGGTTTTAGGGTGTTGACGATGGGGTGAATTTCACCATACCTTAAGGGCATTAGGGAAACCCTAACCCTAACCCAAAGGGGTTCTCATGTATATATTCATGATTGTGTTCCATAAACATAGAGTACAGGTAGCTATATCATGTGCACCTCTCTCTCTCTCTCTCTCTCTCTCTCTCTCTCTCTCTCTCTCTCTCTCTCTCCCTCTCTCTCTCTATCTCTATCTCTATCTCTGTCCCCACTTTATCAAAAGAGAGTATAGGGAAGGGTGACATTTCACGTTTCTCAAACTGGTTGGAGACAAGAGCGGGAAAGTGGCGTTTGTCAACTATGTTGAGGTGGTCTGGGAGCCGAGGCAAGCGAGCGTCGACATCACTCGAGAAGTTCGACAAGAAGTCAAGCTCGAGAAGGCGCTGAGGTAAGTCGAAGGATATATCCAATGGGTTGATGGGAGTGGAAGAGCCTTGGACAAAAAGATCTATCATCACCCTCGAAACCTCTGTCACTATCTCCATCATCTTCAATCTCCATCTCTCAATCAGTCCAACATCTGCTCCTCCTATTTTGACTTCTTGTAGAGCTAAGAAGTCAATAATTAACCCATTAGCTCTCATCCATCTTTTTAATACTAGAGGTCTAAGATCATTGGTTCAGCCTTGAATATTTACACTAAGAAATGAAATTTTTTCTTGTGATTTTCTCATCATCATTGAGTGGAGTTTTTGTTTCTCGATTTCTTGAAGTTTACTAGACTAACTTGAGGTGATAAAACAAATCCCTTGGACATCCTCCTCTTTTCTCTCTCAACCAAAATTTTCTTTTAGGAGCTAGCCGAGTTTGAGAGTCAGAGTCTTTTTTCCTATTGTATTGTCCTTCTCCCTTTAACCATTGTGAGCACTTGATCATCTTGTGAAAGAGATGCATGCTCCACCTACTCCAATTGATATTCACAGAATTTTGTGTGTTGGCCATAAACTCCTCATCTCTTAAACTTTCTTCCATGTTCTCCTCATTGGTTGGCCAGCACTCCTTGCACTACCTGCTTTCCTATTTCTCTCTTTCTATTGTCTTGTCCTATTTAACTTCTTGTTGAGGGGCTTCTACTGGGACCTTTATTTCTACCCTCTCCCAATGTTGAGGTTCTTGATTGGTCTCAATTGGTGTCTCCTTTCTACAATTAGCTCTAGAGGGGTAGTCCTTTATGAAGTATCCACCTAGTCCACATAGGAAACAAGAATTGGGAAGATTCTTTAAAAAACTTTTTGAATTAACTCAACTCCATCTCCATCCAATACTTTGGAGGCTCAATAGCTAGGTCCATCAATACACGAGCTTGTGGCCCATGGGTTGCCTCTAGGACTAATGATCCTCTATGTTCCTAGTCCTATAAAATTTCCTAGAGGAAGACATAGGGCTTCAAGCTATGGGAAAAGCGAGATAGGGAGATCAGGGAATTCTACCCATATTGGGGCTTTGGAGGGCGGGGAAGAGTATGGACTGAAAGAAGGCTCCCACAATTGGACTGAGAGCGATTGACATATATAGTACAGGTGCCTTTCTGTACCACCTCAGTCGCCATATCTGGCGTTTCAAAGAAGAAAACAATGTACCCATTCCTCAGGAATCAGATACTTGTCCCGTTTAGACCTTTACGTGTCCAAAAGTTTCTTACCCAACCTTCTAGAAACATAGCAGGGGGGTTGGGGCCATGGATGTAACCTACTACATAGTAACATAGCCACTTGGTCATGTCATTGAGGATGCCATTGTAAGCTTTCACATTAGGGATCTTACCCTTCCATATGCTCTAGCGCCTTTCTCACACGGTTCGACTACTTTAGCTGTGGTGTTGGTGGGTTCACTAAAGATGCGTCTGGATCTCAGAGTGACCTTTTTTGGGAATTGGGGAGCCTTAAACAAGCATCTTCCACCTCCTTGGAGAGTGCCAACATACATGCCTCACAACAGGTCCTGAATGGGTCTCCTCGTTGAAGTTTGTTGCACAGTGCTTTGTTGAGTTGGTCCATTGGGATGAGGAGGTAGTTTGGGCACCGCAAAGGACACTACCTTGGCATTTTCTATTCTGCTTATTTCTTTGCAGAGAAAATGAAAGCTGTTAGGGGAGGCTCTGAAATCTTTGAGCAGTCTTCTTAGTGCCTCAAAGCCTTTAGGACTTTGCATGTCCCCTTCCCCCAAGTGGAGGATGAGCCCAAGTATAGGTCCTACGACATGCAAGGCATCATTCTTGCTTCGTACTATATCCTACATGATAAAATCTAACTTGCTATTATCTTCATGATAATGACTCAGAACAGGGGCCTCAACCCTCAAGGTCTTGAGAGCTGCGGTGATTGTCCCTAGATGAAGGTGACACAACTCGATCTCCACCACCATCATTGAATGAAGCCATCTCTAGGGTTTCCTTTTTCTAGAAGGAAGCCATCTCTAGGATTTCCTTTTTCTAAAAGCAAAAAAATAATTAAAATTATATATATATATAATTGCATGTTTGACTTAATCATAAATTCTCAAAGAAAGAAAAAATTGGATCATTTCATCCAAGCAAACCATATCTAATGGCCAAGATAGTTTATATGCATCTCAAGATAAATAAGAGTGATGCCTGTGGCAAGTATCTTGGCCATTAGACCAAGGTCCATGGCATGTTCACAATCCATAGAATAAGCTTGTCCTTCTATTAAAGTCTTACATAATCTTTTAGTATTGATACCTACATAATAAAGGCATTTTCTCTTTAAGATTATGAAGGATCCACTGCAATATTGAGTGACTTCCTTTATTTGCATATTATAGTAACAACAATGATTCCATTTTTAATGAACATAACTCACTATCTTCACAAGCTTTTTAAACCATAGCTAGTAATATACATTTGAATAGATATCCACAAAATTTGCATTAAAATTCAAGTATTTAGTACTTGTTGTTGAATGAATGCTGGCTTAAGTGCAAAATCATCTTGAGCATCTAGTACACATGTAGTCCTTTTTTCTCCAATGGCTTCTTAATGCGAATAGTCTTTGTTACCATTAGAATATGTGTGCACTCGATGACCAAAAACACTTTCATACTCAACATAGCATGCTAACTTAAGTGCAAAATCATCTTGAGCATTTAGTATAGAGGTAGCTTTAGGGGAGAATTGGGGTCTCAAAAGGGCCTCATAAGGAAAGGATTAGGGAATGCTTAGTGGGCTAATGCAAGGGGCTTGGAGGGTCCCAAAGAGGCCTAACCAACCCAACCTAGGTGGGTTAAGCCCACATTTGAGCCCACCTCTCCCCCCATCAATGAGGGGAGGGGGCCACTTTTTGAAATTTGAATTTTAAATTTCAAATCTCCCTCCCTCCCTCTCTCTCTCTCTCTCTCTCCCTCCCTCCCTCCCTCCCTCCCTCCCTCCTCCTCCTTCCTCTCCCTCTCCCTCTCCCTCTCCCTCCCTCCCCCTCCCTCCTCCTCTCCCCTCCTCCATCTTGCTCCTCCTTCTCCCTCCTCCCTCTCCCCTCCTTCTCCTTCTGGCTCCTCCTCCCTCCTTCCTCTCCCCTCCTTCTCTAGCCACCCAGGATCCCTCTCCTTTGCTCCTCCCTCCTGCACAATCTCTCCCCTCCTCCCTCCTATAGCATCTCTCCCCTCCTCCTCCCTTCTACACTAGCTCCGTCCGTCCCTTCTACACATGTCGCCCCACTCTTCTCCTCCTCTTCCTCTTGCCTTCATCTGCTTCTCCTCCTCTCTCTTCCTTGCTACTCTCTCCCTCTCAATGCTCCATCTTTGCCAGCTCTCCCCTACATTTTAGCTTGCATCACTGATACCTCTCTTTAAGTACTCGTGGCACCATTCGAGGACATATCCAACAAGTACCATGTGAACCTACAACTAGAGGCAGAATATGCAAGCACACGTTCTTTAGGATATAGTGGAACTCCTCAAAGTGTGCTCCACAGTCTTCAATTGCAAGGGAAGAAGCATCTTGACCTTTGGGTGGATGGAAACTTGTATCCTTTGTGGACTGCCACCCAAAAGAGTCTTCCTTTTCATACAGTGCATGATGTTGTTCGGTTTGTTGGCAAGGGACATGCTGGATTGCTCGGTTATTGCAATCGATTGAACCATTCTCAAACATTGGCTATGCAAGCAAGCGAGGTGCAAAGAGCCCAAGCAGAAGAACTTGCACATTTGGGAAATATTACTATTGTGGCAATGCATAATAGTATGCAGGATCTCCAATTGCAAAACAAAGAACTCAGTGACAAAGCACATGCACTGAACTTGGAGCGACATGAATTAGAAGAATCAATCCAGAAGCTTGCTGAAAGCAAACAAGATTTGGAAAGGTCTATCTATGGCCAAGTTCAACATGCTGTGGAGAAGGAACGAGAGAAGTCGATAGAACGAGTACAAAAGTTGAAGGGAACACCTTTGAGACTGAAGGAGAGGAAAAGACAATTGCAACCTATGGATGCATTGTCAACCAATAGTGGTGCCCGAAAGAGGAGAATACGGGCTGCAAGGTTAGTTCCCCAAAATTTCAATGAAATTTCTTACCCCAAAATATTTGTGGTGTTGAATTCTTTCCACTAAGTCTCATTTGTACTGTACTTTAGGAATTTCATGGAGGATGTGTTGGGAACAATGGAAATGGATGATAGTGATCCTTCATATGTTCTAAGAAGTTTAATAAAGCCAAGTGATGTCATAGAAGTGTTGAAGGACCCTAGACAAAAAGGGCTACATAACACTACTACACACGCATCCTATTGCGACGTTTACGTACCGACGATTAGCGCCCGCTTAGCGTTAATCGTCGGTATAAAAATCGGGCTTCGCAAATCGTCGCTATATAGCGACTTTTGCTAAAAGTCGCTATACAGCGACGTTAGGAAAAGTCGCTATATAGCGACATTTAAAAGTCGCTATATAGTGACACTGAGACAAAATATTATAGCGACGTTTTACAGAGAGGTTTTTTTTTTTTTAAAGGCCTTAAAAATTATTTTTTTCCAATGAGAAAATTTTTAAAATTTTCATACATGTTTGAGCTCATAGAGAATTAAAAAATGAGAGCATGTACATCAAGCTTTTGAAGCTCATATATTCATGTCCAAGTTTGAGATGAGAAAAATCAAATAAGAGCATTTACATCAACTGTTTCATCTTGAGCCAAGTCTAAGGCGCCAAGCAAGTCTATCTCCAACTCTATACCGAGCTTAAGTGTGGTGATTGATCTTGATGATTGTTGTCTTCTTCGTCAATATCGTGATCTCCATCCTCCTCCCGTGCGATGTCATTATGCGCATCTTCCTCTTGTCTCATATGGTGATCTACATCTTCTTCGCTAGATTCATCAATTGGATCCGGCATTGGTAGTGGCATCTCCATATCCACATCTCGATCTTCAAATATTTGCTTACTTCGTGGTGCAACTTGGATCACGTACCACCATCTTGGATCAGAACGATCCGGATGAAAAACCACCTATATTGAAGATGGGTGCCAAATGTCGTCAATTATATATATATCAATGGACTATAAAAATGAAAGATTTGACTAATTAAATCATTAGTATGCACCTGCTCACAGTGCTCGGGAAGAACAAAAGTATCACTTTCATCGGTCCAATGTTTGGTGGAGTCTATTGCAAAGAGACCGCTACTATCTTTTCTCACTGTCGCATGGGGACCGTTGTAAGTAGTTCTAAACCATTTTACATCAAGAATGAAAATAGTAAATCGTCTGAAATCAATTTCATAGATGTCGCGTATGGTTCCACAATAATCCAACTGTGAGGAGAGAAGATTGGTATCCGAAGCACTTGCTCGGCTATCTTGTGTGAAGTTAGCCATGACTCCACAATCATACGTGACTCTCTTTGAATCGATGCGTTCCACGCGAAAATGTCGTCCATATGACCATAATGCACTGTACTTTTTGTACTGTAAAAGAGCATCATTAAATCAATGAAGATGCACCTATTTTATAGCATATATTGCCACAAATAATTACTTAATTATGTCAAGAGATAAGAAACTTACATGCACCATACATCCAGATGATAACTCCCGCTCGCGCTCGTTTATTGTCTCTCCATCACGTTCGGCTTTACGTACAGCTAGTTGTAGCCAATCAAGTGACATGTGAGTAGGGAGAAGAGCCAGATCTCGTGGATATGGTTGTGATCGCCTGTACATTACTCTGAATCTCGTCCTTGCATTTATTCTTTCTGCTTTGGCCACTTCATATCTCTCAATCCACTTCTGCATCTCAGGGCTATTGAGGATACAAAACTTATTGAATTTCTCCATTTGCTCTTCGCTCATCTTTCTTTCAATCCCTTTTCCTTGGGGGACCTTGCCAATGATGCGATCATCATCCTTGTTGTGCCAAGCTTGCGGCATATCAGGATCCGTGGATGCAAGAAACTCTGTGATATATACTAATGACTCTTGCACAAGCCATCCCTCTGCCATGCTTGCTTCTGGTCTTGCTCTTTGTCTTACAAACCCCTTTAAAGTTTTCATAAACCGCTCGAGAAAAAACATCCATCGATTATGAACGGTACCTGCTATAGCCACCTCATCAACTATGTGCACAAGCAAGTGGACTTGAGTTGTCATAATGCTTGAGGGAAAGTGCTTCTCAAGCAAGCATACGGCTTCGATGGATTCCACCCTAGCCTTCTCGATGCTCGATATAGAGATCTCTTTTTGAGATATCCACCTATTTCACATGTCCATGCATATGTAAGATATTTGAGATATCCACCTATTTCACATGTCCATGAAGAAAATACATAATGCGAATTGATAGTAAGCATACCTCACAATACCACAGATCTTGAATATAGCATTTCTAACATCTTCTTGTAAGCACCCTTTTATTGTAATTGGAAGGATGAACTATCAAAGCAACAATGAAATCATGTCAACAATATAACATACTAATAATTACGCTAATGCATCACTATTATCGGTACACTAATTCTACTTAGAATACCTGCAAGACCTTGTGCCAATCATGGGACTTGAGGCCACTAAGCTTATTGTCCTTTGAAAATGCTCCTTTCAAGCAACGCATGTACCCTGTCGGTGTTTGAAAAGAGGCAATGTCTGCCTTGATCGCTGCCTCCTCCCTCGTAGAGAGGATCCACGTTGCTTTCGGGAGGACAACTTTTCCCGAAGCATGCACTTGGGGCCACAAACGAGACATCCTATTCATAGCATGCAAGTCTTCTCGCACTCCTCTCGAGTCCTTGGAACCAACCAAGTGTGCCCAAATGGTAGCCCCCACATTCTTAAAGATATGCATGGGATCCAAGAGATGATTGATTTGTAACTGACCCCAATAAGGAAGCTCATGAAAGATCGATAGCCTCTTCATACCAGGAGGAGGTTCCTCTCCATTCTCCCTCCAAGCTTGAATCCAATCACTTGCTTTCAAATATGATGGTGGTGGATCAAGCTGACCTCCACGTGCGAGATGGTCGAGTGGAAGGTATCGAGCATGACCTTCATAAACATTTTTCCTCATATGTTTGGAGTAGCGTGCAAGCGATTTCAGAGCGGGTCCACAAACAGGACAAGCATGGTACCCACTTGTAACAAGTCCTGCACGCGTGCATGAATATGTTAGTACAAGACATGCGTGCCAGAGAGAGTAAAAAAAGCATAATCCCTCATTGTACATGTAAAGACATAACCATGTACCTGCGCACTCTCCATATCCTGGGTAGTCATGCATGGTCCACATCAAGATACCCCTGACCAAAATATCATTGGTATGCCTAGGAGCTCTGGAAATATCAAAGACCTGCACTCCTCTCCATAATATCTGTAACTCCTCTATCAAAGGTGCCATGTACACGTCCATGTTTTTTGCCTTGTACTTTCCTGGCACAAGTAGTGCAAGCATGAGGTGTCCCTTTTTTATTGTTAGCCATGGTGGGATATTGTAATTCACCACGACTATGGGCCATGTCGACCAAGATGTTGAGCGTAACCCGAAAGGATTCACACCGTCCATGGCTAGCCCAAGATGTAAGTTGCATGGCTCCCTCGCAAAGTCCGGCCACTGATTATCTATGTGCTTCCAAGCTGCACAATCTGCGGGAATCCTCAATGTGTGATCAGTGGACCGATGAGATGCATGCCATGTCATCAACTCCGCTATGGATTTGCATCGAAACATGTGTTGTATTCTTGCAATGATGGGAAAGTGTCTCAAGACCTTTACCGGTATCCGCTCACCCTGCAAGTCATCTCTATATCGTTGTTCCCCACACTTTGGACAACTAGCCAAATCTCCATGCTCACGACGAAAGAGAATACAATCATTACGACAAGCATGGATGGTATCATAATCCATACCCACCGTTGTTAGCATCTTTTTCGCTTCATCTCTTGATGCGGGCATGGTATTTGGTGCAGGCAACATCTTCTGGAGCAACCTATGACAAAGACACTATCCAAATGATGATTCTCAAAACAAACAATATCCAAACAATGAGTCAAATTAATGTAAGGGCTAACCTCATTAAGGCCGAGACACTTGTATCCGACCACCCATACTGTACTTGTAGATTCAAGATTGAGAGACAAGCACGTAGTTTAGACATCCTAGCACCCTCGTACAATTGTGTTGATTGCAACTCTCGCATTTTGACCTCAGACTCTGACATCACGTGTACGTGGGATGTAGTGCCCCTAAAAATGGAATCCATCATGTCGACCATACCCTCGTCGTCATCCGGGAGACTATAGTCTTGTTGAAAGTGAGAAGGTATATGTGTACCCTCGTCACCCTCCTCATCCTGTCATAAGCTCATTCGTGTAAATAGAAGATCTTCTATTTCCGGGTATACAATAAGATTGCGAACTTAAATAGCTTTGACTTACCGATGATCCATCAACATGTGCAACACCAACGGGGGGTACTGGTTCCGGCTCCTCCCCATACATCCGCAAGTGGCGCATGATAATACGACGTTGATGTCGTACTTCTCGCTTGCAATGAGTGCAATGACAATATAACCTCTCCGTAAGCCACTTCGTGCTCCCGGGCGTTGGCGCATCATCGGATGAGCTTCCACTCGTCCCTTCCATCTACACTTATAAAACCACAACATAAGCATGAAGAGGAGATATTGACAATTATGAGCATAGCATGTTTAATTTGAGCTTCTCTTGAGGCCATATAAAAAAAATGACGTCGCTATATAGTAAGGATTGAAACTAAAAATCCTATATGGTAAGGCTATATAGTAAGAGGAGATATTGACAATTATAAGCATAGCATGTTTGAGCTTCACAAGAGGCTACACAAAAAAAATAAACAGTAAGCGTCGTTATATAGCGACGCTCTGTTTTGTCGTTATATAGCGACGTTTAATTCCACAGCGTCGCTATATAGCGACGCTTTTAATTAAAAACGTCGCTATATAGCGACGAAAAAGTGTCGCTATATAGCGACGCTGTGGGTTAAAACCCGAAACGGCGAAACGCGCGGCGTTTTTGCATAAGCCATTCCTAATCTCTACAGTAAGCAACCCCAAATCTCCTCCCACCTATTTCGACGACCTCCCATCTATTCCAGGTAACCTCCTACTCTATTTCCCATTCCTCACCCTTCTCCTACCTCTTGTACTACCTCTCTCTCCTTTTTCCCTCTTTGGTTTCCAGAAAGAAAGTTCTTCAAGAGGTGAGTTTGTTTCAACAATGTAGGTTGTTTGTTTGTTAGCTTTGGTTTTGTGAGTGTTTCTACTTGTATTGCTAAAGTTGTAAACTAGTTTTCATGCTTGATTTGAAAGGATTGAAACCAAAAACGAAATTTCAAGAAAGAAAGAAAGAAAGAAAACTCACCTCTTCTTTTTCCTGTATTTCTTTCCTTCTCTTTCTCCTTGTCTCCTCAATCTTCTCTTTCCTTGTCTCCTTTCAAGAAGTTGCTTTTGTGATCTCTTTCCACTAACATCTTATTTGAAAAATGGGTTGTTTTCTCTCTTTTGTAGGGCCAGTCCACTACACCGAGCGGGACATACTCTCTCTTTTGTGGGGCCAGTCCACTACACCGAGCGGGACATACTTTTACAGGTAAGTGCTTCCTCTTATTTCCATTTAATATTTTTTTTATTTGCATTGGCCTGCAGCTAGCGCCTTAAGCGCTAGCTACAGTAATGGGCGTAGGAACCCTCTCTTCCCCTCTCTCTCTTTCCGTCTTCCCCCTTCTCTTTTTCTCATTTTTCCCCCTTTCACTTTTTTCCCTTATGCTCATGCAGAAAAAGAGAAAGAGCTTATGCGAAAAAAGAGAATGAGAGAAGCATAAGCTTCTCTCATTCTCTATTTCCGCATAAGCTCATGCGAAAACTTACGCATAAGCTCATGCTCATGCATGAGCATAGGCATGAGTTTATGCTCATGCTTATGCTTATGCGGAAAAAGAGAAAGGGAGAAGCTTATGCTTCTCTCATTCTCTTTTTCCGCATAAGCTCTCTCTCTTTTTTCGCATCCGCATAAGCTCCTTCTCTTTTTCCGCATGAGCATAAGCATGAGCTTATGCTTATGCTTATGCTTATGCATAAGCATAAGCATAAGCTCATGCTTATGCTCATGCATGAGCATGAGCTTATGCTTGTTTCCGCACGAGCTTATGCGGAAATAGAGAAAGAGAGAAGCATAAGCTTCTCTCATTCTCTTTTTCCGCATGAGCATAAGCTCATGCATAAGCTCATGCTTCCGCATAAGCATAAGCTCATGCTTATGCTCATGCATGAGCATGAGCTTATGCTTAAGCATAAGCATGAGCTTATGCGGAAATAGAGAATGAGAGAAGCTTATGCTTCTCTCATTCTCTTTTTCCGCATAAGCTCTTTCTCTTTTTCCACATGAGCATAAGCTCCTTCTCTTTTTCCGCATGAGCATGAGCTTATGCTTGTTTCCGCATGAGCTTATGCGGAAATAGAGAAAGAGAGAAGCATAAGCTTCTCTCATTCTCTTTTTCCGCATGAGCATAAGCATGAGCATAGAGAAAGAGAGAAGCTTATGCTTCTCTTATTCTCTTTTTCCGCATAAGCTCTCTCTCTTTTTCCGCATCCGCATAAGCTCCTTCTCTTTTTCCGCATGAGCATAAGCATGAGCTTATGCTTATGCTTATGCTTATAAGCATAAGCATAAGCTCATGCGGAAACAAGCATAAGCTCATGCTCATGCATGAGCATAGCGGAAACAAGCATAAGCTCTCTCTTTTTTTCCGCATAAGCTCTCTTTTTCCGCATAAGCTCTCTTTTTCCGCATAAGCTCTTTTTTCGCATCCGCATAAGCTCCTTCTCTTTTTCCGCATGAGCATAAGCATGAGCTTATGCTCATGCATGAGCATGAGCTTATGCTTGTTTCCACATGAGCTTATGCGGAAATAGAGAAAGAGAGAAGCATAAATTCTCTTTTTCCGCATGAGCATAAGCATGAGCTTGTTTCCGCATGAGCATAAGCTCCTTCTCTTTTTTCGCATGAGCTTAAGCTTGTTTCCGCATGAGCTTATGCGGAAATAGAGAAAGGGAGAAGCTTATGCTTCTCTCATTCTCTTTTTCCGCATAAGCTCCTTCTCTTTTTTCGCATGAGCATAAGCTTGTTTCCGCATGAGCTTATTTCCGCATGAGCTTGTTTCCGCATCAGCTTGTTTCCGCATGAGCTTGTTTCCGCATGAGCTTGTTTCCACTTAAGCTTGTTTCCGCATAAGCATAAGCATAAGCTCATGCTTATGCTCATGCATGAGCATGAGCTTATGCTTAAGCATAAGCATGAGCTCATGCTTATGCGGAAATAGAGAATGAGAGAAGCTTATGCTTCTCTCATTCTCTTTTTCCGCATAAGCTCTCTCTCTTTTTTCGCATCCGCATAAGCTCCTTCTCTTTTTTCGCATGAGCATAAGCATGAGCTTATGCTTATGCTTATGCTTATGCATAAGCATAAGCATAAGCTCATGCTTATGCTCATGCATGAGCATGAGCTTATGCTTGTTTCCGCATGAGCTTATGCGGAAAAAGAGAAAGGGAGAAGCTTATGCTTCTCTCATTCTCTTTTTCCGCATAAGCTCTCTCTCTTTTTCCGCATCCGCATAAGCTCCTTCTCTTTTTCCGCATGAGCATAAGCATGAGCTTATGCTTATGCTTATGCATAAGCATAAGCATAAGCATAAGCTCATGCTTATGCTCATGCGGAAAAAGAGAAGGAGCTTATGCGGATGCGGAAAAAGAGAGAGAGCTTATGCGGAAAAAGAGAATGAGCTCATGCTCATGCATGAGCATAAGCATGAGCTTATGCTTATGCTCATGCATGAGCATAAGCATAAGCTCATGCTTATGCTCATGCATGAGCATGAGCTTATGCTTGTTTCCGCATGAGCTTATGCAGAAAAAGAGAAAGGGAGAAGCTTATGCTTCTCTCATTCTCTTTTTCCGCATAAGCTCTCTCTCTTTTTCCGCATCCGCATAAGCTCCTTCTCTTTTTCCGCATGAGCATAAGCATGAGCTTATGCTTATGCTTATGCTTATGCATAAGCATAAGCATAAGCTCATGCGGAAACAAGCATAAGCTCATGCTCATGCATGAGCATAGCGGAAACAAGCATAAGCTCATGCGAAAAAAGAGAAGGAGCTTATGCGGAAGAAGAGAAAGGGAGAAGCTTATGCTTCTCTCATTCTCTTTTTCCGCATAAGCTCTCTCTCTTTTTTCGCATAAGCTCAAGCTCCTTCTCTTTTTCCGCATGAGCATAAGCATGAGCTTATGCTTATGCTTATGCTTATGCATAAGCATAAGCATAAGCTCATGCTTATGCTCATGCATGAGCATGAGCTTATGCTTGTTTCCGCATGAGCTTATGCGGAAATAGAGAAAGGGAGAAGCTTATGCTTCTCTCATTCTCTTTTTCCGCATAAGCTCCTTCTCTTTTTTCGCATGAGCATAAGCTTGTTTCCGCATGAGCTTATTTCCACATGAGCTTGTTTCCGCATAAGCTTGTTTCCGCATGAGCTTGTTTCCGCATGAGCTTGTTTCCGCTTAAGCTTGTTTCCGCATAAGCATAAGCATAAGCTCATGTTTATGCTCATGCATGAGCATGAGCTTATGCTTAAGCATAAGCATGAGCTCATGCTTATGCGGAAATAGAGAATGAGAGAAGCTTATGCTTCTCTCATTCTCTTTTTCCGCATAAGCTCTCTCTCTTTTTCCGCATCCGCATAAGCTCCTTTTCTTTTTTCGCATGAGCATAAGCATGAGCTTATGCTTATGCTTATGCTTATGCATAAGCATAAGCATAAGCTCATGCTTATGCTCATGCATGAGCATGAGCTTATGCTTGTTTCCGCATGAGCTTATGCGGAAAAAGAGAAAGGGAGAAGCTTATGCTTCTCTCATTCTCTTTTTCCGCATAAGCTCTCTCTCTTTTTCCGCTTGAGCATAAGCTCCTTCTCTCATTCTCTATTTCCTCATTCTCATTCTCTATTTCCCCCTTCTCTCATTCTCTATTTCCTCATTCTCATTCTTTTCTTTCCTTTACATCTCATTTCCCTCTTATCTTTCCCTCTTCTTTCCCTCTTTCCTTTCCCTCTTCTTTCATTTCCCTCTTCTTTCTTCTTGCCTATGCCTATGCCTATGAGAATGCTCATGTTTGTTTTTTGTTTTCTGTTTTCGTGTTTGTGTCTATGTTAGATATGGGATCACGTCGCTCATCCGACGAGTACGGACAGCCTCGCAAGAGGAGAGCTCACGATCTATATGCTCCAGAGGACTTTGATTCCTCTCAGGCGACTACCCCGAGGACTACCCCTGGTCCGACTCCTCTCGGTCCTAGCACTGCGACTACCCCTGGTCCGACCCCTCTTCCACGTAGCACTGCGACTACCCCTCAGGGGACTCCTTTGCTAGCCGCGCATGGCTTTGTCGGGACTCCCGACGAGTTTGTAGCACAGATGAGCGATGAGGAGGCAGCGAGATTCTTCTCTCTGCTCTCTCAGAGGACCTCCGCAATTCCTTCCCCTACACCGACGGGTGGACGTACTGCCCAGCCATCCCCTCGCGCCCCTTCGACCGCGGGATCATCACCTATGCATGCCTCCCGCAAGGGAAGGAAGAGTAGGATGGGCGGCTCATGTTGTGCTGACTCAGGAGATGTAGACGAGTCAGCACACTCACGCTCCTTTAGGTCTCCACTTGGTCCGGAGACACAGTATCAGTCAGGTCCCTTTCCCTCTCCTACTCCCACAGCTACTCCTCGATCCGGAAGCGGTCGCGCAGCTTCCACTCCTTCAGACTCTGCTACCGTCAGTCCCCCTTACTCATCAGGGGATCTCTCCTATCAAATCACATCTGCCGGAGAGATAATAGAAGACAAAAAGGGCAAAGCAGTGATGGCCGCCATGAGGAGGTTGATGAGTCATCACTTCAAGAGCGGCATAAATATCGATTGGCGGTATCAAGATGCCCAAAAGAAGCAGGCGGTGATCGATGAGTTAAAACAAAGATATCCTAATCCGCCAAATGTGGAGTTTAATAACAATTCTATGCTCGAGCGCATGGGTTTGGTCCTAAAGCATCGCAGATCAACCTTGCGTACTTCCATTACAAAGGGGTTGGCTAAACCCAGCTGGGCAGACAAAGCTGATTGGAAGTACTTCAAGAAGCAACATAGGGACCATCCCGAAATGTTCGAGGGTCAGAGGAGGGCTGCGAAGAGACGGCTGGACGTCGTAGGTACTTCGCACTTTGGTGCAGGCGGACGGTATGCGTTCGAGGCAACCGTGGTAAGTCTACTTCTTCCCATTTAATGTATTGTTCTATTTGTTTTACTTACATATTACATGCACTTTAGCTAACTCTAACTCTCGTAAATTGGATCCACAGCAAGCTGCGATGGGTCGGCTTCCTACGGATGCAGAGATGCGGTGCGCATTTCGGATAGGAACAAGGCCGTGGTTCATTGAGCAAGAGGCAATGGGAGCGACAGTCGATTGGGCTGAGGTGGCTGCTCGCACGGTATAAGTTTACTCCTACTTGTAATCTAACTTTTTAATTTAAGTTCCAATCTAATTTTCGATTTATATGGTTCACTCTTAGGGTCAAAGCTCAAGCGTCCCATCATCAGAGACGAGCGATCAACAGGGGCAAGGATCGGACGCAGGTGCCGAGGACGAGGGAGAAGACGCAGGTGTCGGGGACGAGGGAGAAGACGCAGGTGTCGAGGACCAAGGAATAGGCCATCAAGACGATTCGTATTCAGATTCGGATTAGTAGTGGTAGTAGCTCATTGTATATCCGCTCGTTTGAGCAATTTTGTATCGCCCTTTCACAGGGTAATTTTGTTACAAACACAGTTGTATATGTATATGCATTTCTTCCTCATCGTTCACAAGAACAATTTTGTATCATCCTGCAAGCAAGGGAAATTTTGTTATTAAAAACCTTCTTTTGTAATTACAAAAAAAAAAAAAGGATTAGTGGGGCTAAACAGGGCCAAAAGGAAGCCCTGTTTAGCCCCACTAAACCTTTTTTTTTACTTCTGTTAATCGTCGCTATATAGCGACGTTTACCAGTGTTGCTATATAGCGACGATTAACAGCGTCGCTATATAGCGACATTTTCATCGTCGCTATATAGCGACGATTAACAGCGTCGCTATATAGCGACGATTTATAGCGACGCTCCTTTTCCGACGATTTTAACGACTTTTATAGCGACCTTTACGCCCGTGAAAAAAAAATTTTTTAATGTAAAAAGCGTCGGTATTTCCGTCGGAAAATGGCCTATGCCTTGTAGTGTAAACACATTGCTAGAGAGGTAATGAAGGATTTCAAGGGCTTTGTCCAAGCAAAGGAGTGCTTGGAGCTTGTGATGCTGCTACAACTCTGTTTTTAAAATTTTCAAGTCTACTATGGAGGAAAAGTATAAGATATCTACAATGCCATTGCCAACACTGTGGTTTGTAAGGCTTGCACGTCAAGAAACAAACCAATGTGCTAGAGAAAAGCTTGGAGGATACCATCGTGTAAGTGGCACAATGACTTGGAAGAGTAAAAAGAAATTTGGCATCCAAACGTTTGAGATGAATGCTTTCAATAATGTTTACGTGGATGTAGAGAATTTGCAAAGAGCCATGGTCAAATTCTATGGGATGAGAGAAGAAGGTAAGAGAAATCCCCTCTTCATATTCAACTTTATTTCTTCTGATTTCTATATCCTTACTGAATTTCTCTTTCATTGTACAGATGGCAAGCTAGTATTTGTTATAAAAATGGATGAAGCTGAGTTGGTAAAAGAGCATAAGCTAGAGAGGGTGAGCATTTGTATTATGAATGACGCCTTGTGTTTTGCTCAAGGGGATGAGGAAGTTGAGTAGGGTTTCTCAGTCGTATCTAAGGACATATGGTGGCTTGCAGCCTTTGAGACCCCAAAGGAGTGCCACGAGACATTGAAGTGGGTTTTGGAGAGAACCGACATCCCTCAATTATTTGAAGACAAGAGGCAAGGCAAACATTAATTGTGGATGGGCATGGAATGTTTCAAGTTGAATGGCATCTAGCTAGTGATTTGAAGACCCTCAAGTGCTTGTATGGTTGTGATACAAGTGCATACGCAAAATGGACATGCTTGTATTGCACCCACTCTCAAAAGATGCAAAAGGGAAGCCTATAGTGGGAAAATGGCATCCTTTCTTGCAACCAAAGTGCAGCCCCTAATCATCACAAAAAGGATCCTAAGTGGGACCCCATTCTACCAATTCCATTGGAGCGGGTACACGTGTGTACTTTGCATGCTAAACTGTGCATACTTGATAAGTTACTCTATCACCATCTAGTTTATGTTTGGAATTTGAGGCCACATCAAGTATCTGCACAATGCACTGCAAAAGCTGAAGAACTACTCTCACTAATGGGACTTCACGGAGGCAATGTGAAGCTTAAGCAAGACACGAAACAATCAAGAAAGACACAAAATCTTCCTGCTAAAGTGTCCATGGGTGGAGGAAAGGCAAGGAGGTTCTTGTCCAACCACAATGCTGATAAAGAAAAACATACATTGGCTCAAAGCACCCTAGGTTGGGAGTACTGGAAAGATTTGAGTGAGTGCACCACAAATCAAGCTTCACATCCGCGAATTGCTACTTTGAGAGAAAAACTGTGGACAAAGCTTGATGCATTTATAAATTTGCTAAGACAAGGTCAAACAGATGAGCTTTATTATGAGAAATTCAGGACAGCATTGGGAGAATTCATATCATTGATGGTAGAAGCATGGGGGGAGTCACATATTACACATTACATGGTAATCCTCCTTAGGTTGAAATTTTGTGCTTTAAACTTGAGTCAGTTTATGTTTCTAATACAATGTTTTTCTTTACAACATATTCTTTACGCACGTGCACCATGCTTTGTGGAGCAATGGAGCCCTCTGTCCATTTGGAATACTCAAGGAATGGAGAAATCACACTATAGAGTAAAGGCAGCATACTTCAAGAATACAAGGCATGGGGGTGGTATCGTGTGAAGCAATGCACTATATGAAATGTTCGATTGGTTTTATAGATGTCTAGAGCCTAGGACTCTCAAGCGCGATAAGGTAGAGGTCTCAAGTCTCACGAAAGCGGTTCAACATGTCAAAAAGACAAGGAGATGTGTTGCTTGGAAGTCCTCAACAAGGAGCCAAGGGGTTGCACTTTGGTTGCAACGTAGAGTCAGACAAGCGAGGCATTGGGTCCTAAGAGAGCCCCAAATGTAAAATGTTTGATGAATAAAGTTAACACTATTTTAAGTCAATTATAGATTCCAAAATTCACAAATTTGTTTGGAAATTGCAGAATTGCATGTGTGACATGGCAAGGCGGAGGGGTGAGTGGGTTGGGAGGGAGGGTGGAGAAGATTAACTATTACCAAACTGGCAACAAAAGATTGGGGGGGAGGAGGTGCACTCAAAAAACCCTAATTTAAAATAAAAACCCTAAACTACTTTAAAAAAGACTATATAAAGCACTTCAAAACCCTAAAATCCCTCATTTCTGTGGCACGAGTTAAACAAACTGCTAGACCCACTGGATGCCATTTAGACGCTACCCGTTGTCCTCCTCACAACGCCATGGTCTCCAAACACACTGTAAGCCCCAGTGGCCAAGAGGGTAATGATCACCAGGGATCTGAAGGTGGTTCTCATCATCAAGAGTCCAAGCAACGCAAGTCCCCACCGTCTAACTCTCATGGGGGATCCCAGGGATCTTAGTACCATGAGGACCAAGCATGATGAGGGGTCCTCTCAGTCCTTCCACACAACTAACCATGGAAGTAGAGAGGTCTCCCGAGAGGGGCAAAATAGTCCAGTCAATCCTGATCATCTACCCCTCCCTCCTCCATGGCGTCCTAGCGTGGAGCATCTAGACCAACAAGGGGAGCAAGAAAGGTAAAGAGAGGAGATGGAGAGATTATAAGGGCCACAATAAGAGGAAGTATTTGGCAGGCTCACAGATATAATGAACCTTGGCCCCAATCCTCCAACCAAGCAAAGCGCACGGAAGAGCACCATCAACCCTATGTGCCTCGAGATTATCAAATATGAGGAGCCTCTAGTACGTGCTGAGCAAGAGCCTTAGCCTGCTATCTCATAGCCTCATGAAAAGGAAAAGAGACCAAGGACAAAGCAAACCCCTAGACATGAGAGGCCACCTCGAATGACCCAGCAGACACAGGAAGAGGAGTCTGAAGAGGTGGTTGCAAGGGAGGAGAGGCGAAAGAAGTTCAAAGCGGACAAGTGGCCATGGAGCCATGTCCAAAGGCTAGTGCAGGGTCCCCCAAATATTAAGAGGCACAAAAAATCAGGAGTGAAGGCACTTCAGGAGATCTGCAAGATCCAAACCACTATGGACAATCGCATTCCCCGTGCACCCTTCCAGCGTGTTGTATGTGAAATAGCATAGCATTACAACAATGATGTGCATTTCACTTCAAGAGCTATGCGAGCAATTCAGGAGGCAATGGAGCAGATGATAGTAGGTCTTTTTGAAGACACGAACTTATGTGCTATCCAAGCCAAAAGAGTAACAGTGATGGACAAGGACCTTGCACTCGCCAAGCGCATCCACTCCGATCCCTCCCTTAGGCCCTAGATGTTGTTTAGGTTCATTTGGTGTAACCTGAATCATTTTGTAAATCTCTGCCCTTTGAGGCCAATGAATAAAAGATATTTTTATGTTCTATTATTGTTCCCATGTTATTATACATGTTATGTGATGCTTTCCATTAGTTTGTGCAAGTTCAGTGTGAATTTGAGTGGTCAAATGATGTTTTTCTTCATGGTGCAATTGCGCGGGGAGCCCAAAAATGGTAAAACCTGCTATGGCACATATGGGGCCTATTTGGCCAAGTTAAATAGGCCCCATCTTGGTCAAATAGGCCCCATACGTGCCATAGCGGGTTTTACCATTTTTTGGATCCCCGCGCGATGCCGAACACATTTGCCTTCTGCCACACAATGAGATTCTTACTGGATTGCTAAAAGATGACCATTATAGCACAAATATTTATCTGATCGCATGGTTTTGAACAAAATAGTGAATGAAAATATTAATGCCAAAAATAATTAAAGTTACAAAATGCAGTGACAGTATAAAATAAATTTTGTAAAAGAACACAAAATGGGGCACTGTATAAAAAGTATAGCTATTCATATAAAATAAAATTTCTATACAATAAGGCTTGAGAGCCTTTCTCTCTTCTCTAAAACACTGAGAACATCGGGCTTAGAATTCCCAAATAAACTCCTAGCTCTAAACCTAATCGATAGAGAGTCAATGCTATTGTTGTTGCTAGCCAGGGACATGGCTGCTACCGTCAATGCCATACCTTGAAAATTGGTTCCAAAGGCATTGAGGGCAGCCATGCGGTTCACCAAAATGACCTTGTCAGCATTGTGATTGATGTCAGCATGACCAATCACTCTTGACAAGGCCTTGCACTTCAGGAGGTCATTAGTGCCATGTGGAGAAATCTTTTTGTGGATAACCACAAAGCGCCCTTTTGCTTGGCCAAGGTAATGTGCCAGTGAGTGATCTCGGCTGAAGCTACTACGAACAAGGCGTTGTCGAGATGAGAATAGGTCGACCTCAAATGCCTCCTACAACAGTCCAACATTACATTAGAATTCCATTAAAGCAAAAGTATACCAAGAGAGAAGAAATTCAAAGCTCATAGTTTCTTACCACTATGGAGTCATCATGCTGAATCCCTTCCTCTGTCAATGAGGATGGATCCAGAGGCCTCCTGCTGTCTGGAGTGAGATGTGGAGGCTTCTTCTAGAACATCAGGTAGGTCAGAGTAGATTGATGTCTCTGCATCTTTGATTTGGGCCAGTGTTAAAGCAATAACCTCTTCTATTGAATCATCTGCTCCCAAAAACCCAGGTTCTTGCATAGTCGTGTCCACCTCGTATCCACACAGGATACCAAGAGCTTCATCCTCTCGGAGACCAAACATAACCTCTATGTCATGGAGAAAGAGGTATTGTTCTCCATCGACAAGAAGGGGAGCAAGAAAACATATCATCGTTGTGGGGTCAATAGAGGTGGTGCCCAAGGTGGATGGAATTTGAGAAGTAGAATGGGGTTCAGGAGGTTGTTAGAGCACTTCCAGGGCCAATGCAGCTTCCCGCTCCTTAGCTTCTTCATCTATGGGCTCTTCATTGTAGATGTTGGGCTCATCTACAGAAATAAGAGGATCAAAAAGGGCAAGGGCAGGGTCAGGGTTAGGGCTTGAGGTTGAGGCCTCCTCTTCCATTTGTCCCTCCTGGAGAAGGAAAATAAAGGTCATTTCCCAGGATAAGAACCTATTTCCTATGTTTCCAATGACTCCACATGCTAGGAGGTCATCAATGTCCACCTCCCTAAACCCTAGGGGTGTGAGCTGGGCTCGAAAGTGATCTAAACGCTTCACGAACCTGGGTTCTTGATTGAACAAGTACTTCAAATAATCATATGCAAAACTTGCAATGTAGTCTTGCATGTACTTGATGAGGTCTTCAAAATCATCTCAGGCTCCCAAATAGGTGCCTAGGACATCTATGCTCTTATCAAAGACTAGAAATAACTCCTCCTCTCTATCAATTAATGGAGTAAGGGAGATGAAATCGTGGAATGCAGACCTAGCAGAATCCATGGTAGTTTGGTAGCTAGGAGAACTATGGCTATGATAGTGAAACTTTGAAACTAAAGTAACTTTATAACCTATATATACCCAAATGTTCTAAATATAAAAAATAAAAAGAATTATAAATTTTTGGGAAAAAACTTGACATTGACATGAAACAAAACCATTCAAAACATCAAAATTAATTGCACCACTATTAATTCGAAAATGTCAAAATCCATAATTATTCCACCCCACATTTTCTAGACAATCTTCAATATTGCAAGAGGGATAAAAGTGGCACTATGCACGAGCCTCTCTACATGCTTTCCTACCTTTTCACCATTTAAGGTAAAGTGAAAGGACTCAAACATGCCATCCTCCATGACCAATAGGTGTTCCCGCACGTCCCTGAGAGTCCACTGTGACGTGACAGTCACATTCTTGACATCTCCTAAATGAGAACCAATACATAAACTTACTCCTGTATTATCATCATCGTTAGAGTCAAGGGGGAGCCAATTGCCACCTGTTTTCTTCCAGCGCCTATATTGGAAAGCAAAATATAACATTTGGCGAGAGATGTGGTACTTGACAACCACATTGTCCTTACATACATGGCATTGAAATAGATCACCCTTTTGTTCACCTGACCTGCTTCCCCAATTCACCCTAAGCAATTCCTCAAGGGCATTCTCATGTAAGCACTTGCATGACCACATGGTTTTTGATTTGTGCATCTGGATATTATGAAAACAAGAAGTAAAAATGTGCAACTCTAGGCATAAACCAAGACAACCTTACCCATTTAGAGCCAAATGTAAACTGCATGGCCATGCCCACATCCTTTGCAATCTTTTCCTTGTATGATTGCATTGTTCTTGTGTCCACCATGCTACAATCCATGTCTTCAAGTTGTGGTGTTGCAATGCATTGAAGATGGCCATAGCCTGATGCCATCCTTGGAGTAATTTACTTGGCATTATACCAATAAATATTTCTCTATTTCAAAGCAGAGGACTTCTCTCCAACATGCATTTGCCTTCCTAAATCCTCATGAATGGCAGTAAACTTACCTAAGAAGCACTCGACTAGTTCCCACTCCTCAAATTCTGAAGGAAATACATCTGTTATGCACAAGTGCTATTTCAAAATACAATTTCAAACTGACTCGTTACACTGGTTCTATTTCAAAACACAATTTCAACCTGACTCATTACACTTCAAAATCTTACACAAAATGTAGACTTACAATGCGATGGTATTGTTGATTCATTGCTTGATAGAGGAAGGCGCATGTACTTCCCCATGTAGATGTGTTGCACCTTTGCAAGAAATCCTTTCTTCCCAAGCTTGAACTTCATGATGCGGCCCTTCCATTCATGCAAAAGATCACCTCTTTTGCTCTTGGGAAGCTTATGTGGACCCTTGGCAGATCCTCTCATGACTATCTAATCATTCAAGATGTAGGTGCAAGGCACCCATTCACCTAGTGCATTTTTGCTCATGTGGGACATAGAGTACATGTATCGTCTCCTCACCATGCTTGTACAGGGGTCACAATAGCAATAGTGGACTAGAAAGTACAGCTTGGAGGGAGAGAGTAGCTCCGATAGAGGGAGAGAGAGGGAGAAGGTATAGAGGGTGCAACTGAAGCTTGAGAGAAGCTCCAAGAGGTGATGTAGCTAGGAATGGAGGGAGACAGAGTAGAGGGGGATGAGCAGCTGCTCTAGGAGGTGTTGTAGCTAGGAATGGGGGGAGAAAGAGTAGAGGGGGATGAGCAGCCACTACAAGAGGTACTATAGCTAGGAATGGAGGAAGAAAGAGCATAGGGGGATGAGTAGCTATTGCTGTAGGAGGTGCTGTAGCTAGGAGTGGAGAGAGAATGAGCAGCTGCTACAGGAGGTGCTAGAGAGGGAGAAACACAGTGGACTAGAGCAGGAGGGGGCAGAGAAGGTGCCAAATGAGTTCCCACATTTGAAAAATGGAGGGAGAATGGAGCTGGACCAGAGAAGAGGAGGGGGCAGGCCTGTAACAAGCTGAGAGGGGGAAAAAATTCACCCAGAAGGGCCCACCGCCTCTTAAATGACTTGTAGGTTTGTTTGGGGGAGGTGTATAAGGGAGAAGGGTCAAGCATGGGCTGAGAGAGAAGGGGGATGGTTTGAGTGGTCCCCGGTGTAAGAGGAGTAGCCAATAGGGGCTGTTTGCAGGTCTGCCCACCCTCCACCTCAACATGGCATTGCCCCACAAAAAGGAGCACTCCCATTGGTACACCTCAAATACCTCACTTATCCCTTGAAATTAGGAAACACTAATTGGGGGCCCTTTGGAGACCCCAATTCTCCCCTAATGGACCTATTTTCTCCTCTGTCTTCCTAACGATAAGAGTCTCTATTACCATTAAACTACGTGTGTACGCAGTGCTCAAAACACTTTTCACTCAAGATGCCATGCTGACTTAAGTGCAAAATTGTCTTAAGAATCTAGTACACATGTAGGCCTCTTTTTTTCAATGACTTCTTACCGACAACAATATCCGTTACCATTAAACTATGTGTGTACTCAATGCCCAAAATGATTTCACACGCAAGATAGCATGTGTACAACATTGTGGGGGCTCAATAATCAAATTCCAATGCATAACTTGTTAGCAGCAATTCAAATGTATATTAACCATAGTGAGCTATGGTTATGAGAGCCTATGGAGATAGTGGTTTGTGTGCATAAATAATGTGACCATTTGCCACCATAATGTACATATGAATGAAGTTAGTAAGTATTGAGATGCAACTTTCACCATCGTGAAGAAGTAAACCTAGCTCTTCTGCAATGTCTTGTGCCATAAACTAATCAGTGATTCGAGCACGACATGCACTATTTGAAGTAAAATTGAGCAAGATGTTTCTAGGATGCAAATCTGTGTAGAATTATTGAGCATGATGCAATCGTTCTACTCCTTAGAGGAGAGCATGAATCAAGGGAAGGTGATTCATACAAAAATAGTTGGGTCTTTACAGCACATTTCTTGATTCATTAATTGCATCATCAAGTGTTCCTTGTGCTTTCACCCTCCTCTCTATGCCTCCTTTGAAATGCAAATCAATGTACCTCATAAATATTCCTTCTTTGTATGGCAACTTGACTAGGAAATAAGACAAGATCCCACCATTGAAATATGGTGTAGTGGTCCAAATTGGCTCTTCAAGTGTTGTCGCAATAACTCGCACAAGAACTGGATGCACTACTTGCATTGCCCATTCTCTTTTCACTTTGTGCTCCACGTCTACATGTACCAATATTGTCCTTGTATTGCTTGCCAACATACCACCTATGTTGAATGAACCTGAAAAACCTATTCAATGAATCTTGTACATGGTTCCATATCCTCCAGATCCAATCCTCTCTCCTTCATGGATCTCTTACTCTATGAGAGTGCAAAGATAAGTCAAATTTCCTATGTGACTAGCACGATGTTGTACTCTTTGTGCGACACCTCCAAGCACCATGCCTTTCAGAACTATAGCGCCTTCCTCACCTAAGTGTGTAGCTCATTTCTCTACAATTCCATATCTCAATGATGCTTTTTTCTCCTAGGCCTCAATCTTATGCTGTCTCTTGTCTGATCAAAGCATAACACTTTTATGATCATCACATATTCCATCCCAATTCTTTAGATTTGTTTCATAAATTTGACTAACATGCAATGGATCTTTATCATGCAACTTCCCGAGCTGTGTGGATAACATTGTATTCAAAAAAATTGGACCTGTATAAAGTCCAATTCCAAAATTGGACTAAATACAAGTCCAATTTCTTTTAATATCATAGTCCCATGGTTTTTTTTCCATATACTTCAAAACAAATATTGCAATATTGGTTGAAACTTTACACACCCACTTATATAGAGTAACCATTGGTAGTTTTTCTAGCAAACTTTGGAAACCCAAATTTAGTCAAATTACCAAATACTAGATAAGCTTACAAAAATACCTTCTATGACTAACCAAATAATTACACTTTTGTCGACACCACATATTTTTGAACCAAAGTCCTAAGTATATCAAGATGACTTGTTCTCTTGGAGAGATGGTCTACATATACACCTTCTTAATGTAAAAATACACCATTTAATTGTAGGCCATTTTCAATTACAATTGGATGCCTGAGAGAGGGGGAAAATTTGCCCAGAAGGGCCCACCGCCTCTTGAATGACTTGTAGGTTTGTTTGGGGGAGGTGCATATGGGAGAAGGGTCAAGCATGGGTTGAGGGGGGGGATGGTTTGAGTGGTCCCCGGTGTAAGAGGAGTAGCCAATAGGGGCTATTTGCAGGTCTACCCACCCTCCATGTCAACATGGCATTGCCCCACAAAAAGGATCACTCCCATTGGTACACCTCAAATACCTCACTAATCCCTTAAAATTAGGAAACACTAATTGGGGGCCCTTTGGAGACCCCAATTCTCCCCTAATGAAATTTAAATGATCAAGGTGACTGATGGTAGCTAGGAGTGTTTCGCCTCAAGGTGAGTGATGGTAGTTAGGAGCGTTTCACCCGAAGGTACCTACTCTATTGTCAGAAAAGTTTCAATCTTCACGTGAAGCTGTTGACTAAGGAGGTTCTCTAAAATCAAGGGATTTGAATCTACAAGCCTCTACTACTAACTTATAAAGGTTCAATGAAAGTTTCTTCTATTGAGTGATGATGAGGTCCCACCACAATCTTCATGAGGGTTACTCGCAAGGGTAAGGGTTATGGTGTGGCCTAGGTTTTCATTAATACTAGAAACAAACCATAGTTTTTTTCCATCATATTTATTATTGGGCTAAGTCATTGGGCCAAATTGTGAGTGGTTTATAGGCAGCGTACCACTGATCATTGGGCAAAGTTGTGAAATTTGTTTACGAGCATGCATACATAAAAGATTGTACAAGGCTAGGTGTGAGCCTCCAAGATATTTTGCATTCTATGCCAAATTGTGCAAAATTTGGACTTGAGCATCCACATTGTGTTAAAATTTGGACATGAGCACAAAGCTGAGGCTAATAATTCCAAAAGGCATGAAATTCTCTGTCTCTTGCCAATTTCTCGAGGATCACGGAGCCCAGTAAGCGTTACTTGTTTGATGCACAATGAGAAATGCTAGTAGGTAGTATGAATAGAATACATGAGCGATGGCTGATTAGTTGCTTCTAGACTCACAAATTTGGAAGGAAATAGAGATTATGCCAAGTCATACTTACTTGGAGCATCTTGTGCCAATCATGAGATTTCAAGCCATATAATTACTCTACACCTCTTTTCTTGCTCTTTGTGAAGGCCCCCTTCAAACACCTCATGCACCCATGGGAGTATGATTTGTAGTCATAGCCACTACCACCATCTCTTTCTTTGATAACGTCCATGGTGCATGTGGTAAAAAGACATGCCCATTTGGTCTCTCTTGTGGACAAGCTTCACACATCCTCCTTGTGGAGCGTAGATCCTCCCTTATGCTCAAGGAATCTCGTGTCCCAATAAAATGATCCCAAATGGTAGATGCCACATTCTTGAAGATATGCATGGGATCAAGCAGGTGATTGATCTTGAAGTGGGACCAATATGGTAGTCGATCAAAGATGGAGTATCTAAACAAAAGATGGTGCTAGTGTGCAATCTTTATTTCCATTCAATATAGCACACAATAGTTACGAACCCTTACTGGTTCATGCCATGTGGAGGAGGAGTCATGGAAAAGTCCCAAATTTGCTTCCAATCTCCTATAATGAGTGACTGTGGACGGACTTCATTCCAAGGGGCGACATATCTAGGATGATCAAGTGGGAGAAATCGATGGTGATTCTCATAGATGACCTTCTTCAAGTCCTCTGGCCGTCGTGAAGCAACTAGTGAAGGACCACGAATAGGACATGCATGGTAACCCGATGTAGTGAGACCTAAACAATAGACTCAATTGCGTAAGCAAGGTGGTTTCTCAATGCCACATCAATTTCTTACAAATAATTAAAAGTTCAATGCTTACCTAAACACTGGCCATAGCCTAGGAAGTTATGCATCATCCACATCAACATTGCATTGCAGATGAAGTCTCATTAAGGAGGCCTACTCATGTGATGCACCTTGATACCTCTCCAAAATATCTCCAACTCATCAATCAAAGGCTTCAAATAAACATCCACGTTTTGGACTTTATGTTTCCTTGGAATTAGAAGGGATAATATGTCCTTTCTTAATCGCCATAGAGGGTGGAAGATTATAATTCACAAAAATCACTGGCCATACACTGTAGGAGGTGCTTTTGAGACCAAATGGGTTCACACCGTCCATACCCAATCCAAGTCTCAAGTTCATGGGTTCTTCCTTAAAGCTTGACCATGTGTCGTCAATATGCTTTCATGCAGGAGTGTCTGCAGGAGTTCTCCACTTGCCATCGCTCTACAATGGATTTGCACTCGAACATATGTTGGATGCGAGGGATTATGGGAAAATGCCGCAGAACCTGTTGAGGCACATCCAAAGTTTTGAGATCTACTCTATATCTTGCCTCGCCACAAGTAGGACACTCTCGATCCTCCTTATGTGCTCCATGAAACAAAGCACAATCATTGACACATGCATGGATGCGCTTATAATCCAACCCTCCAATAGATGTCATATAGTGCCGCACCATATCTCTTTAGGTCGGTAATTTATTCTTGCTTGGAAGCATGTTAGACAATGGCCTGCATGTGAAGGCCATAAATGAGAAAAAGTATTCCAATTGATCCATTAGCATAATTCACCATGTTTGCAAAATAGAAAGTTTACTTGAGTAATGCATTCAAACTTGCATTGCTCCATCCATAAATGGTTTGCAAGTTTAGTAACTCAAGGGAGCCACATAGAACAGAGAATGTGCACCCCTCAAATATTGGTGTCGATGTTGCAGTAAAAAGATGGTCCTGCTCCATGCTATCATCCCTCCTAAAGGACTCATGGGCAAATAAATCCCACACCATATCATTGAACACCTCCTCCTCCACGTCCTCATGAGGTAATGGTGGATACTATCACCATCACTCCATGCATCCATGATGTGTAGAATCACGTGGGATAGAAAAGATGCATCTTGGAAGAGGAGTGAGAGCACAAGATGTAACCAAAATGTTGTTCACTATAGATTGTGAGAGAGGCGACTCTCTCTTATAGAAATGGGGAGAAGGTGGCACCTTCCCTACATCAGTGGCAATCAGCCCCTACATCAGTGGGACTAGCCTAAATCAAAGGAACCTCCCATGTGGGGGGCTTTGGCTTACATCATCACTTAGGTCACATACTAGACACATCATAGCACTTGATGTGCCTCTACAACACACACACACACGCACATGTGACTCCCCTAGATGCACACATGCACCATAGAGCAAGCCCTTGATCATACTTATCCCAACATACCCCCCCTCAAGGGGTTGCCTCTTGCAATGTCAAGGATACATCTAGTCTCATAGTTTCTCATGCCATCTCATGGTGGTCAAGGATAAATCTATGGCTAGGATCTCATGCTAGCAAGGGTTCCCAAGGGTGTGAGGTTCACAAAAATGGGATAGACAAAACACATATCACATGGCCTACATCATATGGTGACCAGAGGTGATTTACAAAAGACAAAACATATGATATTCTTTTTGGAGTACTACTCCAGGCAGAGAACCTCAAAATTTGACCAAGTGATGATAAACAAAAATTTAAAAGACAAAGTGCTCAAAAAGCATAGTCTTTATCTTCAAAGTTTGATTCTTCATTTGCTGATGGAGTTCTTCCTTCAGCCAGATTTGCTTTGTTGTTGAAGTAGTCCTTCACAACAAATGCTTCATTCTCTTTGGAGTTGTTCTTCATGGAATAACACATTCCCTTTTCCAATTGTAGCCAAAGGAACTTAATAAGCAAGATATATTTGAAGAATTTCCCTTGTGCACGAAATACTATGAGAAGATGATCCCAAGCTTCATGTGAAGTTTCAAAGCCATCAATGTGGTGAATGTATGAGTCACTTAATCCCAAAGCAATGATAGCAAGAGCCTTCTTGTCTTTGATCAACCAATCAGCTTCTTCTTTAGTAGACTTCTTTTCCATTCCATTCACAACATTCCATATCCCCTTTTTCATAAGCATAAACTTAGCTTTTGTTTGCCAAGTATGGAAACTAGTTCCATCAAACTTTTCTACTTACTTGGGCTTAGTCATGTTTACAATTCAAGTACTCATAAATAATGAGAATCATATAGTCATCATTCTAAATGCAAAGTATAAGGACACTTATGAGCTCCATGACTGACTTCTACTACTCAAGTACAAGCAAAACAATGAAAGTTTGCAGTAAATAATAGAAGCCCCAAACTTAAAGTGATTGCTCAACACCCTTTGACCAAAATATGCAGAATTCTGTCAGCAGAGACCAAGGTAGATTGGAGGGTGCAATTCGCATAGCTCATAGCTCTATTCAAGGGAATTTTTATGAAAAAATAACACTAGTATACCAGACCAGGGCTACCAGCAAGAAGAGGCACAATGTTGTGCCAGGTCACCATATAGAAGCTTGGCAAAATTGACTGGTCTTTTGTCTGTTGCTCCTCCAATACCTGCTCAAACTTCATCAACAGCTTGCTTGTAGTATCACCCAACTCGTTTCGTTCTCAAAGGAATTTGCAAATGAGTGACCACAGAGGAAACATTACGCGATACATCGGTGGACTGTATTCTTGTTGGCACAGGCGATGGAGGCGCAATTTCACGACAAACTTCGAGCTAAAGGGGTGCCCTACAGAGATGGTTCTACAGCACAAAGGGCTTAGAGAATGGTTGCTTGTAGGTAGAGAACAAGCTCACACAAAATTTTGGAAGGAAAGAGGAAAATGGACATGATGAGGAATCTTTGAAAAACTAGTAGTTCATGCTAGAGAGAGCATCTAATGCTAGGCTAAGCTAGATCTAGAACCTAAAGCTCTGATACCAAATGTAGAATCATGCGGGATAGAAAAGATGCATCTTGGAAGAGAGTGAGAGCACAAGATGTAACCAAAATGTTGTTCACTATAGATTGTGAGAGAGGTGACTCTCTCTTATAGAAATGGGGAGAAGGTGGCACCTTCCCTACATCAGTGGCAATCAGCCCCTACATCAGTGGGATTGGCCTAAATCAAAGGAACCTCCCATGTGGGGGCCTTTGGCTTACATCATCACTTAGGTCACACACTAGACACATCATAGCACTTGATGTGCCTCTACAACACACACAAACACACATGTGACTCCCCTAGATGCACACATGCACCTTAGAGCAAGCCCTTGATCACACTTATCCCAACATAACGATCCCCCTTGAAGATCCAACCTCATATCACCGACGCTTCGTCTCCCCATGATGAGCATAGGGCAACATATGCGGGTGTGGCATTGCATCCTATATCAAATAGAAAAGGAGCATATATCAAACACGTGAACACCCATAGGTATCTCAATCAACCTCAATGTTTAACACTTACCATGGATATGATTGCATCCCATTCTCCATACTTTGAGATGTGACTGAGTGTAATTCTACATTCATGATACATATTCCCTCGACATCAATCACACATACACTATTTTTTCTCCAACCACATTTCTCGATTGTGGAGATGGAGGAATTCATCCTCACTGGAAGTGCTTCTTGAAGATGAAGACATCCTATAAATGATAACATCTAAAAATGTTAGTCCAAAATGTTAGTCAAACCCTTGAAATTTTTACCCAAAAAATGTGTAACATGTCTAATAGCTTGTCTGTACTATGAAACGCGCCTATAGGCTTGTCTATTACATAGTACAGACATGCCTATAGATGCGTTTTTAGATGCGCTACCTAGTTTTAAACCTACATTAACAAAACCTTTCCCTCACTTTGCCGTGCTTGCTTTCCTCTCAGCTTGTTTTTCCATCTCCAAGATTAGCTCATCTCCAAGCATACATACCTCATCTCCAAGCATAGACAGTCATCTCCAAGAATACAAGAGAAGAGGGTGAAGAAGGAGGCCACAAGAGAAGGAGAAGAAGCTTTTGAGAAAAAGGAGAAGAAGATTTTCATACCTCTATCCAGTGGTCTTCCTACCAAATTTTCTTTACACTATACACCATTTCTATGGCTTCTCTTTCTGTGGTGGTATAGTTGATCTCTGCATCATTGAGTTGTCGACTGGCAAAGTAGAACAGGTAGTCTTTCCTATGTTCACCAGGTTGACAAAGCACATTCGGAATTGCATACTTGGATCCATCAGTATGAACATGAAATCAATATCCCAGTTGGGAGATATAAGGATGGATGTTGTGATTAGGCACCACTTTAAAATCTCAAAGGCTTGGTCGCATTCTTCAGTCCATAATAATTCCACTAATAATTTGTAAAGTGGTCTAGCTATCATGGCATGCCACAATATAAATCTTCTATAATAACCAGCATGTCCCATATGACCTGTATACATTTGGAATTTGTAGGTGGAGGAAATTCCATGATGATTTTGATTTTGTCCATGTCAGTGGCATCCCATGTTGAGAGACGATGTGTCCCAAAACAACTCTGTGGGTGACCATGAACTGGCATTTTGTTGGATTTAGTGAGATGCCATACTAATTGCATTTGATTAGCACTACTTCAAGACATTTGAAGTGGTCTTGTTCGTTTGAATGGATGCACAAATCATCCAAGAACACCTGTAAAAGCTTATGCAGAAATGACTTGAAAGCTGTGAACATGACTCGATGGAATGTGGCCGGGGCATTACAAGGGTGGAATGGCATGACTCTATATGCAAAAATTTCCCATTTTGTAGCAAATCCTACCACTTCTGGTGAAATTCCTTTCATCTTCGTTTGTATGACCATGCTAGGTAGTCATGGTATTCCATTAGGAGTGCTTTGAGTTTGGTTTCATCTTCTTGTCGAAGCTGTTGCCCAATGAAAACCAATTTTTCTTCCTCCCCTTCAAGGGCGAGGTTTATTGTGCATGTTTTTGCTAGTCCCTCATAGATTGGAGTCTCACCAATGCTATCGGTTTCTTGAACTTAACATTCTCTTAGTGGTCTTGGCATTGCTATTGGCGCAATGCCACTTGTGTAATTCTTGAAGTATTTTGGCAGTTCTCAAAAATCGACCTCTGATGGTGTTGAACTAGCCTGACATGTGCCATGTGTATTGGGTGGCATTGTTTCATTGGCCAATTTGTTAGGCTCTTTTTAACTTTCTTTTTCTAAAGTCTCTTCATCGAGCTTCATCCGTACATGTGGCTTATATTTTTTAAACTTCTTACGTTGGGAACTGTGGAGTAACTTTTCCACTGGTAAGATGTTTCCAAGTAAGGGTTCATTTGCTATGCATACTCCTTCTAGTCCCTCAGGGGACCATTCAAGAGGCGGTGGTTCTAATTTTGAGGGAGCTGACTTTGCAAGGTACAATTCGACGATCCTTGATTGGACTCATTCGAATTCATTGAAGTGCTCTCGGCCTTGGCTTTTCTGCGATTTCCTCCTTTAGCTTTCTTGCGGGATCTTCTGCTGTTATTCAACTTTGGAGGTTCAAATTTTGGGAGCTCAGTTCCTATTAGGGCATGTAGAATGGCTAAGTCATTATCAAAGATTTGACCTTCAATTTCAGCATTCTTAGCCTCTGTTTCAAGGTCCCAAGGAAAATTTGTGGCATCATTGGTATGAGTACCTTCTTTAGGTTCATTATCCCACTCGAGGTCAGCCATAAAGAATGGCATCTCTAGATTGATTGGTTCTTCGTGTATGAGGGGAGGATCTACTTGTAGCACCTTAGCATCTATCTTTGAGAAGATGGGGTCTAATGAATGGCAGTTGTCAATGGTTGCCAATGTTTGTATCCAGTTATTGACGTTGCTTTGTGAATCGCCTACTATGGCATACTATTGCAAGGGAGTTGATTTGCTTGAGATTGTCGTTGAAGATGTGTCATCCAACGCTCTAGGCACAATTGGTTTTATAGCTCCTATCCACACATTCATCCTAACTATAGTGTTGTGATTTTGGATTGTCAGTCCTTGCTGCTCAGCTGATCTGTGATCGTCAAACTTACTATGTTTCAAGTATGGAGCCAATACAAGCAATGGAGTACTCAGTAACTTCCCCCTCTCTATACTGAAACAACCAAGCATTTGACAAACATCATCAAGACCATGCAGCTCCCATTGCAAAGCATCCTTGTCCATAAGTAACCATATAGCAAGTAACCTTAGAAGGATAGCAACCTCTTGAATACTGAGACCATAACCTGTCTCACTACGCATCACATCCTGAGCTCTCATAATAGTATCAAACCTATGAAGCCGAGCTCAAGGGGATTGCTTTTGGCCATGGAGGCACTTACAAAGAAAACATATCAATGATTCTTGCCCATGCGCAATATGACCCGAGTTAATAACTGCAGAAACCACATCTACCCTAGCATAACCAACCAATGGATCATAGCGAGCATCATTAGCCAAGGTATCCTCCTCACCATGCATAGCCTCGTCCTCATCGGCAAGAGGCACTCCGCATCCTGGGAGTAAACTGTTACTGTCCATAGAAGATGCATCAACAATCTCCATAGGACTATAAACCTATGGAATACTCGAGGCATCTGATTGTCTTTGACCAAAATCAGGAGTTAGTCATGGCTGTACCAACTTTATAACCTGCTCACCGTGGGAAAAACCTCCCACTCCAAGGGATATGGGCTGCCCCTGCAAAGAATTCAGAGGTATCAGTGCACTTACACCCTCCTGGAACACCACTCTCCTGCTATCCATAGTCCTGGGCTATCTAAACATAGCATCCTCTTTGAAATAGACATTATGACTATGTATCAACTCTCTAGTTGAAGAATCCCATAACCTGTAGTCCCTACTAGACTCACTGTATCCAAGGAAGATACACCTCCTCGATCGCAAACCATGAGCATAAGCCTTGCAGCCAAACACATGTAAATGCTCATAACATGGTGCCCTGCCTGTCAAGAAGTCAAATGGCACTCTACGATTCAGAGATCTCCTGGGTGATCTGTTAAGCAAGTATGCAGCTGTCTTACATGCCTTAGCCCAATAGCATTTGGTAAGACCTGCATATCGTCGCATGCTACCAATCCCATCGAATAGAATCCGATTTATGCCTTCTGCCAAGGCATCGTGAGCAGAAAGATGAGGAGTGGTCAACACCCTCCTGATACCAAATGTATCACATAGATGCTGAAATCTAGGAGAGGTAAACTTTGCATCACATCAGTCATCAAGCTCAATAGCTTCTTTCCCGACTGATTTTTGGCATTACCCAAGAAGTGCTAAAATGTATCATATACGTCATGCTTTTGACGAATCGAATATACCCATATGTACTTTGTAGCAGCATCAATAAATGTCACAAAGTAAGAGGCACCACCCAGTGAAACGATAGGCATAGGCCCACAAACTGTACTATGAACCAACTGCAATGGCTAACATGCCTCTCACTGACTATCTTCCTCACAAAAGAGGATCTTGACTGCTGATCATCATCACAATCATGACATAAAATTTGAGAGACATCCATAACAGGAATGTATCTCAATGTTGTAAGGGCTTCCATACTTGCAGTAGACATATGTCCAAGTGTGGCATACCATAAACTAATTGATGGCTGCTTACTAATCATAAGCATCTTATCTTGGACACCTGATACATGCAATGCATAAGAGAATCCAACCCGTGATCCCCTAGCCATAACCAGATTGCCTCTAGCAATCTTCCATGCATGATCACACAAAGAGACATGATAACCTGCCTCAACCAACAATCTAGTACTGATCTTGCTCATAGAAAGTCTTGGTATATGTCTAACCCTCTGTAGAACAAGAATAGAATGATCAATGCCCATCAAACCACTCTCCACAATGCATTCCTGATATGCACTGAACCATGACCTATGAGGGGTCATATGATATGAAGCACATGGATCTAACATCCAATCACCGAGAATGGGTACATCAGTGGCCGAGAAGGAGGTGTCAGACATAGATAAAAGAATGCCTTCATCACTGCTACTGTCAGTGGAAACCCTGGCATCCATGCCTTGAAGCTCAACATGCTTCTTCTCCTTCTTCCTGTCATTCTTAACCTTGCTCTTCTTCTTGCATTTTCTTAGCCATTTCCAGCAATACTTTTTCATGTGGCCATACTTTCCACAATAGAAACATCTAACACAAGTCCAAGAGCTAGACTTGCTCTTGGAATTCCCCCTTGAACATGACCTGTTTCTACCAATTGATCTACCTCTGGAGTGCATATCAAGGCTGTATTTTAGCACAACAGGGCATTTCAACCCATCATGCTATAACATAACACTATCATGGTCATACATCCAGCATATAAGAGTATAGAACTCATATGCATGGCAGTCTACACCCTGTACACCATCCTCTACCTACAAGTAGACTAACTTTGAGAGTGATGACTGAATGATAGAGCATGCTCACCCATGTCATCCTAATCACTTTGTTTAATGCTATTAGGCTTGACACCTTTGCATTGAATGGGCTTATGCTGCCTCTTCTGCACTAACACATCATAAATCTGCTCTTTCCGATGCTGAAAGTTTGATCCATCCAACCTCAATATCAAAGAGGGCACTACCAGTTGTAGATGCCATATCTGTGGCACAATAGCTCACAACCAAAGAGCAGTATAGTGCAATAGGCAACCCAAATGACCAAAAAATAGTGTTGTCCAGACCAATCAGGTCTCCAAATAAACTAGCTAATCCAAAGGCTCAAAAGCACTCAGCCATAAAGAGGCATAAACAAGAATATATGCAGCCTAGTAACCTGCCAATGCCTGGCAATCCAAGTAAGAAATGCACTGAACCAAATGTGCAATGTCTGCTCAACCAATGGCAATATGAGCCCAGCTCAACTATCCATAAACATCAATGCGGGATCCACTAATGCAAATCCATAATGCATCGAAATAGCATTTACTGCATCACCAATGCATCACCTCAAGTGTGCAATCCTTTGGCAACAAAATAAAGCATTCACCACTTGCCAAATGTGCCAAAGTGACTTGCCAAAATGCCAATAATGCCCTTGGACTGAAGTGAGATCCCAATCACTTTTTGTAATTTACTGTTGTGCAAGAGAAATCACATCCACTTTGGGCAAGATAACACGCTGTCCTTGTTTTTGAGTAGTGATATCTTTTCACCGAAAGACCGGATGCCAAAGTTAAAAACAAAAAAGTTGTAGCTTGTAGAAAGATCTACAATTTGTCAGTTGACCTCAAGAGCCAAATCCTTGTGGATTCTCAAATATTCTCACCTGAAAAATAGCTTTTTGCACATTGGTCACAAATAGACAGTAGACTGCAACTTTTTGTGGTTTTGCAGAGGCTGTAACTCCTGTAGCTTACATCGAATCAACTTGCTTCCAAAAGCAAAGTTGTAGTATGTTCTGTGAACTACAACTTTCTAGCACAAAGTGCAATTCTGCACTAGGAAAGAGATATTCAATCGTGAAAATGTCTGTTTTGTCATAAAAACAGCAACAACAACAATTATAATGTCCTGACCAATGGCAAACACAATGCCATAAAATCAGCCCCTATACGGTAATAAATCAGCCCCAAAATGTTGACAAACCAGCCCTAAAACAGCTCCAAACAATGCTAATCTGACAGGATCTCAATACATCACCGTACCACCATATGTATCCAACATAGGCAAGTAACCATGCATCCAATGAACTATCAATGCATCTCAACCAGGCATGTAGCACTGTCAAAGCATGTCTCACTGCCACTGCCAAAGTGATGTACCTGCAATGATATGCAACCCACTGACTAGAAAGAGAGAGCCGAGCTCTATGACGAGGGAGTGAAAGAGGCCTGGGAGATGATTGATAGCCCCAATTACTATAAATTCAACAGCCAAATCTTCAACCACTTTCACTTCTTCGTTCGGGCATTGGCCAATTCACACAAAATTCCCATTGACTATGTTCAATTTGCAGCAAAGCAGTTAGTAGTTGCAGAGGATGATGATTACAAATATAGAGATGTGATGTCTGCTTAGCTCGACGCTGCCATTGTTGCCAAGGAAGCTCTGGGATATTGACCTCATCTTGGGATAGCCATTAGTTCAACGGACTAGTCTTCCAGTGGCAATCTCGATCAGTAGACCAACAGTTTGCCAAATGCAGCTCCTTACAAGTGAAGCTTGCTGGCAAAAGTCCAACGGGTCACACTCAGGGGACTATGAATGCGCATCCCATCTCACATCTTCTCCTCCTTTGATGAGAGCGAAAAAAAGCCAGTTCTTTAGCTTGTATGGAATGCAATCGGGGACTCTTCTACTCACCAGCTTGCTCTCTTAAATACGAGCTCGATACTGGAAGTGAAATGGCCAACAAAGAGACATTCTCAGAGGTTGGTCAGCTTCTTGTTCTGTCAACTCCAGGCCCAAACAATCCAACTCCGGCAGGTCGGACCAGTTTGCTGATCTGTTGTTTTGATCTACCATTGCAGAGGTAGCTCAAGGTTCTTGCAAGAGCTCTCTATCAAACCTTCCCCTTCTTCTTATGAGCTACCAAGCCCAAGCTTGCTTCAGGCTTATTCCTCTATCATATATATATGAGTTACATGGGCACTGTACAAGTGGGTGGGCACACTGCCCTTTACCCCAACACCTTTGATAGGACATTTACACCTACTCCACCATCCGCTATGGCTTGGACTTCAGTATATGCCTTACGGATCAAAGGATTAGTAATGTTGCGTGTGTCATCTCTCTCACCCATCTGCATAGGGATATCTTCTATGTCGTTCATAGGTGAAGGGGGATTTGCGAGCTCAATCCATCCTTTGAAACTCTCCCAAAGATTGGGACAATTCCATAGGAGGATTCCGATGGGAATTGACACAGGGCAACTCAAGATGCTAGAGAGTGCAGCTCCTTCAAGTTGACATGGTAGTACATTATGTTGTCAAGTTTGTTGTTGGAATAGAGGCTTGAGTACAGTATCAATACTTTGTGGGGCCAAGTCATGGACTGGGTCTTGAGCTTGTTTCTCAGCCTCAAATTGAACTTCTTCCTTTTAAACCCATTGTTGAAGTGCCTAAAAACGAGCCTTCTCCACCTTTGCATTTGAATATGGAGCTTCTTTTATTTGAGGCTCGAGAGTTGATGTGGATGAGGTCAGCTACTCATTGCTTGGCGGAGGTGGAGGCACTTGTGCTTTCTTTTTTAGAAGTCGCTTTGGTTGGATTGGAATGTTAGGGTCCTTGGTGGCCTCTTTCTGTTGGCGTGTAATCACATTTACAAGTTGTGATATTACACTTGTCGAACCCAGACTTTGATGGTCCACCCCAATGATGTTGATTGGGACGTCAGGCTTAACCTCTGTTTCTTTTGGGAGCTTATTTTTCATGGGACAATCCATATAGGCATGCCCTATGCCACAATCTCTATAGAGTGGTTGGAAAGTAGTTGGACTACCACGATGAGGGCACTCTGCGATCCAGTGATTTTCTCCACAACCGTACTTCAACCGTAGCACTTGATTGGTGCATGATATGTGTTGGGACGTACTTGATTTGCATAAACTGGTATTCAACCCTCTGCACCTTCTACATAGTACACTGGGTACTCTGCTTCATACTCAAATGACGAGTCTACTTCCTTGGCTTGTAATTGATGTATTAGAATTACCCGAGGAGCTGCATTTGGTGCTCTTGGATATGGTCATTGTGGATTCGGATTCTAAGTAGTTGTGGGACTTGCATTCAAATGGAAACATGATTTAGCCTCAGAGCTGGGGGTGCTTGTGCAAGTGCCAGTTGCGTGTATACTAGCATGGGTGCTGCTTGGTATTGTTGAGGTCAAGGCGGGTTGTTGTGCATGTTGAAGATGCAATTGTTTTCATCATGACCGTCGACAACACAGATATGGCACCACAACCTTGGTGGTGGATTTTCTTGTGTAGTGATCCTGACTCTTAGGACCAAGCACTCATTTTCTGTATGATTGGCCATGCAGTGTGGACACCAGACATTTTCTCGTCATGGATATGTCTGAGTTGGCAGTTGAGACAAGTGAAGTTTTGTTCCATGGCATGCATTATGTCTTCTTTCAGCTTCATGGTCATGGCCTCTAGGCGATCTTCATTAGATGTTTCGTTAGTGGACTTTGATTTGTCCTTTTTTGAGTGCTTATCTTACATACTAGATCTGCCGTCATCACTACTAGTGTCTGAGTCGGTCATGCCATCCTCGGTGTTAATGGCTGCCGCATGAGCAGCACTGAACGTTTCATAGCTTCTTATCTTTTTCATATCCTTTTGGATTTTCTTTCTTAGTCCTGCAATGAACCATGCCATGAGGTACTTTGCATCTGGGCATGGGTCACATTTGGCGATTAATCATTTCATCTTACCTAGGTATGCACCTACATCTTCTCGTCAGTCTTGTTCGATCTTGCTCAGTTGGAGAGTGGGATCATCTTGTAGCCTCTCCATTTAAAAGCATCGTTTGATTTTTGTTTGAAGTAGGTCCTATGGGGGTTAAAGGTCACTATGCCTTTACCCCGGTTATGTACAATACTCAACACATATATAAATGAATTAAAAAGAAGATTAGGGTGTTCTGCACCCACCAAAACTTGTGTGGCTCTCTGTTTCTCTCTCTCCCTCTTCCGTTCTTGCTTCCGTTGAGAGCACTCTCAATTGGTATCAGAGCCCGGGTGATCTAGCTGAGTGTACGTGAATGCCGGGAGGCTCAACAGCTTTGTGGGAGGAAGGAGAAGCTCTGTGGGAAGCTTTGTGGGTGACTTTACTTGCATTTGAGTGTGCAGAGACCTTGTAGGAACCTTTGGAAAAGTCACTTTGGCTTTGCGAAGTGGTTTTGAGAGCCTGTTAAGTGTTTTCAAAGAAAAAATCGTTTTTTGAGTTTTTCCCTATTCCGTTCGATGATAGAGACTCCGTATTGACTTGTAGAGGCAACTATTGCTTGCTTTTGGTGTCCACTTCACTTCAGGAGCTTGGAAACACCTTCATTCTTGAATCTGGGATCATTTCATTGGATTTCTCACTCACTGTGTCAGTTTCTAAGTTTTTCTGCCTGGGTGTTGGAACTCAAGTTTGGAGCAACCATTTGTAGATCTGTCAGTTCCAATGGACTCAGGAGGTCCTAAAACTTCTATGTTGCTCATCATTTGTACTCTGGTGGAGTTTACAAATAGCTGTGTTTCCAAAAACGTTTTTCAGTCCGTGTGTTGGACCCAGTGATTGAGACGATGGTTTCCAAAACCGTCTGTCCCATTGCGTTTCGGACGCCCAAAAACCCCTACCTGTCACTTCTTACGTGATTCAGTGGAGGATTTTCAGAGTTATAGATCTCTGTGTATTCGATTTCGTCTCTCTGTTATGCATTTTTCATTCTAAGGTTTTGAAACCTTAGATTTATGCCACATGGCAGTGGATAACTGTTGACTCCCATTTCTCTCATCGGTTGGGATTTTGGAGTTCCAGTAGAAGAGAGATATTCGCTGATTTTCTTGCTGAGTATGATTATGCAATGGCGCCCATGTTTTGAGGCATCTCACGTTCTATTTTCAGTAGCGGTCATTACCGTGGGATTATGATTTCTTGAGCATACCTTATGTAGATCACTCTGGTTGCAGTTTGAGTCGTGTGCGCTCATTTGTGGTGTGGATTGGGTTGTAATGGATGATTTATAGGCCGTTTGGATGCATTGCGGTCCTTATTGGATGCGCTGATAGGCCCAAATTGCCTTGTGGGATGCTATTTTTATGGACGCTTTGCACATGGATGCTATTTTATGGTGAGGGACAGCTTTGACACATTGCAGGTGATGCACTGATAGTGCTATGCTCTCTTGGATGAGATGTTATTAATGCATATGCTAGTGGACGGTGTTTATGCTTGAGTCATTTAGCACGTATTGCATTTTGCATTGCCATTGCAGTTGGCATTTTCTTTTGGGCCAGATTTGCTCATATGGATGCATAGTATATGCACATGAGTCAGATGCTTTGAGACATGAGTTTTGGTGATATTTCACTCTATTGTGGCATACACATTTGGGTGCACCTGGTATTTGGTGTGATTCTCTCTTGTAGGCACTAGCATTTGGTATTTTTGCTTCATTTGCATCATGGCATCCTCTTCCATGTCTGAAAAGGAGTTTTTTAGCATTAAAAAGTTTGATGGGACAAACTTTTCTTTGTGGAAAGAACAAATAAGGGATGTGCTTATTCAAAAGAAGCAGATTAAACCCTTGGCAAGGATTGAAGCTAAGCCTGAAAATATGTCTGAGGATGATTGGAATGAGTTGGATGCATTAGCAAAATCTACTATTAGACTTCATCTTGCAGAGTCAGTTTATTTCACAGTAGTAAATGAGCAGACTACGAAAGATTTGTGGAAGAAACTGTGTGCCACTTATGAAAAGGAAACTGCCTCTAATAAAGTTTACCTCATGAAGAGGTTGTTTGAGCTGCAGATGAAGGAAGGGGTCTCCATTGCTTCTCACTTGAATGAATTCAATATTATTTTCAGCCGACTTCAGGCTCAGAAGATGAATTTTGATGTGGAGACTAAGGCAATATTTCTCTTATGTTCATTTCCATCCTCGTGGGATACCTTTTGTACAGCTGTCAGTAACTCTGCACCTGGTGGAGTACTGAAATTTGATGATGTTGTGGGTAGCTTGTTGGCCGAGGAGATAAGATGGAAGTCTATGGATGGCAACAAGTAGGATGTAGCCTTAAATGTACAAAGGTGCAGATCACAGTTCAGGGGGAAGTCCCAAGAAAGAGGGAAGTCTTGTAGCAAATCCAGGGCACAGAACATTGAGTGTTACCACTGTGGCAAGAAGGGCCATATGAAAAAGGATTGCTACAAGCTGAAAAGAGAGCAAAAGGATAAGAAAAAGAATGCAAATTGGGGTGCAAATTAAAAGGAAGAGAGTCCAAGGGAGCACAAAGGAAAAGTGAAGATCAAGGAGATCAATGCAGTCACACATGATAGTGACAATGACGTTCTCTTCATGTTTAGTTTATCTGCAGAGTTGCTTACCACTTCAGATGATGCATATTCCCAAGATTGGATTTTGGATTCTGGTGCTTCATTCCATGTTACTCCCCATAGGGAATGGTTCTCCACTTATGACAGTGGAAAGATAGGTTGTGTGCATCTTGGAAATGACTATGCATGTGGCATAGTGGGAGTAGGTGACAAAGTTTTCTTTTGTAAATGGGTATGCATTTATTTTGAAACATGTGAGACATGTGCCTAAGTTGACCAAGAGTCTTAATTCAGTGGGTCAACTAGATGATGCTGGTTTTCACACCACTTTTGGCTTTCAGAGTTGGAAAATTCAGAAGGGCTCTATGCTTTTGGCCAGGGGTGCCAAGTGTGGGACTTTGTATCCCTTACATGTATCAGGGGTATTTGATCATGTTGTTGCAATAACTGAGCAGCCAAGCACTTCTTTGTGGCATTACAGGTTGGGGCACATGAGCCAGAATGGAATGAAACTCTTATGCCGTTTGGGTTATGTACCGCATTTGAGTTTCTCTGATTTTGAATTTGTGAGCACTGTCTCTTTGGAAAGTGGACTAAATCAGCCCATAAAAGAAGGGGAAAGAAAGAGTTCGAAAAGCCCGATTTCATGCATTCAAGCGTATGTGGTCCCATGCCTACACGGTCATTAGGCGGGGCTGAATACTATGTGACATTCATTGATAATGCAACTTGGAAAGTGTGGGCTTATGCTATAGCTCGGAAGAGTGATGTGTTCCAAGTATTTCAGAAATGGCTGGCCTTGGTTGAGAATCAGTCAGGTAGAACTGACAATGGTGGAGAGTATCTCTCTCATGACTTTCAGCATTTCTGTGATACACATGGGATTAAGAGGGAGCTCACATCCCCTCATACTCTAGAGCAAAATCTAGTTGCAAAAAAGATGAACCGTACCATTCAAGAAAGGTTGCAATGCATGCTTTCCAATGCAAGTCTTTCTGGTGGTTTTTGGGCTGAGGCAACGAAGACTGCAGTGCATGTGATCAATAGATCGCCTAGTAAGAGTTTGGATGGTGGTATTCTTAAAGAGGCATGGAGTGGCAAGAATCCCTCTTACTCTTATTTGCATATATTTGGGTGTGAGGCTCGGGGGGGTCACTATGTATAAACCCTCTATATCACGTGCGTTCAAGGCCTATATTTAAAATCCCTTATCTGTAAATTTTTTCATTAATAAAATGTACTCCTTTTCTATACAAATCTGTAAATTTTTTCCAAAACTATTTTCAATAGTCCCTTATGTATATTTATTTCTGTAAATTTTAGGAATAAAAAATATCCTTCTGTTGAACTCACGTGATAGGGTTACATATGATGAGTGACCCCCCCGAGGTGTGAGGCATATGCACATGTGCCAAAAGAGCTTCGAAAGAAGCTAGATCCTAAGTCTAGGAAATGCATCTTTCTGGGTTATGGTGAAAGTGGAGAGATGGGCTATTGTCTCTAGGATCCAGAAGCAAAGAAGATCATATGCAGCCATGATGTAGTCTTCAATGAGAAGAAGATGCATAAGGCACCCATGAGGGATGTGGAAATGAGGAGAATCACTTTCCAGGATGTGAATCCACCTGCATATGTTGATAGACAGCAAGCTATCCATGCACCAAATGTGCAAGAAATGGTACCACCAAGTACTCCCACAGGTATACAATCAAGGGTAGATGATGGATCATCTATTGGTGGAAATGATGAGCCAACTGTGGCTGATATGTAGGTGGGACAGCAAGTTGAAATGCCCTTGAGAAGATCATTTAGAGTGTCTAGACCGCCTGATAGATTTGTTCTAGGGGTAGACTATGTGATGCTTACTGATTGTGGGGAGCCTTCTTGCTACAGAGAGGCTATGATGTGCGAGGATCAATGCAAGTGGGAGTATGCTATGCAATCAGAGATGAGTTCACTTATGAAGAATAAGACTTGGGACTTGGTTTCTTTGCCACATGGAAAGAAAGCATTGCCATGTAAATGGTTCTACAAAATGAAGGTCACAGGTGATGATGTGCCTAGGTACAAGGCCCGTTTGGTCGCTAAAGGGTTCAAGCAAGAGAAGGGTGTGGACTTTGATGAGATATTCTCTCCAGTTGTGAAGATGACCACACTTAGATGCATGCTTGGACTAGCATCACAGGATATGGAGCTTATGCAGATGGATGTCAAGACAGCTTTCTTACATGGGGATTTGCATGAGGAAATTTACATGGTGCAGCCGGAAGGCTTTGAAGAAAAGGGCAAAGAGCATTTAGTTTGCAAGCTGAAGAAGAGTCTCTATGGTCTTAAGCAAGCACCTAGAGAATGGTATCAGAAGTTTGATGCTTTCATTCGGTCTGAGGGTTTTAGAAGGAGTGAAATTGATCTCTGCCTCTACACTAAAAGGGCTAAGGATAATAGCCTGATAATCTTGGCACTATATGTGGATGATATGCTATTGGCTAGCAAGAATACTTATGAGCTAGATGCATTAAAGGCCAAGTTGCATGAGGCCTTTGATATGAAGGATTTGGGACTTGTAGGTCATATTCTTGGTATGCGCATCACGCGTGATCGGAGTAGGAAACTCCTTTGGCTTTCACAAAAAGAGTATGTTACAAAAGTATTGCAGCATTTCAATATGGAGGGGGGGAAGGTAGTGAGTACTCCATTGCATCCATAAGTGAAACTGAGTCATACAGATAGTCCCAAATCAGATGAGGAAAGGGCCATGATGGCCAAGGTTTCTTATGCATCAGCAGCTGGGAGTCTTATGTATGCACCAGACATTGCATTTGCAGTGGGAGTTGTTAGCCGGTAAATGGCTAATCCAGGAAAGAGGCATTGGGAGGCAGTTAAGTGCATCATGAGGTACATGAACGGTACCAAGGAGATGTGCATCTGCTTTGGTAGAGGAGACATGCGTGTACTTGGGTACACACATTCAGACTATGCAAGGCATGTGGATAGCAGGAGATCCACTTCTGGTTATGTGTTCACCTTTGTAGGTGGTGCAGTGTCGTGGATGTCTTGTGCATAGAAGTGCATTGCTTTGTCTACCACAGATGCTGAGTACGTTGCAGCCACAGAGGTTTGCAAGGAGGCTATATGGCTTGATTGGCCAGTGGGAGATTTGGGGATTCATACAGGTGTACCGACATTGCATAGTGATTCCATGAGTGCTATTCAGCTAGCACGGAATCCGGTCTTTCATGCAAAGACCAAACACATTGAGGTCAGGTACCATTTCATCAGGGAGGTACTTGAGGACAAGCGCATAGAGCTTGTCAAGGTTCATATAGATGATAACCCTGAAAATATGCTGACGAAGAGTCTACCTAGTCAGCGGTTTGAGTATTGTCGTGTATTGATGGGCATTGGATAGTATGCTCACTGGTTGTTCTCCCTTAAAGGCACATTGTCCTTTAAGTGGGAGCTTGTGGGGGTTAAAGGACACTGTGCCTTTACCCCAGTTATGTACAATACTCAAACACATATATAAATGAATGAAAAAGGAGATTAGGGTGTTCTGCACCCACCAAAACTTGTGTGGCTCTCTGTTTCTCTCTCTCCCTCTTCCATTCTTTCTTCCGTTCAGAGCACTCTCAGGTCCCATGTGGCACGCTCTTCCACTAGAATGCCTAGGTACCATTCAAACGCTTCATTAGTTAAGGCCATGGGAAACCAAGCCACCTTGGTTTCATGGGATTGATCTCCACCTGCGTGCATGCAGCATCAAAATGCTAGAGGAATCGGGCTATGGATCTCCCCTAGTATTATATTTGGAAAGTTCCAGTTTTCCCAAGGGGCGTCTGCCTTGATTGTTATTATTTCTTCGATTAAAGAAATTGTCAGCCTCTACATCAAGGTCAATATCCCCATCATTGTCACGACAACATCTAGCCATGTTGGGGCATGGAGGAGTCAAAGGGAGTCATTGAATCTCAAGCGGGGATTCGGGTAGAGGATTGGCAGGGGCGGTGGTTGCAATGGAGTTGAATGTAGATTTGGTGAGCATTGGAGTCAGAGACATTGGCCAGAATGTAGCTATCTCCAAATTGGGTGAGATTTGCAAAGGGTGTCTCTGCCACAAGTGCGGGTGTGGATGAAGTTTTGTTGGGAGGGTTAGAGTGGTGTTAGTTTGTGTAGGGATCATCATTTTAATAATGTGCCTAAGATTGTCCTACATGTGTAGGGAACTGTGCTAGTGCAAACGAATCATTAATCGGAGGTCACGGCGTGAAGATATGAGCGAATTTATGCGAAACGAGGCCCACACGGGGGCGCAAATGAGCAACTCCGAGGGATCTCAAAATGGTGTGCAATGGGCTGGAAAAATATCCCATAACGTGGTGTTTTTGTGTGTGAAATTTGGGCTCAAACGGGGTTTAGTTTGGGTCCCAAATGGATGACATACAAGGGGTAAAGTAGGGGTAAATTTTGCTTTTTATGGAGGGTGGGGGGGGTCATAAGGGTGGTGTGAATGGACTTTAAGTCCAACTGATGGGTTGGAACCAAGTTAATCTAGTTAGGTTAACTAACCTAGATCCTCTCAGTTAGTGTAGCTAGGAGGTTAACTTAAGTTCACTAACTACAGTTAGGTACTAACTGAAGATTAGTGAGACTAACCTAACTGTTAGTAACTAACTTAGGGTAAACCTTACCTAGGTAGATTAAACTAACCTACCTAGTTATACTAAACTAACCTAGGTTAATCTAACTTAACATAGGTGTGACTAACCTAACCTAGGTTAATCTAACATAGGGTTAGTTTAGTGGTTAGGTTAGGGTGTTTTTCTTTTCTATGTGTGGGGAAGGCTTCCCTGGCAACAGCGTGGCGGGAGGGGTTTTCGCCCAACGAGGGCCAAGGGGGGTGCAGGTGAGGGGAGGGGAGAGGGGATGAGGGTAGAGGGAGGCGTGTAGGGGAGGGGAGGGGAGAGGGGACGAGGGCGAGGGTGTGCATGGTGGCGGGGTGGGGGGGGCAAGGGAGGGGAGGGGAGAGGGGACGAGGGAAGAGGGGGGGGGTGCAAGGGAGGGGAGGGGAGAGGGGACGGGGGCAGAGGGGTGTAGGGTGGGGGGCAGAGGAGCGGGGGCGAGCGAGGAGGGTGGAGGGGAAGGGGGTGGCAGGAGAGCACGGTGGCGGGGCACTTGGAGGAGGTGGCACAGGTGGGCGGGCATCGTTGTTAGTGGGGTGGGCACCGTGCTGCCCTAGGCTAGTGTAGGCAGCGGCCGACGAGGGAGGGGTAGAGAGAAAGAGAGAGAGAGAAGAGAGAGAGAGAGAGAGAGAAGAAAAAAAACTTGACGAACGAAAATCCAAAGGGAGAAAAAGGTGGTCACCTGAACGCTCTCCAAGTCTTTCTCAATGTAACGGGATTGCCAAGGACCAATGGACTGTGGGTGGATGGCTAGGTTATCGCTGCGAAATGGGCTCGAAGTCACTTACCATGTGAGGATGGGAGTAGCGTGGTGGTTGATGGAGAGGGAGGAGTGTCTTGCATAGGGCTCGGAATGGGGAAGAGGATGGAGGCAAAATGGGAAAGATGAAGAATGAGGGGGTGGAGTTGGTTTTTATAGGAAATGGGTTTAGGTTTAGGGTTTAACCCTAAACTCTTCCTGAGCCGTAGCTTTTTATGGATAGTTCAGTTTGCTCTTCTACAAAAAGGTGAAATGATCGAAATTGCAAGCTCTACATATTCGTGTCCACTACCTAGCCTAATTGTTTATCAAGTGGCTTCTTTTTAAGAAATAAAGAAAATTTCTTAAGGTAGTGTGACATGAAGTTGGGGTAAACAAACTTCACGCACCTCTTCACTTCCTGCTGCTTTTGAACTGACAGCCAAAGATTCTTATCATTGAGAATGGGAAATTAGAAAGAAACTTTTATGCCAAGATACCACACCATACTTTCCTCCCTCAGATGAGAATGAAGATGGTAACATCCCAAGTGATGTTGTAATCAAGCATAGGGAGAAGGAAAGGATCAGCAGAGGCCATAATCTCAGCGAGCCGGTCTGCACCAAAGACAAGAGCGATACGTTGTTGAAAGAAGATCTTGCAGCTCAACATGACATGAACTGATATATATCAAGGAGTCTGAAGGGGCTGATTGGGTCGGATGGGTAGATTTCGAGGAAACATTGCACCTCCTTCATAGACACCTTTATACTTAGCTCAAAACACTCTACAAACTGTCATTAGACACAGAGGCCTATAACTTTCAATAGAGACATGATATCAGAGATTCAAGTACACAAAGAGATGTGATGGGCTTCGCGCTGATATAAGTTTCGTAAGAAACAGAGAAGCGGCCAAAAAGTTATGGATAGTTTACTAGATGGGGGTAAAAACTGTCATGAAAACAGACTATCAAACACAGAGACTCATAACTTTTTGTAGCAATATCTGATTCAAGATCTGATCACATAGAAACATGTTTCTTAAAGAGAGCTTCGCGCTGATATAAGTTTCATTGCAATCGGACTACCGAGCAGAAAGTTATGAGCAAAACACTAACAGGGGGTCAAACTATCATGAAAACTACCCTCCACCCAGGCTAATTTCGCCTGAGCAGGATGCTCCCTCAAGACTCCACCTTCATCAACGATCCACCCCTCATAGATTTTGCCTAGAAGAGGGGAAGAAGTTTGCATGGTGGCTTGGGAAACAAATGGACCATGTATGTACAGTGAGCGGCCGAATAGAAAGAACTTTCAAGGCTTTAAAAGAGAAAAGGGATGAGACACTCAAGAGAGAGAGAACCTGAAGTGACCTTCATTACAAATAGAGTGAGAATCCCCTTCAACACTATAAACACAAGGGAGAAGAAGAGGTTTCATACATACAAGAGGGAGCGGAAGCTCCAAGACTACTCATAGAGAGAGAATAAACTAGAGAGAGAAGGACTCAAGAGTCTACATAAGAGAATATCTACAAGAGGGAGAGAAGGCTCATGGAAGAGGCTTGGGGAGACCAGAGCTACAGCAACATGAGGCCTAATGGTGGAAGAGATTCATGAACAAGGGAGAGGAGGGCTCCTTTTATAGAGATTTTGTTACCCTCCTTCACCCATTTACAATTGCTGCCTGTAGATTCCTTTCCCCATCAATCACCTAAGCACGTACGTCACCATCCATGTCCTTTTTGGCTACTCTTGCCATGTGTCCCATCAAAAGATGCTCAAGACTCTTAAAATATTGAGAAAGTCAAGAGTCTCCCCACATGGAGCCCATAGGGACCCTCTCTTTTCCACATGTCCACATCCTCCTTATTCCACATAGGAATTCTAGAAGGATTCCTCTTGACTTCACACTCCTCCACATGCCTTCCACACGCTTGGCATGTGGCCTCTCTTATATTATTGGAACACATGGATATGAGCCCACCTCTTTATATGACTCACTCTTCCTATTTTCTAAAAAACTCCATAATATCCCATACACAAATAACTCTCACCCCATACCAAGGTATTTATAATTCATACCTATGGTATTTACAATAAGCCATTCCACTCATCCTCTCCATCCCATACAATATCATAGAAAATAGAAATAAGTGAGAGCCGCTAGGCTATCACTTGATACTCAAACTCTTATCAAACATAGAGAAAAACAATACCAATGCCAAATTAAAAATATCAATTTTTGGCATCACAGTAGTAACCCAAGGTTAATGTTTGGGGTTAATATGTTTGGCTAGAAATGGAAAACAATTTTACTCTCCTTGCCCTTGAGTGTTATGTTCGTGAAAGTTCAAAGTAGTTTGTTTGTTTGTTTTACACATACCTACATATGTTTATTTGTTACTTGAGACGCTAGTCTCCCCGACAGTAGCGCCAAATGTCGGTTCTTTCCTACAACTTCCATAGCAAGAGTGGGGTTTTCTCAATATGCACGGTTCTAAGGTTTTTTGTCACTTACAGATATATTGGGGTTGTCGTTTGTAGTATACGTGTAGCTTATGACCTCGAGTCATGTTTCGTTGAGAGACGTAGGCTTAAGTGTGGTAAGCAAACATAGTGCATTCGTGTGTAAAAGGAACGTGTATCATCATGGTTGAGGTAATCAAGACTTTCATCTTCATTGGGGGTTGCAAGGTTTAGGAGGAGTTTAAGGGTTAGAAGGAGGTTCCAAGGTTTAGAACGAGGTTCCAGAGTTTAGAAGAAGTTCAAGGGTTAGAAGGAGGTTCCAAGGTTTAGAAGGAGGTTCAAGGGTTAGAAGGAGTTCCAGGGTTTAGAGAGAGGTTCCAAAGTTTAGAAGAGGTTCCAGGGTTAGAAGGAGGATCCAAGGTTCAGGATAGAGTACATGGTGGAGAACTCGTCTCCCTCGTAGATCATGGAGATTAAGGGTTGAGGAACAAAGGGTTTAGGGGGAGCATAGGAGTGGGAGAGGAGGAAGGTGTAAGAGCATGGGGGAAAGAAGAGAGAGGAGGGAGGAGAAGGAGAGGGAGGATGGAGGAGGACGAGGAGGGAGGAGGAGAAGGGAGGAGGAGGGAGGAGAAGGAGAAGGGAGGAGGAGGGAGGAGGAGGAGGGAGGAGAAGAGAGAGAGGGAAGGGTTGCAAGGTTGGAAGAGAGGGGAGGAGTTGCAAGGTTAGGACATGCTTGGATGTGGAGTGCAAGGAAGCATGGACACTTGAGACAATTGCTTGGAATACCAAAGTAGAACTCAACACAATGCCCCAAAGAGTGTGGGCTTCATTCCATTATGGGGTATTTATACAAGTTGGAGAGCTTCTCTCTCTGCATGTAGGAATTGTAATACATTCTCTCTCTACATGTAGAACTTGCATATTGAAGTTTCATGTAGGAGTTGCATGTAGAAGTCGTATGTAGAACTTGCATGTAGAACTCGCATGCACAACTTGCATGTACAACTCGCATGTACAACTTGCATGTACAGCTTGCATGTAGGAGTTGCATGTAGGAGTTGTATGTAGAAGTTATATGTAGAACTTGCATGTAGAATGCACATGTACAACTCGCATGAAGAACTTGCATGTACAACTTGCATGTAAGGAGTTGCATGTAGGAGTTGTATGTAGAAGTTGTATGTTGTAGAACTTGCATGTAGAACTCGCATGTAGGATTTGCATGTAGGAGTTGTATGTAGAAGTTGTATGTAAAATGTACAACTCACATGTAGGAGTTGCATGTAGAAGTTGTATGTAGAACTTGCATGTAAAACATGCAAGTTGGATTTCTAATGGGGATTATTTCTAGCCTTATGCAAGTACAAGCGGAGCTTTGCCACTACTCTACACACACATTCTGTTCTACCAAAGTCCATGTTGGGACAGAGACAACAACATCTCAAGTCACATTTATCTGTTATAGTTGACTATCCATTAACAAAATGCAAGACCGTGAACCTACCACACACTTGCAATCCCACTAATTATCTCTATGTACTTCATCCTTTTTTATTTCCCAAAAGACTCTGTTCACCTCATAGGCACAAAACTTGGCCCTTAGAAAATTCATGACATCAGTCGCACACTTCAAAGTCCATCCATTTGGCTTTAGTTGTTCATGTGTAAGCTCTCTCTTTATGACAGCTCTACTTCATCCTCTTTGATTTCCCAAAAGACTCTATTCACCTCACTGCCACAAAACCAAGCCCTTAGAAAATTTGTGATGTCAGTTACACACTTCAAAGTCCATCCATTTGGTTTCCATTGCGCTCATGTGTAAGCTCTCTCTTATGATAGCTCTAGGTCTATCATGTTCTCATTCTTGTGCCCTGAGGCTGTAAAGCTCCATAACATTTCTAGGCCAGCTAGATTAAAGTGCCGGGCAAAAAAGTAAAAATGGTGCTTCACTTTGAACTGGATTACTCATCTGCCCGACCACACCCAATGACACTTCTAGTGCAAGTCCTTAATGTTTAAGGCACTGGTCACGTAAAAGAAAGCAATGTTGCACAAAGAGGGTGCCATGTGTCTTGTCATCTGAAATATGGAAATGGAGAATTTTTCTAAAATCCCATGAATCAGTGCACACATATGTTATGTGCACTAAAATGGTAACCTAATAATTCTACCAATGCATGGATTACATATTTCATTCTACTCTTTAAAGGTATAATTCTCAACAAAGTCAATTACTAAAACCACAACATCACTTTGAAAATTCTCAATACAATCTTTGTGTTGTTGAGCTTTCCACCTACAAATGAAGTGGTGTGGAATAAAATTCTTGATGTGTCTTCTAAACAAGAATAAAAGATCAGGAGATTTCATACGTTGCACAAGAATATCCTTCCTCTTTTTCTTTCCACCATGTGCATGAAATTTGTATGTACTATCTATATCTTCAAATAACTTCACAAGAAGGAGCAAGTCATTATCTATTGTCTCATTAGGACATAGCACCATTCTTGTTATGCCACATTCACCACACATTCCCATCAAGCATTGATAAATCTAGAAGAATGCATCTACTAGTTTTGGGCATAGTTTTGATTCCCAAAGAGTTGTGATGCTATTCTCGAGGGAGTTCAACTCAAAAAACTTTAGTGTACCAAGTGCTTTCAAAAGGAGGGGTATTTTAATCCCACTTTTGAAAAATATTTAACAAGAGTGGTTTTTAAATACAAATTTAAAAGAAAATCCGTTAGTTCATATGTAAAGAAGGGTGGTTTTATTGGGGGGAAATTCTAGTTGAGGGGTTTTTTAAATACCCCTTGAATGCACGTGATACCTAGGATTTCTTAGTAGTACAACCCCTGAGATGCTATTTAGATACAATTTGCATCTCCACACATAGAATTACTCCTGCCTTGTCACAAACATTGCAGGCACATGTGCATAGTGTCTCATGGAATTTAAATTGTTTCTACCACATGTAATTAAATGCCAAAAAAATGATTTGCAAATGTGAAATACAGTAGCAAGAGAATTGATCCTTCAACTTGCACACAAACAAAGGCTTGAGACCCTCAAAGCATCTCTGAGAAATCTTGATCTGTGGATAGCGGTCCCTGAATCTTTTAAACAACTCCATCTACCACAAAAAAAATATTAGTTAATAAGATCTCTAGACCACTAAGAACCACATAATAGTACTTCAAGACCACTTAGAGGTACTTAAGTACCATGTAGTACCATGTAACAGACTTTTGGGCCATGTAGTAGTACCTCATACTATTTAATAGCATTGTAGAACCACTTAATATTGCTTCACACTACTTAACAGTACCTTTGGAACACATAGAAGCACTTAATATTACTTCTAGACCATTCAACAGTATTGCATAACCACTTAATGTTGTTTTAGGACCACTTGATATAACTTTTAATAATAAGCTTGTGTGTCCAATTCAATCCTTCTAGATTTATGGTCAAATCTTAAACATGAACAATGATTGAGTTCTTTGATTCTGTTTGTCCATTGTCATGCAAGAAGTACATTCTCCTTTTCTCTCTACTTCAAAATCATCTTGGCCAATTTGGGCAAAGAGAATTTTGGAGACTTGAACATCGTTTGTAGTCCAATTTCCAAAGTTGACATCATTTCATTTCTCATGTCAAACACATCCTAGGTTTGGACGTCTTCTCGCCCTTTGCTCCTAGCTTACAGAGAGCTCATGGAACAAATTCAACATGAAAAGAGATTACAAACAATTTATGTGTCCATTCATTTGTCAATGAGAAGATCCTTTGAGAGAATGATGACAGTTGTGGCTTCCTGACAAACCCATCTTACTTCTTTCATTATCTATAACATTAGGACAAAAAGAGGGTTTAAAAATGACCATAATGGTACTTCTAGACTACTTAATAGTACATAAGAGCTATTTAATAGTACTATAGAACCACTTAATAGTGCTTTAACACCAGTAAATAGTACTTTTGGACCACTTAGAAGCACTTACTAGTACTTCTAGACCATTTGGACCACTTAGAAGCACTTAATAGTACTTTTGGGCCCCTTTTGGGCCACATAATAGTACTTAATAGCTATTTAATTATACTACATAACCACTTAATAGTGCTTCAAGACCAATTAGTAGTGCTTCTAGACCACTTAATAGTGCTTCAAGGCCATTGATTAGTGCTTTAGCACCACTTAAAAGTACTTTAGAACTATTTAATAATACTACAAAACCACTTAATGGTGCTTCAAGCCCGCTTAAAAGTACTATTGTAGCACTTACAAACAAATACTCCAGTACCACTTAACAGTACTTTTGGACCACTTGATAGTACTTCAGTACCATTTAAAATATTATTGCAAAACCACTTAATTATATTTTTGGACCACTAAGAATCACTTGGTAATCCTTCACAAGTTCTTTAAGACCCCTAAGAAGTGCTTATAACTAGTATAAAGTACCTCTAGAGTAGTTAGAAGAGCATTTCGACCATTTTACAATACCTAAGGACCTATAAGTGTTGAGAGAGAAGAAGAAGAGATGATAGACACACCAAATAGACTCGCAAAGACTGATTCATATTGATTACTAGTTACATATATATAGGTGAGACCTCGTTCAAGTTAGGGCAAGCTATATATAGCTCTAACACCACTACTACAAAACTAGGTAGAAATGGCAATAGCGAATGGCACACAATTTCCAAATTTGCCATTTCTTATGTATGAAATGGCAACAGCTTCTCAAATTGCCATATTTTTTGTAAAAATGATAGTTAGAAATGGCAATTAGTCTTGAACTACCATTTCTTTGGAAAAAATGGCAACCTTTAATTGCCTCCCATTTCTTAATTGGCAACACTAAATGGCAGCCAATTCTTGACTGCCCTTCCTTATGAAGAAATGGCAACAAATTCTTGATTGCCATTTCTTATGAGGAAATGGCAACAAATTCTTGATTGGAATTTCTTTATAAGAAATGGCAGCAAATTCTTGATTCCATTTCTTGGTAAGAAATGGTAGCCATTTCTTGACTGCCACTTCATTCAAAGAAATGGCAAGTACTTCTTGATTGCCATTTTCTAAGAAGAAATCGCAGCACAAAATTGCAACCATCTCTTGATTGCCATTTCTTACGAAGAAAAAAACATCCGATCCATGTGATACTTTGGAAGGACATTAAAACCAAATTTTGGTGGCACAAAAAACATCCGATCCATGTGATACTTTGGAAGGACATTAAAACCAAATTTTCTAAGACCCTTGCAAAAATTGGTGCTGATCCAATGGTGGGATATACTGATGCGGATGTCCATTGTGCATTTTTCCTTCACATGCATAGCATCCACATGCAAATATAGGCATTCTTGTTCCCCAGTGTCACATTCGACATCCGATGCACCTTACACTTTGCAAGGACATTAAAACAATTGGTTTTAATACCCTTGCAAAATTTGGTGCTGATCCGACGGTGTGGTATACAGATCTCAGTGTCCGTTGTGCTTGTTTCCTTCATATACATAGCATCCACATGCGAATATGAGCATTCTTGTTCCCCAGTGGCACATACGGCATCCGATGCACCTTACACTTTTCAAGAACATTAAAACACTTGTTTTAAGACCCTTGCAAAGTTTGGTGCTAGTCCGTTGGTGCTAGTCCGATGGTGGGATATATGAACATTGGGGTCCGTTGCATAGTTTTCCTTCATATTGTGTAGCATCCATGTGCGAATATGTGCATTCTTGTTCCTAGTGGCACAAACAGCATCCAATGAACCTGATACTTTGGAAGGGCATTAATACCAATTTTCTTAGACCCTTGCAAAGTTTGGTTCTGATCCGACGGTGGGATAGACGGATGCAGATGTCCATTGTGCATTTTTTCTTCACATACATAGCATCCACATGCAAATATGGGCATTCTTGTTCCCCAGTGTCAATCCAGCATCCAATGCACCTTACACTGTGCAATGACATTAAAACAAAATTTTTAATACCCTTGCAAAGTTTGATGCTAATCCAACAAGGGGATATACAGATGTCGGTGTCTGTTGCACATTGTTCTGTCGTATCGCATAGCATCCACGTGCGAATATGTGCATTCTTGCTCCCTGGTGGCACATATGGCATCCGATCTACATAAAAGTTTGTAAGGACATTAAAACCAATTTTGTAAGACCCTTGAAAATTTTTATGCTGATCTGATGGTGGGATATACCGATGCGGATGTCCATTGCGCATTCTTCCTTCACATACATAGCATCCACATGCAAATATAGGCATTCTTGCTCCCCGGTGTCACATTTGGCATACAATGCACCTTAAACTTTGCAAGGAAATTAAAACAACTTTTTTTAAGACCCTTGAAAAGTTTGGTTCTGATCCGACAGTGGAACATACAGATGTTAGTGTCCATTGCACATTTTTCCTTCATATTGCATAGCATCCATGTATGCATATGTGCATTCTTGTTCCCCAGTGGCAAATACGGCATCCAGTCCACCTGATACTTTGCAAGGACATTAAAACCAATTTTTTTAAGACCCTTACAAAGTTTGGTGCTAATTCGATAGTGGGAAATATAGATGTAGATGTTTGTTGTGTATTTTTCCTTCACATACATAGCATCCACATGTAAATATGGGCATTCTATTCCCTCATGTCACATCCAAAATCCGATGCACCTTACACCTTGCAAGGACATTAAAAACAATTTTTTAAAGACCCGTGCAAAGTTTGGTGCTAATCCGACGGTGGGATATATGGATGCGGAAGTCCGTTGCACATTTTTCCTTCACTTACATAGCATCCACATGTAAATATTGATGCGGGTGTCCCAACCTTTTCTACTATTGGCCGCTAGCATAGAAGCAAAGGTTTCATTTTGGTTTCTTGCTAAGTTACCTAGATACATGGGCATGCCTCCTACGATTCTTTCTTTAGGCTAGTCTCTAACCTGTTACTGCTAGTTTGTAATAGATGTTTATTGATAAGCTTACTCATAAGGTAATTGGACATATATGCTAGGGTTTAATAGCAAAAAAGATGGAGACGGGATATTCAATGTAAAAAAAAATGGCACCCGTCGGTGTAGGGGAGGGAATTGCTGAGGTCCTCTGAGATAGCAGAGAGAAGAATCTCACTGCCTCCTCATCGCTTATCTGCGCTACAAACTCGTCGGGACTCCCGACAAAGCCATGCGCGGCTAGCAAAAAAGTTCCCCGAGGGGTAGTCGCAGTGCTACGTGGAAGAGGAGTCGGACCAGGGGTAGTCGTAGTGCTAGGTCCGAGAGGAGTCGGACCAAGGGTAGTCCTCAGGGTAGTCGCCTGAGAGGAATCAAAGTCCTCTGGAGCATAAAGATCATGAGCTCTTCTCCTGCAAGGCTGTCCGTACTCATCGGATGAGCAACGTGATCCCATGTCTAACATAGACACAAACACGAAAACAAAAAACAAAAAAACAAACATAAGCATAGGCATAGGCAAGGAGAAAGAAGAGGGAAAGGAGAGAGGGAAAGAAGAGGGAAAGGAAAGAAGAGGGAAAGGAAAGAGAAGAGGAAGAAGAGGGAAATAGACAATAAGAGTTAGAGAGAATAAGCTCATGCTTATGCTTATGCGGAAATAGAGAATGAGAGAAGGGGGAAATAGAGAAGGGGGAAAGAGAGGAGCATAAGCATGAACTTATGCAGAAATAGAGAATGAGAGAAGGGGGAAATAGAGAAGGGGGAAAGAGAGAAGCATAAGCATGAGCTTATGCGGAAATAGAGAATGAGAGAAGGGGGAAATAGAGAAGGGGGAAAGAGAGAAGCATAAGCATGAGCATAAGCATGAGCTTATGTTTATGCTTATGCTTAAGCATAAGCATAAGCAAAAGCTCATGCTTATGCTTATGCATGAGCATGAGCTTATTCGGAAATAGAGAATGAGAGAAGAGGGAAAGAGAGAAGGGGGAAAGAGAGAAGCATAAGCATGAGCTTATGCGGAAATAGAGAATGAGACAAAGGGGAAATAGAGAAAGAGAGAAGGGGGAAATAGAGAAAAGGGAAAGAAAGAAGCATAAGCATGAGCTTATGCGGAAATAGAGAATAAGCATGAGCTGATGCATGAGCTTATGCGGAAATAGAGAATGAGAGAAGGGGGAAATAGAGAAAGAAAGAAGGGGGAAATAGAGAAGAGGGAAAGAGAGAAGCATAAGCATAAGCTCATGCTTATGCTTATGCATGACCATGAGCTTATGCGGAAATAGAGAATGAGTTTATGCGGAAATAAAGAAGGGGGAAAGAGAGAAGCATAAGCATGAGCTTATGCAAAAATAGAGAATGAGCTTATGCGGAAATAAAGAATGAGAGAAGCATAAGCATGAGCTTATGCTTCTCTCATTCTCTATTTCCGCATAAGCTCATGCATAAGCATAAGCTTATGCAGAAATAGAGAATGAGAGAAGGGGGAAATAGAGAAGGGCGCATGCTTATGCTTCTCTCTTTCCCCCTTCTCTATTTCCCCGAGATTTCCCCCATCTCTCATTCTCTATTTCTGCATAAGCTCATGCATAACCCCCTTCTCTCATTCCCCCATCTCTCATTCTCTATTTCCGCATAAGCTCATGCTTATGCATGAGCTTATGCGGAAATAGAGAATGAGAGATGGGGGAAATAGAGAAGGGGGAAAGAGAGAAGCATAAGCATGAACTTATGCGGAAATAGAGAATGAGAGAAGAGGAAAATAGAGAAGGGGGAAAGAGAGAAGCATAAGCATGCGCTTATGCGGAAATAGAGAATGAGAGAAGGGGGAAATAGAGAAGGGGGAAAGAGAGAAGCATAAGCATGAGCTATGCATAAGCATAAGCATAAGCTCATGCTTATGCTTATGCATGAGCATAAGCTTATGCGGAAATAGAGAATGAGAGAAGGGGGAAATGGAGAAGGGGGAAAGAGAGAAGCATAAGCATGAGCTTATGCGGAAATAGAGAATGAGAGAAGAGGGAAATAGAGAAAGAGAGAAGAAGGAAATAGAGAAGAGGGAAAGAAAGAAGCATAAGCATGAGCTTATGCGGACATAGAGAATAAGCATGAGCTCATGCATGAGCATAAGCATGAGCTTATGTGGAAATATAGAATGAGAGAAGGGGGAAATAGAGAAAGAGAGAAGGGGGAAATAGAGAAGAGGGAAAGAGAGAAGCATAAGCATAAGCTCATGCTTATGCTTATGCATGAGCATGAGCTTATGCGGAAATAGAGAATGAGTTTATGCAGAAATAGAGAAGGGGGAAAGAGAGAAGCATAAGCATGAGCTTATGCGGAAATAGAGAATGAGCTTATGCGGAAATAGAGAATGAGAGAAGGGGGAAATAGAGAAAGAGAGAAGGGGGAAATAGAGAAGAGGGAAAGAGAGAAGCATAAGCATGAGCTTATGCGGAAATAGAGAATAAGCATGAGCTCATGCATGAGCATAAGCATCAGCTTATGCTTATGCTTATGCATGAGCATGAGCTTATGCAAAAATAGAGAAATAGAGAAGGGGGAAATAGAGAAGGGGGAAAGAGAGAAGCATAAGCATGAGCTTATGCGGAAATAGAGAATGAGAGAAGCATAAGCTCATGCTTATGCTTCTCTCATTCTCTATTTCCGCATAAGCTCATGCATACGCATAAGCTTATGTGGAAATAGAGAATGAGAGAAGGGGGAAATCGAGAAGGGGGAAAGAGAGAAGCAAAAAGCATGAGCTTATGCGGAAATAGAGAATGAGAGAAGGGGGAAATAGAGAAGGGCGAAAGAGAGAAGCATAAGCATGAGCTTATGCGGAAATAGAGAATGAGAGAAGGGGGAAATAGAGAATGAGAGAAGGGGGAAATAGAGAAGGGGGAAAGAGAGAAGCATAAGCATGAGCTTATGCGGAAATAGAAAATAAGCATGAGCTTAAGCATAAGCATATGCTTATGCTTAAGCTCATGCTTATGCTTCTCTCTTTCCCCCTTCTCTATTTTCCCCTTCTCTCATTCTCTATTTCCGCATAAGCTTATGCTTATGCATTTCCCCCTTCTCTCATTCTCTATTTCCGCATAAGCATAAGCTCATGCATAAGCATAAGCTTATGCGGAAATAGAGAATGAGAGAAGGGGGAAATAGAGAAGAGGGAAAGAGAGAAGCATAAGCATGAGCTTATGCAGAAATAGAGAATGAGAGAAGGGGGAAATAGAGAAGCATAAGCATGAGCATAATAAGCTCATGCTCATGCATGAGCAGAAGCATGAGCTTGTGCTTATGCTTATGCTTCGCTCATTCTCTATTTCCGCATAAGCTCATGCATATGCATAAGCACATGCTTATGCTTATGCATGAGCTTATGCGGAAATAAAGAATGAGAGAAGGGGGAAACTTAAGCATAAGCATAAGCATAAGCTCATGCTTATGCTCATGCATGAGCATGAGCTTATGCGGAAATAGAGTATGAGAGAAGGGGGAAATAGAGAAAGGGGAAAGAGAGAAGCATAAGCATGAGCATAAGCTCTTCTCTCTTTCCTTTCCCTCTTATTCTCTATTTCTGCATAGCATGAGAGCATGAGCATATACGGAAATAGAGAATAAGAGAAGCATAAGCATAAGCATAAGCTTATGCATGAGCTTATGCAGAAATAGAGAAAGCTTATGCATGAGCTTATGCGGAAATAGAGAAATTTCTCTATTTCCGCAAAAGCTCATGCATAAGCTTATGCTTATGCTTATGCTTCTCTTATTCTCTATTTCCGCATATGCTCATGCTCTCATGCTTTGCGGAAATAGAGAATAAGAGAGAAAGGAAAGAGAGAAGGGAAAAGAGAGAAGGGGGAAATAGAGAAGGGGGAAAGAGAGAATAAGAGAAGAGGGAAAAAAGAGAAGGGGGAAAAAAGAGAATAAGAGAAGAGGGAAGAAGGAAAGAGTTTGAGGGAAAGAGAGGGTTCCTACGCCCATCATTGCAGCTAGCGCAGCTAGTGCTTAAGGCGCTAGCTGCAGGCCAATGCAAATAACAAAAATAATAAATGGAAAAAAGAGGAAGCACTTACCTGAAATAGTATGTCCCGCTCGGTGTAGTGGACTGGCCCTACAAAAGAGAGAAAACAACCCGTTTTTTCAAATAAGATGTTAGTGGAAGGAGGAGATTACAAAAGCCACTTCTTGAAGGGAGGAGATTGAGGAGACAAGGAGAAAGAGAAGGAAGAGAAATACAGAAAAAAGAGGTGAGTCTTCTTTCTTTCTTGAAATCTCGTTTTTTGTTTCAATCCTTTCAAAACAAGCATGAAAACTAGTTTACAGGTTTAGCAATACAAGAAGAAACACTCACAAAACTAAAGCTAACAAACAAACAACCTACATTGTTGAAACAAACTCACCTCTTGAAGAACTTCCTTTCAAGAAACCAAAGAGGGAAAAGGGTAGAGAGGGAGTACAAGAGCTAGAAGAAGGGTGACGAGTGGAAAATAGAGTGGGAGGTTGCTTGAAATAGGTGGGAGGTCGTCGAAAATAGGTGGGAGGAGATATTGGCTTGCTTACTTGAGAGATTAGAGAACAGGATGAAGAAAACACCGCGCGATTAGAGTTTCGGGTTTTAACCCACAGCATCGCTATATAGCGATGTTTTTAATTTAAAAAATCACTATATAGTGACAGAACAGAGCAAAAACGTCGCTATATAGCGACGCTTATAGACACTTTTTGTTGTAACATGAAAAGAAGCTCAAACATGCTATTTTATAACTGTTAATATCTCTTCTTCATGCTTATGTTGTGATTTTATAAGTGTAGATGGAAGGGAAGCTCGTCCAATGATGCGCCAACGCCCGGGAGCACGAAGTGGCTTATGGAGAGGTTATATTGTCATTGCACTCATTGCAAGCGAGAAGTATGACATCAACGTCATATTATCATGCGCCACTTGCAGATGTATGGGGAGGAGCCGGAACCAGTACCCCCCGTTGGTATTGCACATGTTGATGGACCATCGGTAAGTCAAAGCTATTTAAGTTCGCAATCTTATTGTATACCAGGAAATAGAAGATCTTATATTTACACGAAATCTTAAAACAAGATGAGGAGGGTGACGAGGGTACACATATACCTTCTCACTTTCAGCAAGACTATAGTCTCCCGGATGATGACGAGGGTATGGTCGACATGATGGATTCCATTTTTAGGGGCACTACATCCCATGTCCATGTGATGTCAGAGTCTGAGGTCAAAATGCAAGAGTTGCAATCAACACAATTGTACGAGGGTGCTAGGATGTCTAAACTACGTGCTTGTCTCTCAATCTTGAATCTACAAGTAAAGTATGGGTGGTCGGATACAAGTGTCTCGACCATAATGAGGTTCGCTCTTGCATTAATTTGACTCATTATTTGGATATTGTTTGTTTTGAGAATCATCATTTGGATAGTGTCTTTGTCATAGGTTGCTCCAGAAGATGTTGCCTGCACCAAATACCATGTCCGCATCAAGAGATGAAGCAAAAAAGATGCTAACAACGGTGGGTATCGATTATGATACCATCCATGCTTGCCGTAATGATTGTATTCTCTTTCATCGTGAGCATGGAGATTTGGCTAGTTGTCCAAAGTGTGGGGAACAACGATATAGAGATGACTTGTAGGGTGAGCGAATACCGGTAAAGGTCTTGAGACACTTTCCCATCATTGCAAGAATACAACACATGTTCCGATGCAAATCCATAGCGGAGTTGATGACATGGCATGCATCTCATCGGTCCTCTGCTGATGACACATTGAGGATTCCCGCAGATTGTGCAGCTTGGAAGCACATAGATAATCAGTGGCCGGACTTTGCGAGGGAGCCACGCAACTTACATCTTGGGCTAGCCATGGACGGCGTGAATCCTTTCGGGTTACGCTCGACATCTTGGTCGACATGGCCCATAGTCGTGGTGAATTACAATATCCCACCATGGCTAACAATAAAAAAGGGACAGCTCATGCTTGCACTACTTGTGCCAGGAAAGTACAAGGCAAAAAACATGGACGTGTACATGGCACCTTTGATAGAGGAGTTACATATATTATGGACAGAAGTACAAGTCTTTGATATTTCCAGAGCTCCTAGACATACCAATGATATTTTGGTCAGGGGTATCTTGATGTGGACCATGCATGACTACCCAGGATATGGAGAGTGGGCAAGTACGTGATTGTGTCTTTACATGTACAATGAGGGATTATGCTTTTTTGACTCTCTTTTGCATGCATGTCTTGTACTAACACATTCATGCATGCGTGCAGGACTTGTTACAAGTGGGTACCATGCTTGTCCTGTTTGTGGACCGGCTCTGAAATCGCTTGCACGCTACTCCAAACATATAAGGAAAAATGTTTATGAAGGTCATGCTCGATACCTTCCGCTCAACCATCTCGCACGTGGAGGTCAGCTTGATCCACCACCATCATATTTGAAGGCAAGTGACTGGATTCAAGCTTGGACGAAGAATGGAGAGGAACCTCCTCCTGGTATGAAGAGGCTATCGATCTTTCACGAGCTTCCTTATTGGGGTCAGTTACAAATCAATCATCTCTTGGATCCCATGCATATCTTCAAGAATGTGGGGGCTACTATTTGGGCACACTTGGTTGGTTCCAAGGACTCGAGAGGAGTGCGAGAAGACTTGTGTGCTATGAATAGGATGTCTCGTTTGTGGCCCCAAGTGCATGCTTCGGGAAAAGTTGTCCTCTCGAAAGCAACGTGGATCCTCTCTACGAGGGAGGAGGCAGCGGTCAAGGCAGACATTGCCTCTTTTCAAACACCAACAGGGTACATGCGTTGCTTGAAAGGAGCATTTTCAAAGGACAATAAGCTTAGTGGGCTCAAGTCCCATGATTGGCACAAGGTCTTACAGGTATTCTAAGTAGAATTAGTGTACTGATAATCGTGATGCGTTAGCATAATTATTATTATGTTATATTGTTGATATGACTTCATTGTTGCTTTAATAGTTCATCCTCCCAATTACAATAAAAGGGTGCTTACAAGAAGATGTTAGAAGTGCTATATTCAAGATCTGTGGTATTGTGAGGTATGCTTACTATCAAATCGCATTATGTATTTTCTTCATGGACATGTGAAATAGGTGGATATCTCAAATATCTCACATATGCATGGACATGTGAAATAGGTGGATATCTCAAAAAGAGATCTCTATATTGAGCATCGAGAAGGCTAGGGTGGAATCCATCGAAGCCGTATGCTTGCTTGAGAAGCACTTTCCCTCGAGCATTATGACAACTCAAGTCCACTTGCCTGTGCACATAGTTGATGAGGTGGCTATAGCAGGTACCGTTCTTAGTCGATGGATGTTTTTTCTCAAGCGGTTTATGAAAACTCTAAAGGGATTTGTAAGACAAAGAGCAAGGCCGGAAGCTTGGGGGGGTCACTATGTATAAACCCTCTATACCACGTGCATTCAAGGCATCTTTCTAAAATCCCTTATCTGTGTAAATTTTTCATTAATAAAATGTACCCCTTTTCTATACAAATCTGTAAATTTTTTCCAAAACTATTTTAAATAGTCCCTTATGTATATTTATTTCTGTAAATTTTAGAAATAAAAAATATCCTTTTGTTGAACTCACGTGATAGGGTTACATACGATGAGTGACCTCCCCGAGGCCGGAAGCAAGCATGGCAGAGGGATGGCTTGTGCAAGAGTCATTAGTATATATCACAGAGTTTCTTACATCCACGGATCTTGATATACCACAAGCTTGGCACAAGGATGATGATCGCCTCGTTGGCGAGGTTCCCCAAGGAAAAGGGATTGAAAGAAAGATGAGCGAAGAGCAAATGGAGAAATTCAATAAGTTTTGTATCCTCAATAGCCCTGAGATGCAGAAGTGGATTGAGAGATATGAAGTGGCCAAAGCAGAAAGAATAAATGCAAGGATGAGATTCAGAGTAATGTACAAGCGATCACAACCATATCCACGGGATCTGGCTCTTCTCCCTACTCACATGTCACTTGATTGGCTACAACTGGCTCTACGTAAAGTCGAATGTGATGGAGAGATAATAAACGAGCGCGAGCGAGAGTTATCATCTAGATGTATGGTGCATGTAAGTTTCTTACCTCTTGACATAATTAAGTAATTATTTGTGGCAATATATGCTATAAAATAGATGCATCTTCATTGTTTTAATGATGTTCTTTTATAGTACAAAAAGTACAGTGCATTATGGTCATATGGACGACATTTTCGCGTGGAACGCATCGATTCAAAGAGAGTCACGTATGATTGTGGAGTCATGGCTAACTTCACACAAGATAGCCGAGCAAGTGCTTCAGATACCAATCTTCTCTCTTCACAATTGGATTATTGTGGAACCATACGTGACATCTATGAAATTGATTTCAAACGATTTACTATTTTCATTCTTGATGTAAAATGGTTTAGAACTACTTACAACGGTCCCCATGCGACAGTGAGAAAAGATAGTGGCAGTCTCTTTGCAATAGACTCCACCAAACATTGGACCGATGAAAGTGATACTTTTGTTCTTCCCGAGCACTGTGAGCAGCTGCATACTAATGATTTAATTAGTCGAAGCTTTCGTTTTTAAAGTCCATTGATACATGTACTTGAGCATAATTTCATATATATAATTGACGATATTTAGCACCCATCTTCAATATAGGTGGTTTTTCATCCGGATCGTTCTGATCCAAGATGGTGGTACGTGATCCAAGTTGCACCGCGAAGTAAGCAAATTTTTGAAGATCGAGATGTGGATATGGAGATGCCACTACCAATGCCGGATCCAATTGATGAATCTAGCGAAGAAGATGTAGATCACCATATGAGCCAAGAGGAAGATGCGCATAATGACATCGCACGGGAGGAGGATGGAGATCATGATATTGAGCAAGAAGATAACAATCATCAAGAATCACCACACTTAAGCTTTATTGAAGAAAATGATCAAATACTTTTAGGTGAATGTACGATGCTAGAGTACGATGATGATATAGGAGATCAACTCGGTATAGAGTTGGAGATAGACTTGTTTGGTGCCTTAGACTTGGCTCAAGATGAAACAGTTGATGTAAATGCTCTTATTTGATTTTTCTCATCTCAAACTTGGACATGAATATATGAGCTTCAAAGGCTTGATGTACATGCTCTCATTTTTTTATTCTCTATGAGCTCAAACATGTATGAAAATTTAAAAAATTGTCATTGGAAAAAATGAACTTTTAAGGCCTATTTCAAAAAAAAACCTCTCTGGAAAAACGTCGCTATAAATTTGTATATCAGTGTCGCTATATAGCGACACTTAAACGTCGCTATATAGCGACTTTTATAAAGGTCGCTATATAGCGACTTTTAGCAACAGTCGCTATATAGCGACGATTTAGGAAACCCGCTTTTCATACCGACGATTAACGCTAAGGGGACGCTAAACATCGGTACGTAAACGTCGCAATAGGATCCGTGTGTAGTAGTGACTGTTCCTTTCATGCCTGTGCCCACAATTGTACTAGGCGTGAATCGGATATCTCGTCGCTGAAGTAGTATGGGCCGCATGGGTCTTGGCACTTTTACATGATCACACAAGCCATGTGATGTGCGTGGTGCTTGTGCAGGCGAGAATGAAGAAGATGGGAATGTATTTTCTTATGCAGATAGATTGTGCATTTGTGGTGCAAGCAAAAATATGGGAGATGAAAACGGGTCTGCACGTGCGGTAGGAGGCATAAATGGAGGCAAAGATGTGGTGAAATGTGATCGTGCATGTGGTGGGAGATGTGAGAAAGGAGGAGGAACTTCTAGGTATGAAAGATCTTGGAAAAAAGGGATACGGGGTTTGACATGTTGTGGTGGATGCACTGGTGCATACGCGTGTCGTCGCTACAGTGGTGCTTGCAGCTGCATTTGGTGGAATGTGAAATATGACTGGGGATGTGGGTGCATTGGTGCTTGTGGTTGTGGTGGATGTAATGCAGCATTTGACTGGGGGCATGGGTGCATTGATGCTTGTGGTTGCGGCTGTGCTTGGGGACGTGGGTGCATTGATGGAAGGGAGGTCGAGGCAGCTCCTTTGCCTTTGTAACCTCACCACGCATTCTTGATGTACGTGACCCTGGCATCTACAGCAGGACCCTCCCACTTTGTGTCACATGAGTTTATGTCTCGATCTATTTGACCGAGGCATTGTCGGCCCTCCATCGCTAAGTGGTACAAATACTGGTCTATAGACTCTACTGTGAAAACATCTGGAAATCGATCACGCAAGGTCCTCCCTCCATGCTCTGCCATTGTCCTCACCAAATTTTGTACACCACTTTCACCATTTTGGAAAGCTGTCTTATTGATGTCCTGCTCAACATTCATTAAGAAGTGTACATTCTTGTTTTTCAATACCTTCCTTTGAGACTTTGTGAGAACAGGTTGCTGACACTTCCTCTTCTCACCTGCGTGAGCCATCTCATATGCAGTAAGCTACAACACAGAATTCAAAAAAGAATTAAGTGCCAGGTGTAATAAGAAAATCAATGCAAGCAGTCTAAGAAATTACTTAGGTATAACCTCTCAACTCAAGCTCAAGCCTCAAATCATGTAACATACTATAGAAAATCAAAACACAAAAAATGACCTAAGTATAACCTAATCGTGGACTTCACCATCTAACACTAGGATTCAACTGCAACACACAACTATCACGGGACAGTTGAGTGCCAGACTAAGTGCCTAAAAGCACATCACATGATTTCTAACTTAGGCTGCAACACACAACTATCCAAGGATAGTTAAGTGCCAGACTAAGTGTCTAAGACAACGTCGCATGATATCTAACTTAGACTGCACCACACAACTAGCAAGAGACAGTTGAGTGCCAGACTAAGTACTTGAAAACATCTCTAAACTTAGACTGTAACACACAACTCTCAAGGGAGAGATGAGTGCCAGAATAAGCATCTATGAAAACATCACTAATCTTGGACTGTAACACACAACTCTCTTAAGAGAGATGAGTGCCAGCCCAAGAGTTCCTACAAACAAACATTTTTATACAAACTGAGACTGCAACACACAACTCTCTTAAGAGAGATGAGTGCCAATCTCAAGTAAAAGATAATTATTTATATTATAATTAAAATTGCAACACACGACAAAAACAGACTGCAACACACAACTCTCACAAGAGAGATGAGTGTCAGCCTGTCTAAACACACACTTAAATACAATACAAAATAAATATTAAACAATTTAAAAAGACTGCAACACAACTCTCCTAAGAGAGATGAGTGCCAGTCTTAAACAAAACAAGAGAGAGACAAACATTGATTACTAACGAAAGACTATAATAAAAGTAAGGTACAATAAGGTACCTATGATGAGAGATGGTAGGTATGGAAGTAAGCAAGAGGTAGCAGGTAGGCAACCAAGAGGTGGCAAGTAGGCAACTAGGTGGCCTCGGGGGGGTCACTCATCATATGTAACCCTATCACGTGAGTTCAACAGAAGGAATTTTTTTATTTCTAAAATTTACAGAAATAAATATACATAAGGGACTATTTAAAATAGTTTTGGAAAAAAATTACAGATTTGTATAGAAAAGGGGTACATTTTATTCATGAAATTTTTTACAAATAAGGGACTTTAAATATAGGCCTTGAACGCACGTGATATAGAGGATTTATACATAGTGACCCCCCTGAGTAGGTGGCTCAAGAATACAGCTGGATGTATTCGTACGAATACCAAAAATAACAGTTGTTTCATATTTATACTATGTTTATTCGTACGAATATGTTTATTCGTATGAATAAATTAGGAAAAATCATTGGATTCGTTTTAATTTGAGAAAATCGAGATTTCTCGCGTTTTTTCGAATCGAAAAAAAAAATTGGGCAAATTAATGCAACTTAGCTTGTTGATAGTCGACGTCTTCAGAAGAGTGGACTATTTTGGTGGACCACTAGCAGAGCTTATCAACACAAGAGAATTGTTAACCTAAGTGCTTTTGCAATCTAACTTCTGAACACTCAAGTGGCCAAACAATTGCCATGCACATGTACCTGCATGACATATTGACGAATCAATTATCAAATCATGAACATAGCAAAGCACTATCTGAATAGTTCATAACGATGGCTATCTACTAATACTTTGTTGTTTGCTCATTATGAAGGTTGTGTCATCCACTGTCTCCTCCACTCACTTCCCACCGCTAACTCGCTTGAGCATCTCTGCAAGCATTGATGGACAATTTCAATCAATATGACATAATAAAGAATGCAACGAATTAGCGAGAAAATGTAACGCACCAATCAATAAAACACAGTGTAGAATAGAATCGAAACGAATCATTGAAAGTGAAATGAAACGAAGATTGGAAACTGAAATGTGACACCACCACGTTGGAAGCTATTGTCGATCTCCATTGAGATTAGAGAACCCTACCCTTCGCCAACATACTTAGCAGAAAGCTCACGCTCAACCATACCAGACGTGTACACAAAAACCAGAAAAGGGAAAGTATGTTCTCCGCTTAGGCAACCTCCGCTTTTAAGAAGAAACTCTCCACAAAAGACCTCCTCTGCATAATGCTTGGCATCACTAAAAGCCTTCTGCAAGAAAATCTGAGGAAAATTTCCACCACAGACATCCACAACTAGAGAAATCTTGCGAAGAGTTATAGATCTGCCAAACACAATCGCGTAGTGAAACCCATTGCAAGCGTCCACTGGCTCAAAATTCCTCATATGAATTGATACGAGACAATCACTTCGAATTCTCCCATCATGGAGCGGCACCTTCATTTTGCGTGACAACAAAAGTTGGAATCCCCCTTTGCATGGCTTTGCATGGCAAACGACCCAATCAACCCAGAATCACAAACGTGGCAATCCACTGGCAACGCCCATTCATTCTAACCTAACATTTGCAATAATAACACGTGCCACGAAGACCTCTCCCATTGAATACACAATATGTGGACCAATAAGACCAAAATAAAATAAAACTTCAAACAAAATCGTATTTTTCCCTTCTTATCGCGCAAACCTTCACTATAGGCTTCCAATGGTAGGCCAATAGGTGCCCCTGATGAGTTTTATTCTTTCTATTAATTAGTGAGGGAGGGAGCGAAAGAATTAACCTAAGCTTGGGGATGGATCGAAAGAATTAACACCTAAGCTTGAGGAGGTTACAAAAGCTTGGTCTCGAAGGTTCTTGCCTCTTCTTGGGCATGCGTCCCCTCCTCTATAAATTGGCTTCCTCTGTCACTCACTTGCCCTCCCTTCCTCTTTGTTGTCGTTTCACTTGCTCTCTTTCTCTCTCTCTCAAGCTGCCTCCTTTGCTCTCTCCCTCTCTCGCTCAATGTCACTTGCTCCCTCTCCCACGGGCGCGCGCGCGCGCTCTCTCTCTCTCTGTCTCTGCTGACGTCATCTCTCCCTCTCTGCGTCCGGGAATTTTGTATGGAAAATTATAATCACTCTGCAATTGATTCCAATTGCAAACGATCAACGGATTGCAAACGATCAACGGTTTCTGAGAAATGATTTTCTGAAATAGAGCGAGCCAGAATAGAAATAGATAAGATATAGGGCGGCCTACGGACTATGATAACATGAGAATTGAATTTCCTGATTGCGATTTCAAAGCAGAAAGGATTCTTTATTATTTACGTTGACATGTGACAGAAGGCCTTTGTCCTGACATTTATTTGTACTCGATTTTGTCGGTGAAAGTTTTTTTATTGTAAGTGGTCTGCTCATTTAATCCCCAAAAACCAGCAAAAGAAATGTTCGTGAAAGTTGAAAGAGCTTCAAAAAAGCTTTCAGTTGGTTCAACTTGGGGCAGAACGCAGAAGCACATGTGCATCTTGTGTAGCGCTTTGTATTTACTACGTGACGGTACGTAATTGAAGGCAGCGACGGTACTGACAGTAGTGTGTCGCCTGTAAGGCTGCAGGCAGAATGGCGGTGAGTGCTGAGTCGTGACATCAGAAAACTTAAAGCTGTTTGACCGTAAAGCTGTTTGGCTAGGCTGTGAGAGCTCTTTTAGTTTGAAACTTGAAACAGGTCCTAGTGCTTTACAGTCTACTAGCTAGCATTCGATAGGACCAAAGTCTGCGACTGTGGAACAGTACGTTACACATTACACAAAGGGCAAAGGGGGGTGACAGCCTATGACATCCACAAGCGTATAAATTAAAGTGAGCAGATTCCAATTTCCACCTTGAGCTTTGTGAGAGAGGTTCGCTCGGGGCAGGCAGCAGTGCCGCAGCACCCGCCGGCCAGTATTTCCATATACGGAGGCTGTAATAAGGGTCGACGGAGACTTGGCGCTTGAGGACGATGATCACGTGGTAGAATTACAGCACTGGTGAGCACTTCTACAAAGAGGATCCGAGGGATAGGAGACTGATGGGACATCTATGATTTGACGGACAACAGCAAATCCCCACGTTAGAATAGCAGCCTCAAGTTCCCGCGTCCATGATATAATCAGGCCTTGAATATGCTGCAGATTTTAAAAGTTGCTTTGACGTTCCCGTCGCCCGAGACTGAACAAATTTAAAATTTAGACACCTCAAGATTCCAGAATCAAAGCACCCACCTGCACTAGGAGCTCATGCGGGTTGGAGTTCGCCAACCTGAGATGGTTGTCTGGGTTCTAAGAGGGCCTCCACGCGCAGGCCACTAGGGTTGGGACAGCCCTACTGGCAGCCAGATTGCACAGCCCCGTGAGTGTTGGGCTATCAGAGCTGGCTTTCTTTCAGCTCTGCAATGCTGGCCCAGCAACCCCGTTTCAAGCTTTGCTAGCCTAGCATTGCAATGCCCTGGTGCTCTGATTGCTCCAGAGAATTTCATGGTCTTCCTATTGGCTGAAAGAACTTGCGAAATCCCTATCACTCCATCATTATGGTAGTCTGCAACCTCACAAACCTTCATGAGGACATGCCTTTTGCAAAGCCAATGTAGCATCCAAACGCTACAGTTCCAGCATTCTCAAGAGCGCGGGGAGGTGCTCTAATCTTTCGGGATAATGTGCCCCTTGTTGGCCATGTGTGTGAGTGGGTAAGGGAAAAAAAAAATCCACATTTTCACTCACCCCTTCTCGAGGCTCCCAACCTCCAAGAGCTAGTTCTATAGTATATCTATAACTACAAGTTTCACATTAACTATGGATACTCATTATATTTACAAATCCTAGATTATTTACGTATAGTTTTATGAAGTTATGAAGCCGGAGCCTTGGAGGCATCAAGGTTGCTCTCCACCCAAAATACTTTTGTGACGTTATGAAGACTCGAGGCATCAAGGTTGCTCTCCACCATAAATACTTTTGTAAAGTTATTAAGACTAGAGGCATCAAGCGCGGCTCTCCACCCAAAATAACTTAGACCTGAGTGCAGACTAAAATGGTAATGAAGGACAGTCTCATCCAATATCATCAGCTCAACGACGACGATCTCACTGAGTACTTCGCCAGCACGTCCACCAAATGCTCAAAGACAACATCATAAGGCATGACGCAGAGTGTCGATGTGGTCTGCCCAAGTTGGAGTGTGGATGAGGACGTCGTCTAGGTAAAACAAGCACCTTGCCTTGCACGATGAGATCTTGTAATACGAAATTCATCAACCACTGGAAAGTGCTGGGTGCATTGTTGGTCCCAAACGGCATGACATCGAACTCGTAAAGGCCGAACGGTGTGCGGTATGCAGTCTTCGTGCGGTCCTTTGGTTTCAACCGAATTTGCCAATAGCCGGCCTTCAGGTCCAATGTAGTAAAGAATTTTGAATGGGCCGGGGAATCCAGTATGTCGTCCAGTCGAGGCAAGGGGTACTCGTCTCTGATGAGGACTTGTTGAGCGGTTGATAATCGACATCGAACTGATATGAAATTATCCATCTTCTTGATCAAGTGTGGTTTCCAGGTCCACGGGCTCTTTAACCATACATGCACTCGTTCCATGATGGAACGTTCAAAGGACACCTCGGCGTGATCAAGGTGTTCACAAAGCTGCAAACCAGGTTTTACTGGCCGAAGATGCAACCATCCATTTACCAGTACATTTAGTCTTGCCGAAAGTGCCAAGCCTTTTTAAGTCACCCACACAAAAACCGGCCGGCAACATGCAATCTATTTCCATATCTAGACCTTTCGAGATGGTCGCTTATGATATCACCGACCCTTTTCCTACTTGCAAGGCGGCAACCAATTTATAATTGTGCTCACCGAATTACCTCGCCCGCTGGGCAATCGCCAGACCCGTCAAGATGGCAATAGCTTCAGAAGTAGCTGATTTCTTAATTCAGCACATCATTCTCCCACATATATATGCCCAGAATATCTGCTTTCCGACCAAGGTAGCAATTTCAAGTCGAAAGTTCTAAAGATCGTGGCTGACAGACTAAATATAAACCAGCAATTCGCGAGCTCTCATCATCCAAACTGTAATTGGCTTACAAAAAGGCCAGATTGAACTATCAGACATGTATGAAGATGCTCAGCATTCCAATAATTTGGGATGTATCGCTACCTTGTGTTAGTGGCATACAACACTGCATTGCATGATTCTACGAGACTGAGCCCCTTGGAAATTTTGTACGAAATTTTGTACCGGCGACCACTCATTTTCCCTCCGAAAGTAGACATAATTGAGGTCGTTCTACGATCAAGCATCGAGAAGCAGCTCAATGGGAGGATTATCTAAAGAAGATACTCCCGTTTCTCCGACAGTATGCAACAGAATTATCTTCGAAAATCTCAAGCGCAGAAGAGATTATACAACAAAAAACATCGCTCAGTCCAATTCAATATTGCGACTTAGTCATGGTGCATTACCCTATTCGTAAGGCCTCGCAGAGAAATTTCTAGCCCATTGGATTGGACCCTACCAAGTCATCAAATCAATGGGGAACAACTTATGCTCTACAACGATGTGCCACTGACCGTCGTCGCAAGACAAATATCACAGCACACATCCCCAAAATCAAATCATTTCATGCACGCACAACTAATTTTGTAAGGGGGGAAGGACTTGACGATCTGTCTATCTCCCAGCCCGCCACTTCAGCTAGTCTATCTACCGTGGGTGGCAAGGAGTTTTGGTCAGTTAGCAGTTCTTGCAGAGAACCAACGATTGCATGCGTTACCTTTAAGTTGAATGACGAGAAGCCAAAGGCATCTTTTGGCCTGGGCCTTTATCGCCTCTGTGTGTTGCATTGTCTATTGGTTGTGTGAGGTTGTGACGATATACGCTTCAATTTCAAAAAAATATATAATGATCTACTTTCAATTCAAAATTCAAAAGAATACCATATCCATTATTGTGAAACAAAAAAGAACCAGCAAAATAAACTTTTGAGCGAAGATTTTCTGTTAATATGTATATATACAGCTTGGATGAACACATCCATTTTAAAAAAAGGTAATTTAAAAATTCTGATGCTTAAAGATGATACAAAAGCTATGCTATGCCTCTTGCGCTAGCAAAATACACATATACTCACACAAAACACACCAAAACTAAGGATATTCGTGCTATTCATAATTAGAATTGAAAGAGTCTTCTCCAAAGAAAGAAGGTTTAATGTCTAGATGAATGGCAAAGTGTGAAAATTTAACTTTCAAATTCAAAGTAGTAAGGGTTTAAAACCTATCAGTTTCTTGACAGTTTCAGTTATATTCTTGCTTTAAATCAAAGTAGAAGATCTAAAACCTATAAATTTTTTGACATTTTAGTTAATATATTGTTGTTGCTTAAAAGGTGACAAATTTCAATAAGAACCTTTTTAAAATTTTCAACTTGGAAGATTCAGGTTACTATAAACACTATACTTATTGTTTCTGATGCTTAAAGGTGATACAAAAAAGCTGTGCACTGCCTCTTCCGCTGGCATTTCATGCTGCAAAACATACACAAAACGGAAACACAAACACTGTGGTGCATCTCTTTCTCTCAGAGTCTCACTCATATTCGATGAGGAAGCCTCCCACTGTGAGAGGCGAAGTAACAGTGGCATCCGCCACCTTCGCAACCAAAGTGACTGCGATCTTGCTCTCGTTTTCCAAACCCAACCTCTTGATGTTGTCCGTCAATGCAAACCTGGCACTCACCTTGCGCGTTTTCATATCCATCCCTAGATGCGGAACGTTTCCCAGTGATCCCACGTACTCTGCAACGTTGAGTGGCGTCTTGGCATTCGCATCCGGCAGGTTGATGAATACCGCCACGTGACTTATCGCGTCCATCGGCACCTTCACGTCCTGCAGCACCAGTACCTCTTCCACTTCGGACTCCTTCAGCCCCTTGGCTTTCGCATACTCCGCTGCCGTCGTCGTAGGCCGTGCCACCAGCGAGCTCAGCGTCTCCGTCAGCTCCTTCGCAGCCTTGCCCTTCGCTGCAGCACCAATCTCCGTAAGGTCTTTCACAGCAGACGGAACAACCCCTTTTGTGCCGGCCGGTTTCGGGTCTAAGCCAAGCCATTCCGCATCTGACTTTACTGGCTCGTACACTATTCCCAACTGCTTGGCGGTGTCGAGACAATCTTTCACTAGCACCTTTACCAGCTTCTTGTTCTCGTCGTAGAAGGTGAACTCGGAATTCAGGAAATCAGAGTCCGTGTGATCGCTACGACGGCCCCCGATTCCGTTCCAGACTTTCCAAACTCGATCGACATTGGCATGATGACAGTAGAAGATGGGGTCTCTTCCCGCAGAGTAGAAGTTGCCCATATCTTCGCGATATGTTTCATCAGGATTGCCAGTCCAAACGTGAATAGAAGTGTGAGGAGCACCCTCCAATGTACCTTGCGCGCTACTGTTGGTCAGGTCTCTGCATGTAGTAACAATGCAAGTTAGAAGACACGCATCTATACGGTCGGCGGTCTGGAAAATCCAAAAACAGAGGACAGAAGACTGGAAGAGTCCAAAGTAAATGGATACACCAACTTAGGAGTCGTCAGCGAGCACAATATCATACCAACGCAAACTTTACTCTCAGACGGCACAACTTACTCATAGAGGGGCGCCGTTCCCATGAAGGTACTCGGAGTGGTAGCCTGGGTTACCGACTGAAACATCACTGCCAGGTTGTCCGCGATGATCTGCTCGTCGGTCAGATTGGCAGATAAGTCTGAAAGACTTAACAACGCTATTGAGGGAGGGAGGTGCGATTGATCTCGTTTTGAATTGTAGAGCGCCGGATATTTTGTGCTCTGCAGGAACAGCGCTGGCATGACATTTCCACCATTTCTCTGGTCATCCCAATTCCAGAAAGGGAGAGCAAAAGTAGGGTCTCCAATCAAGCTCCCCAGAATTTGTTCGTGAAAGTATAGGTACCAACGATGCCAAGGAAGGAAGGTCCAAGAAAAATGGATCTGCAGCTCTGAGCTGCTGTTGTTTGGGAGGGGGTAAGCTCCGTTGCAGAAAGCGCAGTGGACGTTGGCTTGCTGCTTGAAGCTTCGGGGGTCTTCGTCGGGCAAGGCCTTCATAAGCTCATAAGCTCGGTTATATTTCTCAATGTAGGCGGCGTCCACAAGATGGGCAGGCCTCCTGACTCGAAGCTTCTTTCCAGGAGTGGGCTTGTAAGCGACGGCGGGGGTTGACGACACGGGCAAGCAGCAGTCGACAGAGATGGTGGGCTTGCCGGAAGTAGCCACAGTGGCGGGGATGCAAGTGCTATAATCGGGGGGAACCATGGGCGCAGCGCGAGCGGAGAGGGGGGGGACGGAAAGCAAAGACAGGCCAGCAACAGAGGCAGCCATGAGTTCACGGCGGTTCTGCCGGGCAGAGGGAGGGTCTTCTGCACTGGAGGGGGGGAGGGGAGGAGGCTGCTGGGGGGGGGGGGGATGCGGGTGGTGAAGGTGAGCTCGAGGGAGGGAAGGGGTCCGGGGAGGGGTGCGAGAGAGGGAGTGCAGGCGAGAGAGGGAGTGACGAGGGAGCAAAGGAGAGGAGAGAAGCGGAGGAGAGGGAGGTTGATAAGCGAGGAGGAAGGAGACGGAAGAAGCAGTAGGATGAGCAGCCATTGAAGCAGTAGCAGCCATACTAGCTTGTCTCACTCTGATCAGTTGCTCATCCTCAAGCCCTTGCCACATTCTTATAGTCGCCACTGGCTTATCCCGGATGAAAAAACTACATACAAGATTCGATCGAATCCATTTCGAATATATCTTTTGTCCTTGACTTTGCCTGTGCCAATTTTGCTTGTGCCACTCGGCACAGGCCTATCTTGTTTGGGCTAGCCTTCGACAAGGCGTATGATCACATCGCTTGGGAATTTATCTATGCTCTTTTGGAGCATCTAGGATTTGGGGAGCGCTTTGTGAGAATGGTTCAATCCCTTCTTCTTTTTCTTTCCGAAAAGCTACGATTATATTAAATTGGAAGAAAAGATAAAGATTACACCGCTGCCTAGAAGCAGAGTCAATCCCTTTCTTCTAATGCCTCGGCCTCTCTTTGCCTAAATGGTGGAGTGGTTGGGACCTTTGATCTTTGCAGTTCGGTGAGACAGGGATGCCCACTGGCACCACTATTATTTGCCATCTGCATGATGCCACTGGTTGGATTATTAAAGGATATGGAGAATTGCAGGGAGTATCCCTACCCTCGAGGAGACATTTCAACCTGCAAATGTTTGCCGATGATCTGGTGGTACTTGTATAGGAATCTAAAAGGAATATGGATACCCTATTTTAGGCTATTCAAGGTTAATATAGTGATGCATCTGGGTCTGTTTGCCGTCTCTCAAAAATGTTTGCCATCAGGGCAAGTTTGAATGCCTTATTGGATTGGGCGGCTAGTTTGCCAGTGAAGTGGGTTCCTAGAGGGGATATTCTGCGGTATTTGGGGGCACCCCTGGGACTTGGAATATCACTAAAACATAGATTTTTATGGTTCAAGGAGCGGCTGCTTTAAAAATTAATTAGCTGGCATGGCCTGAAAATGGGCTGGAATGCCAGGATCTTGGTGATTAATCACATTTTATCTGCTGCTACCACCTATATTGCTTCAGTGTGGAACTTCAAAGACTCGCATTGGAAGCAGGTTGAGCGATTATTCAGATCTTTTCTATGGGCAGAGGATGGTAATTCACAGAAATGCCACTATGTTCCTTGGGATGAGATCAAACGCCCTAAGCTACAGGGAGGCCTAGCACTCCCTAACAATTTTTTTTTTTTTGCACAAAAAGTAGTGCTAGTTATATTACTTGAAAGCGAGAGTACAAGAAGGCCTAAAGGCCAACGGGCTGTAATCACAAAATGGATTCAGCCCTAGAATCCCTAACATAGGTTTGAGAAACACTGCTCTCCTGGCCAAGTGGCTGTTCAAATACCTCAATGGCTCGACGCCGTGGGTTGAAGTGGCTATATTTTTCGCTCGGGGGGATCACCCATCATATGTAACCCTATCATGTGAGTTCAACAGAAGGATATTTTTTATTTCTAAAATTTATAGAAATAAATATACATAACGGACTATTTAAAATAGTTTTGCAAAAAATTTACAGATTTGTATGGAAAAGGGGTATATTTTATTAATGGAAAATTTACATAGATAAGGGATTTTAAATATAGGCCTTGAATGCACGCGATATAGAGGGTTTATACATATTGAACCCCCCGAGATTTTTCGTAGAAAAAAGTAGAGGAAAGAAGATAGGCCAATGGTCAAGCCTATCTTGGTATGATAAGGTGGTCTCATATTTTCCACTGAAACTGTCAGAGTCGGAATTTATTTCAGGCTTGATAAGCAAGTTCAAACAATGTATTAGCTTGTTGGAGTGGAGAGGGAATACCGAGATGCGAGGGGATGAAAGTTTATTGGAACATATTTGGTGGGGATGCGCTATAACGATAAATCAGAAACCATTAGTGACCCTGGACTTGCTAAGAGCAAGATCTCTCCACAGAAAGGGTGTGAGGTATTGGGTCCAGCTTTGGGACTGTAAGGTGGCTTTTTAGAAGCCGCTCCATCAAGTGTATCATGAACCGAGGCAGACACATCATTTCTCTCCCGAATTGTGGCTGCAATGCCACAATGGTATCCATGCAATCCCTTTCCCTCTTTGCTTTGGAGAAGTAAGTGCTGGATGATTGGGAGAACTGGGCTCAGTAAACTCACAGTAGCCAAGGTGGTCTACAAGTAGTTACTCTGCAAGGGCAAGTCAAGAGAAGATTTGAATAGCAAATGAAATCTCCATCGGGGTGAGGTGTGGTGGAAAGACCAATTCAAAGCCATTTGGAAGTCTTCCTTGCCAGGGAATTTTTGTTGTGGAAAATTCTTCACTATTGGCTCCTGATTAGAGGTAGATTGTCAAAATGGATGGCAATCAATCCAATGTGTGGTGTGTGTGGGCTTGCAAGGGAATTAGTTAAACACCTGTTCTAGGAATGCCGCACTATCAGGTAGGTTTGGAAATGGGTGGAGAAGGCAATCAGACTTGCAAGGCTTTGGCAATCTTTCGAGCTTAATTGGAAGTTAGCGTTGTTGGGGACTGGGTGCATATCAGAGTTTGTGTTTGCTTGGTGATCTGGTAATCCTGTAACACCTTGGTTTTTTGTCAATAGACTCTGGTGGGTGTCAAAGATTTGATGATTGTAGATGAACTGAAAAGGATTGTCTAAGATTGTGGGGTCCTGTTTATGAGGAAGGACTCTCTGTTAGGATCATGTCTATTGGAGATCATCCACTTTCTGTAGTGTCTGGGAACTGGCGTAGCAGTGTAGGCCTTGGGCAGTTGCCCTTTCAATGGGCCATCTTTTGTTTTAGTTTTGTATCTAGGTCTTGCTCGCTGGGGCTTGAGCTCCCCCCTAATACAAGTTGGCTTTATTTATTTATTTATTTATTTAAAAAAAGAGAAGTCACTTCCTGTGAAAAAAACTCTTATACTTTTTTCCAAAAAAAAAAAAAGATTCGATCAAACCCAATTTGAAAATTAAGCCTTCCCCTTTTTTTTTCCCGTCGCAAATAGGAATAAAGTTCAATTATGGCTCCCCTTTGAGGAAGCCTCGGCAACCCAATGGTAGGGATGCCAGCCTACTAGGGTGGTGGCCCTTGCTCTATCCCCTTGGGGATAGACGTAGGGCAGGGTGCCCCTCAATAGCCTCAATCGGGTGTGTGAGTTGGGTGGGTGAGTTTTTAAAAGAAAGAATAGTTTCATATAAATCCTAAAATACCTCTAGTGAGCTTCGCAGCTCACTGCACATGACGTCTATGGAGGTGCCAAAACTTGCACTGGTGCATAGATGTATTTCGACCGGCAACAACCAATCGGGGAGGAAGAACTACTACCATCTTGAGGTCTTGGGAGGTGTAGAAGGCGACAGACACGTATGACAAAAGTAAGAGCCAAAAACAAAAATGCTCAATTTTTTGCATGTGATACCACATCTCCATTTGAGACATTGCTAACCGCATCCAAAGCGTAGTCAAGATGCGAACAGGCTATGCTCCAACCTGTGTGTGTGCACTAACCCAAACACTTTGTCTTCAAAAATTAGATAGTTATAGGGAAAGTCCTACGGGAGAACTATAGGTGACCTGTACTAGAGCCATGAGTTTGTTGGTCAACCAAGGGACTTTCTCAGGCATCAAGACTAGTGGCAAGGTGATGAAAGCAATCGATGTGACAAAGGCTACATTCCATCAATGATGAAAGTGATCAAACTGCAATTCTTTAGGTTTAGCCTATGACCTTATCAAGGAGTGACCTTAACAACCAAGGAACGTGCCCTTTCTCATCCAATGTCTTCTATATCACACATTGCACCATTAGGACATAGCACTTTCCATTGATAGAGTATGCATTTTTATTACACAACACTTTGTACTTATTGCACAACTCTTTCATGCGGGGAGAGAGTTTAAGATTTTTCTAGTGGTGAGTGGAGGACCTTGTAGATGTAATCTCGATGTAATAGCATAATTTAGCATTAAGATTGAAGACTTTAAAATTGCACTAGGGCCTTCGGGAAAATCTTGAATTTTTGCTTCTATCAAATGCAAAGTCCTAACCATGTAATGTGCAATGAAATGTATCTAAGGAAGGGCACGTTCCTTGGCCTTATAATTTTTTGCAGAGAAAGCGAGGCAAATTTTCCCCCACACGATTGTGTGGTTATGCTACTATATTCTATGTGCTATGTGTTGAGTGCAATGTACAATGTGCTGAATCCAATGTGGAACATACCCTGTTGAAAGACGATGTGGTTCCTTTGCTTCCATATATGTTGAACTATTCCTGCATGGATGAACCTCCAAAGTCAAAAGTGAGGATCATTGATTTGACCTTTGTCACCAAAATGCAATTGCTTTCACTTTAGATCAGTTGCAATCTAAGCTTTATGAAGCCTTTTCTAAATGTTTTTCCATAGAGATTTAACAATGAGGCATCCCCAAAAGAGGTGATGATGATTATCTAGTTCAACATTACAAAAAAGGCATTATGAGGGAATATCATATATCTCCATATAACTCGGTATAAACTTTGTTTTTCATCATGGACCCAACCAAGGCTCTTTGGCATAGACACTATGGAAGCATGAGAATTGTTTCATTTGATAGACTTGGATTGTACTTGTGGAAGAGGCTATGAGGCACAATTTTCTCATTAGACCTTGGTGCTACATTTAAAAATGTAACTGTGTGAGTGGTGAGTTAGAACGCGTTAATAAGATGTAGCTATTGTATGCATTCTCCAACTATCAAATCATATGTAGCTAGAGAAGTTGCACCCATTTATAGTTTTTGCTACCCCAACCTCAATTACCTTGAAACAAGAATATAGATCTTGTGAATTGTGATCAATTACCTTATCGAAAGCACACCTTAGCTAAAGGCCCACATATTAATCCTTGTGGGAGCTCATTGTCATTGGCATCCATTCAGGCATCAATTCAATGCATGTGACATGAGAAGGGGACCTTGGCCCTGATTCAAACTATTGGATGCAAATTGTAATCTCTTCAAAGGACTCTTCAAGCCTCGGGGGGGTCACTATGTATAAACCCTCTATATCACGTGCGTTCAAGGCCTATATTTAAAATCCCTTATCTGTAAATTTTTTCATTAATAAAATGTACCCCTTTTCTATACAAATCTGTAAATTTTTTCCAAAACTATTTTAAATATTCCCTTATGTATATTTATTTCTGTAAATTTTAGGAATAAAAAATATCCTTCTGTTGAACTCACGTGATAGGGTTACATATGATGAGTGACCCCCCCGAGCTTCAAGCTCTAAGAGGGCTCTAAAATGGGAACTCTGAGTAAATCCTACACATTTCCACCGCTAGAAATCAGTCTAGCAATTGGTTGAACATATTTATTTAGCATGCGTTCTCCACCATTTCTTTGTAATCATATGTTTCCAAATTCAATTTCTTTGATCGCCCTAATGTTATTGTTCCTTTTTCATTCAGACCATTGGAGAGTATGGAATCTTGATAGTTCACTTATAGTTTGAGACCCTCAATGAATAAATGATAAGTAGACTTCATTGCAAAGTCATGCATTTGCTGGAGAAGGACTATGACATAATGGTGTAGCATTTATTTGCATGCATGCTTGAAACAAAAAACCTATGCGAGTATCTAACTTTATCCATGGATTTTGAATGCCTTACTATCCTAATCTCATCGCATTAGCAGATGTTCTCTTATAGACCAATTCTTCACAATTAGAAGACTCATTGATCATTGGTCTAAAATGCTTTGGGAGAATATAAGAGTGAAAATTTTGTGTTAGTTTTGTTAAGGAGAGAAAATCTCACCTTAGTGTTGAAAGTTTATATGCTCCACAAGCCTATATTGAATTTTGACCTTTTGCTAAGATCTAAAAATGTATCCTAAATTTTCAAAATCTTACCAAGTTCTACATAGTTTGTACTCAAATTTGGAAGAAAATAGAGAAAATAGTATCAAATTTTGTATGTACCATGAAATCAAAATACTAGCTAACCCTTCATCAAATGTCAATGGTAATACATAAAGTTCATAGCTTCTATGAAAACATCCATGAGCTCATGAAGGACAACATTCTTCAATGCTTGGACCACCCAAACAACGAAGCTTCTATTGAAATTAGATGTGCTCATAATGCGGATCTAGAGAGAAGCATAAGCATGAGCATAAGCATAAGCTCATGCTTATGCTTATGTATGAGCTTATGCGGAAATAGAGAATAAGAGTTAGAGGAAATAGAGAAGTGGGAAAGAGAGAAGCATAAGCATGAGCATAAGCTCATGCTCATGCATAAGCATAAGCTCATTCTTATGCTTATGCATGAGCTTATGTAGAAATAGAGAATAAGAGTTAGAGGAAATAGAGAAGGGGGAAAGAGAGAAGCATAAGCATGAGCATAAGCTCATGCTCATGCATAAGCATAAGCATGAGCTTATGCTTATGCTTATGCTTAAGCATAAGCTCATGCTTATGCTTATGCATGAGCTTATGCAGAAATAGAGAATAAGAGTTAGAGGAAATAGAGAAGGGGGAAAGAGAGAAGCATAAGCATGAGCATAAGCTCATGCTCATGCATAAGCATAAGCATGAGCTTATGCCTATGCTTATGCATAAGCTTATGTGGAAATAGAGTATAAGAGTTAGAGGAAATAGAGAAGGGGGAAAGAGAGAAGCATAAGCATGAGCATAAGCTCATGCTCATGCATAAGCATAAGCTCATGCTCATGCTTATGCTTATGCATGAGGTTATGCAGAAATAGAGAATAAGAGTTAGAGGAAACAGAGAAGGGGGAAAGAGAGAAGCATAAGCATGAGCATATGTCTCATTTTCTTATGCTCATGCTTATGCCGCATAAGCTCATGCTCATGCATAAGCATAAGCATGAGCTTATGCTTCTGCTTATGCATGAGCTTATGCAGAAATAGAGAATAGGAGGGAAAGGAAAGAGAGAAGGGCAAAAGAGAGAAGGGGGAAAGAGAGAATAAGAGAAGGGGGAAAAAAGAGAATAAGAGAAGGGGGAAGAAGGAAAGAGTTTGAGGGGAAGAGAGGGTTCCTACGCCCATCACTGCAGCTAGCGCTTAAGGCGCTAGCTGCAGGCCAATGCAAATAACAAAAATAATAAATGGAAAAAAGAGGAAGCACTTACCTGAAATAGTATGTCCCGCTCGGTGTTGTGGACTGGCCCTACAAAAGGAAGAAAACAACCCATTTTTTCAAATAAGATGTTAGAGGAAGGAGGAGATTACAAAAGTAACTTCTTGAAAGGAGGAGATTGAGGAGACAAGGAAAGGAGGAGATTGAGGAGACAAGGAGAAAGAGAAGGAATAGAAATACAAAAAAAAGAGGTGAGCCTTCTTTCTCTCTTGAAATCTCGTTTTTTGTTTCAATCCTTTGAAAACAAGCATGAAAACTAGTTTACAGGTTTAGCAATACAAGGAGAAGCACTCACAAAACTAAAGCTAACAAACAAACAACCTACATTGTTAAAACAAACTCACCTCTTGAAGAACTTCCTTTCAAGAAACCAAAGAGGAAAAAGGGTAGAGGGGGAGTATAAGAGCTAGGAGAAGGGTGAGGAGTGGAAAATAGAGTGGGAGGTCACTTAAAATAGGTGGGAGGTCGTCGAAAATAGGTGGGAGGAGATATTGGCTTGCTATCTTGAGAGATTAGAGAATAGGATAAAGAAAATGCCGCACGACGAGAGTTTCGGGTTTTAACCTACAGCGTCGCTACATAGCAACACTTATCCATGGCTATATAGCGACGTTTTTAATTAAAAACGTCGCTATATAGCGACGGAACAGAGCAAAAAGGTCGCTATATAGCGACGCTTACAGTCACTTTTTGTTGTAGCATGAAAAAAAGCTCATAGATGCTATTTTATAACTGTTAATATCTCTTCTTCATGCTTATGTTGTGATTTTATAAGTGTAGATGGAAGGGATGAGTGGAAGCTCGTCCGATGATGCACCAATGCCCGGGAGCACGAAGTGGCTTACGGAGAGGTTATACTATCATTGCACTCATTGCAAGCAAGAAGTACGACATCAATGCCGTATTATCATGTGCCACTTGCGGATGTATGGGGAGGAGCCGGAACCAGTACCCACCGTTGGTGTTGCACGTGTTGATGGACTATCGGTAAGTCAAAGCTATTTAAGTTCACAGTCTTATTGTATACCAGGAAATAGAAGATCTTATATTTACACGAAATCTTAAAACAGCATGAGGAGGGTGACGAGGGTACGCATATACCTTCTCACTTTCACATCACTTTGAATACACACTTCCACATCACCCACATACCACATCATCATCTTTTTTAGCACTATGCAAGATTAATTTCCATGAGATCCGGGGAAAAAAAGTAATCATCTTTTTTAGCACTGTGCACTGTCACATCCAAAAAATTGAATGCAATACTTAGACACGACATTGAAATTTTCAATTTGGTACGAGCTTTGTAGCAAATGACACTAACACCTCAACTATTGTGAAGCCCACTAGGGCACAACTAGGCTACACAAATGAAGTATCTTTTAATGTAAAAGAGATTTTAAAACTATTAAAGAAGAAACACCTAATGCACTGAGTGAAATTCAAAAAGAAAAAGATGGCTTACACTTGGTTACTAACCTAATCCATCACATAGAATCTAAGGAAGATGGTAAAGGTGCATGGGATGAGTTAATAAACTCACCTCAAGATTGAGTTCTATGGACTACAAATGAACTTCAATGAATCCATGGCATAGTTTGTCAATAAGATAAAAAATATCATGGCCCAATTGGAAGGCATAGATGCAAAGGTAGGAGAAGGGTCTAAGCATGGTTAGGTGACATGCTTTTTGTACTTTATGAAAGCACATAGTACATTAGTTATAGCACAAATTATGTACCTTAATATATGAAAAAATTTTAATATCAATGTTCTTGAATGAACTACAATATTCTAAGAGTCAAAAAGCACATTTTATCATTGCAATAATTTTTTAAGGTTTGACATAGGTGTCCTATACCACTAAAAGTAGTAAATGTCCCGGAGAGTGCTTTTTCTATCACCTTCCCATGCTAAGACCCAAAAAAGGATGCATTTGAAATCTCCTTAAAAATATGCCTAAGGAATACAATTCATATAACACCTTTGAAGAATCTCCTAGATCCAAAACTTGGATGATGTGTGCCATCTCTACTTGAGAAATAAAGGGAGTACAAGGCAAGTACATCAACAAATAGCAAAAACTATGATTAACAAGCACTTTTCAACAAAGCAAGTAAGAAGAGCTACCATTATGGAAGGATGGGTCACTATCACCATGAACGCAGATTGTAGAACAACTAAAGTGTACCCATTACAAGATTTTAGATTGAAGAACCAAAATCCAACTATATAGACTATTCATCAAGAAAAGAGGAAAACAACAATAATAGAATATTCTAAGAGCCACAAAGACAAACCTTACTACCTTAGCCCATGATTATAAAAGTCACAATATGAGCAGAACTAGTAGCTCATGGTATAAACAACCGAGTAAACAACCATGCTCATATCTTCCTTGACTAAATGCATGAAGAACAATTCCAGATCTCTTTGACTTCAAGTCAATCATCTGCCTCGTATGCTCAAAGCCATCACCCCTCTTCTATGCTATCAAACACTTACAAAGAGTTCTTCAATTCACACATAGCCAACAAACACTACTTCCCCATAGCCTATGAGCAAAGAAATGAACAACACATTATGTCAAAACCCACCATAATTGTGTGAGAGGACCCACACCGAGAGCAATATAAGCAGTCAAGTACTTCACAAAAGCACCTCCTATGAAACTAGACTATCTTCTTTTATGAGATCCATGATTAAGTATGGCGACAATCACAAGAGCTCCTTCTTCAACCAACAGTATGCCATCTTCATTTTGGAATTGCACCTTTGGACTGCATGAAGCCTAGTACTTTAAGCCATCTACTACCCATAGTCTTGTTGCCACAAGCAATGCCTTTTCCAAGATCATCCATGAGCACCGGGCTTGCTGCTCCATCCAAGCATGCACTACGTCCTTACAATCCATGCATGGAACTATACACTAACACGGTCTCTTTGTCAAAAACCTACCACCCACAAGCTCCCATTGATATTCTTATATCTGAGTTGAGCCAAGCTCACGTGATGCAACTCGCCATCTCTGCAGTTCCATCAACCAAGGTCTCTACAACTACAACTGAACACCCGCCTGCTGGCCAAAGCCTCTCCACCTATGGCCTTTAAGCTAATGTGTGCTTTTAAGTTGTATGATGACTAGCCAACCCCAGGTCTTTCTCTGCACCGCCCCCGTTATTCCTCACCTCTTTACACTATGATAGCCCCTTGCGGCTTCTCCTACTCCAGCTCACATATTTCCATCAAGATGCTCCAGCACCATAGTTTCTCTTGAGGACTTGCCGCACACATCGTCCTTCTTTGAAGGCACCCTAGCCCACACACGCAGTTGTCTGTCAAGCCATCTCCAACCTCCCAGCAAGAGCTACGGCCTCTCCTTCACAATAATAGCTGCTCACAGAGCTCCAATATCCTATAGAGATGCCACTCTTGTCCCAAAGCTCCTGCCTCCACAATCATCCTCTTCCACGTAGCTTCGCCACCTTGCCCTCCATACCTATAGAGAATCCCATCCCGTGAAGGTCGCCAGTAGCACGGCTTCTCCCATCATCACGGGGTTCCTGGACCCCCATCATCTGAAATCCTCCTAGCCCACACAATAGCAACGCTACCGCTACAAAGTTCTTCACACACGTAACAATCGTCCTCTCCAGCTTGCATCATGGTGACCACCGAACCCCAAAAGCTCCCCAAAGCAGCAGTCCCCTTCCAGTAGGATCCAAAGTCCCTCTCATTGCTAGCAACCCACGTATCTACCAACTCATCATCGAGAAGTATCCCCCTTCCATCACGTAGCCACATACATGCATGCTTTTCTTGATTTCAACCACGTCATCATATGCATTTTTACCACTCTCTCAATCCTTCATAAGAACTTAGACCAAGGTCTCTACGCACATTCCAACCTTGGGTACCACACTTTGCACATAACCTTCAAGCAAGCATTTAATGCTTATTTTCCCATAGACTATCACACATGATAAATCCAATCCTGACACATTGGAAACAAGGCATTCTCAACAAAAAGAACTCATATTTTCATGCACATATGGCTCAGGACAACCATGAGGAGCACATGCCAACCTGTCATCAGCACAACACACACTGGATACGATGCTTTGGATTGTTTGGTACACCTACACTGCAATTCATCATTTCCCAAAAGTCCCTGTAGAAGTATCTACCATCTCAAGAAAATATATGCATCCATGTAGAGTCTTTTATGAGATTTTCCATAACTCAAAGCCACCACCAACTAGCTATGTACATAGCTATGCACCTACCCATCAGCATATGCAACAAGTGAAAAACATATTTAATTTTTTATCCACACATCTCTAGCAATCCCTTTCTTTTGTTGTGACATTCATGTCCAGCAGCTAAAAGGAAAAAATCAGCAAACCACCTGTATCAAAAACAAGGCAAGCTTGTACTCTATGCCTCTGCTTTCCTTTTCTGAATCAAAAGGATAACTTTGAACCCTCCACTGTCGAACATGCATAATCCACCATCCCCCTAGATCAAAAGGAATCAACAACACACCAAATAGATGTAGCCACCAGCTCCTTCCATATACCCACATCCTCACTAAGCCTTTAGGATCCCATAACTTATCTTTCCAAGACATTACACAACTCCACTGGCTATTAGGCATCACACTTGTATCGTGAGTCTTGCTCAGCTTCACATGAACCACATCTTTTGAGGTCACTACCTCACACATAGATCTCACGGGTACAACTAGCCCATAATCTGTGATTAGGGACTTTTCAACAAACCTTATTGCCTCAACCTTGTAGCCAGCAGTGCGGCTTCTCTCATCATCACGGGGCTCTTGGACCCCCATCGTCTGAGATCCTCCTAGCCCACACAGGAGTGATGCCACTGCTGCAAAGTTCTTCACACACATAACAATCGTCCTCTCCAGCCTGCATCATGGTGACCATCGAATCCCATAAGCTCCCCAAAGAAACAGTCCCCTTCTAGTAGGATCCAAAATCCCTCTCATTGCTGTCAACCCACATATTTGCCAACTCATCATCCAGAAGCATCCCCCTTCCATCACATGGCCACATACATGCATGCTTTTCTTGATTCCAGCCATGTCATCATATGCATTTTTACCACTCTCTGAATCCTTCATAAGAACTTAGACCAAGGTCTCTACCCACATTCCAACCTTGGGTACCACGCTTTGCACATAACCTTCAAGCAAGCATTTAATGCTTATTTTCCCATAGACTATCACACATGATAAATCCCAATCCTGAAACACTAGAAACTAGCTATGTACATAGCTATGCACCTACCGTTCAACATGCAACAAGTGAAAAACATATTTACTTTTCTATCCACACAGCGCATGCGTATGCGTATGCATATGTGTATGTGTATGTGTATGTGTATGCGTATGTGTGTGTGTATGTGTATGCATATGCATATGCATATGTGTGTGGGTCTGTGCATGTGTATGTGTATGTGTATGTGTATGTGTATGTGTATGTGCATGTGTATGTGTATGTGTGTGTGTGTGTGTGTGTAGTAGTATGTGTATGTGTATGTGTATGTGTATGTGTATGTGTATGTGTATGTGTATGTGTATGTGTGTGTAGTATGTATATGTGTATGTGTATGTGTATGTATATGTGTGTGTGCATGTGTGCATGCATGCGTATGTGCATGCGCATGCGTGCGTGTGTCTATATATACATATATACATGTGTGCATGCGTGCGTGCATGCGTGCGTGTGTGTGTGTGTGTGTGTGTGTGTGTGTGTGTGTGTGTGTGTGTCTGTGAAAGCTATTTTCCATATGTACTACTTAGACGAAAAGGGGCCTAAGATGGTAATTTTCACTTGGAAACTACATAAAAGTCAAATGATGCTTGAACAAGGGGACAAAGACTTGCGAGGAACTTCACCCACTTTCTAACAACTTATCATAACCTAAATTTAGCAATCTTTGAATATAGTTGTTTGAAGTTTTTATGACATCTCCAAGGGAAGCATTTTGTACTATCAAACACCACAGTATCAAGGCTCATAATCATCAAGCTCTCTATGAATTTCCAAACATAAGATGGTTGTATTCTCTACTCTTAGGTCATCGTAGAGAAGAAGACAAAGCTTTTGCTACTTGAATTTGTTAATTACGTATAGCACTCCGCCCCGCTTTTTAAACTTTGATTATATCCATTTGTTTTGACTATGAAATTCCACACACTCTTATGATTTATTATAATGAAGATTTTTACTTGCCACTTAATGCCCATGAGACCCCCCATACTTGCTAAACCCCCCATGAGAGAGAGAGAGAGAGAGAGAGAGAGAGAGAGGGAGAGAGAGAGATCAAGTGTGTCATGATCGGAGAATGTGATGTTGTTGTAAAGACTTATATGCCCATCTCCTAAACCAATAACACATTCACAACTGTATCATATGAAGATTGGCATACTACATTTCTAAAAACATTCTTATAGTTGGACTACATGTTTGAAGGATCACATCCCTTGGAGTATAATGGTCCCCTTGGATGGACTTTCAACTCAACAAATTTTTTAAATAGTGTGTGGTTCCTTACAAACAGTATGTCAATTGGACCTCTCAGCTTTCCTACTTGGCTTTGACTGTTTTATAGAGGATTATGTATCTACTTTGTTTGATAACTTCACTACTAATCTTGCTCTGTGGGATACTATAGGATGATGATATAGCAAGTTTCTAGCCATCTCAACCTTGCTCTCATGCCACAATACTCTTTGATTGCTACACTCATGTGTACGGGTCATGCTCACATCTTTTATAAGCATCAATACATATGTTTCTTTTGATGTATGGGGTGCCATCTCAATGGCTATTTCCTAGAGCCAACCATTAGTTGGAATGCCTTCTTAAACAAAGTCGCTAGATAGACGTGTGCATTCTCCACTACATTAAAGTAAAAAATCCACCTCTCTCCACAACTAGTTTCTATTGCAATACAACCTTGCAACACTTCTTTCTCTCATTCTTCAAACTTGTACAACACTGCCCAAAAATCTTCAACATCAAGAGCAAGTTTAACAGCTTGATTGAGCTAGTCTTTAGTCTTCTCAACCTTCCACTTGTGCCATAACAATACTGCAATTACTACAATCACCTAGGGGTCATGCTCACATCTTTTTAATCATCAACACCTATTGCTTTCCTTTGAGGTCGATGTGCAATGTCAATGGCCATCCACCATTGGTGGGACATTCTTGCAATGCCTTTGGCTATCCATCATGACATGCCAATGTCAATGGCTATCCACCATTGGTGGGACATTCTTGCAATGCCTTCCATAACAAGAGGACCTCTGATTCTTTCTTGTTTCCATGCATAGCCTCATAACGAATGGTGCTTGGCACAATTACGGACCTTGAGGATTCTTCAACCTTATTTTTGTCAACATTGCTCTTGCCTTGCTCAATCCAAAAACTTTTTACTCAAGATGCGCTTAACATACCTCCCCCCCCCCCCCCCCCCCCAATAGTATGGCATCGATGGGTTAGGAACCTATCTCGGAGAGGTTGCCTTTAATTTCAAGGACTAAATTTTAGATTTCTTTTATTCACGTACTTTTTGGGGAATTTTTAAAACGGATCTATGCTAAGCGTTAGCATTGCTTTTTTATCATTGTTTTTTAAACGATTGCATGTGTGTATATGCATGGCATATATTCTTGTGTATGCTTCCGAGATGCTTCCTAATGGGTGGATCAGTTTAAAAAATTCAAAGCTTCCAAACTACACAAAATATTCATCTCAGTTGAATTTTATCGCATTCATAATTTTTGGAAGAGAATTACCACAAGCTCTCAAAGATCTGGAGACAGTTAGGTGGGAGGCTGATAGAGGGAGGCGAGAGAGGGGGGAAGGAATGGAGGGGAAGATATGAGAGTGCCATGTTGCACTTTAAACTTGTACAACACTTCCCAAAAGTCTCCAACATGAAGAGCAAGTTTAACACCTTAATATAGCACATTTCTACCCTCATGCCATTGACAATACTCTTTGATTGCTACACTCATGTAGGGGTCATGCTCACATCTTTTATAAGCATCAATACATGTATATTTCTTTCTTTTTATGTATGGGTGCCATCTCAAGGGCTATAGCCTAGAGCCAACCATTGGTGGGACATTTTTGGAATGCCTTCTTAAACAAAGTCTCCAAAGAGATGTGTTCATTCTCCCCTACCTTAGAAACAAAACAAAAATTCACCTCTCCCCATATCTAGTTTCTATTGCAATACAACCTTGCAACACTTCTTGCTCCCATTGTTCACACTTGTATAATAGTGCCCAAAAATCTTCAAAGTCAAGAGCAAGTTTAGCAGCTTGATTAAGCTAGTCTTTTCTCTTCTCAACCTTCCACTCATGCTATAATAATATTGCAAATGCTGCAATCATGTAGGGGTCATGCTCACATCTTTTTAATCATCAAGACCTATTGCTTTCCTTTGAGGTCTAGGTGCCGTGTCAATGGCTATCCACCATTGGTGGGCATTCTTGCAATGCCTTCGGCAAGAGGAGCTCTTATTCTTTCTTGTTTCCACCCATAGAATCATAATGAATGGTGCTAGCCCAATAATGGACCTTTAGGATTCTTCAACCTTAGTTTTGCCCTTTCTTTGCTCAATTCACAAACTTTTTACTTAAGGTGGGCTCAACATACACCCCCCCTTCTCTCTCTCTCTCTCTCTCTCTCACCAAAACAAAAAGGTATAAATATAAGTAAATATAATACATATAAATATAAAAGAAAATACTCTCAATGTCTCTATAGTGAAACAAATATAAATATCTATTCTATTTTTTAAGGAGACTAATCCTAGACCTCATGATGTGGCACGGATTTGAAGGCTCGGCAAGAGAGAAGGGAGGTTCAGGGAGAGGAGGAGGTTCAGAAAGAGGAGGATGTGGTCTGGGGAGAGAATTTGATCACGTGGTCCACAACCCATAAGGACAAGAGTCCACGGTGGCTGTGGCAGCGTTGGACAGCCAGGCACATGGTGATTCCGGATGGCGCGGTGAGAGAAGAGATGACCAAAGGAGCCTGTCCTTGAGAGCTTTTTTTTTGGGCGAAAGAATATTTTAAATTTTATATTGTACTGGATTTTGTCCGTGAAAGTTGATAGGGCTTTAAAAAAGTCTCAGTGCGACTTAAGAGACCACAGAGACTGTTTATGAAGCCCTTTCAACTTTCACGGACAAAATCCAGTACAATTTTTAAGAAAAGTCCCAGTTGGCAGAGCCGCAGAAGCACATGTGCATCTTGTGGAGTGCTTTGTATTTATTACGTGACCGTACGTAATTGAAGGCAGGGACGGTAGTGTGTTCATGTTGCCTGTAAGGCAGAATGGGCCTGGGTGTGAGTGGTGAGTCGTGACATCAGAAAACGTAAGGCTGTTTGACCGTAATGAAAACGACAATCTGAAGACTATTATTGCTTGGTTAGACTTGAAACAGTTACTAGACTAGACCACTAGTGCTTTACAGTCTAATAAGACCAAAGTCTGAGACTGTGGAAGAGTACGTTACACATTGCACAAAGGGCAAAGGGGGGCACCTGGGGCAGCGGCCAGCCCGTGACATGGCTAAATTAAAATGAGCAGATTCCAATCTCCACCTTGAACTTTGTAAGAGACTTATTGGAGTCGTTCGCTCGGGGCAGGCAGCGGCCGCGGGCCAGCATTTCCATATACGGAGGCTGTAACGGAGCCTCGGACCTTGGGGATGATATGATCACGTGGTAGAATTACAGCTCTGGGACAAAATTTGACAAGGATATCTCTGTCATTATCCCTTTTTTGTGTCAATTACACATTGATTTAGATATTCTTTGTCAAATGACAATGCAAAATAGCTTTTGTCACTTTCACATGAAAAACGTCAATCCATTTTTATTGTCAAACGAAAAACTAGTTTAGAAAAACAAAATTTATATGTTTAGATGAATCATGAAATCCGATGATCGATCTTAGGGAATCCAAAGCGCATGAATGATCTCAGGGAATCCAAAGTGGTGGCTCGTGTGAGCTAGCTACTCAAATTTAATGCCTCCTGCCCGAGACGCATCTTCTTGCTCAATGCTCATCTTCTTGCTCAAGTGATATTTGTTAGAGACAAGAGTCAGGCTTGAGGAGGAGGCTCTCAACTTTCAAGCTTGAGGAGTTTCCAGCAACACTCTCAAGCTTGAAAGTTGAGAGCCCTCACTGCCACTCAACCTAGATCAAGCTCTTGTACATAGTCTTTCGTCTACTTCCCTCAGGCTCTCTAGGCAGACTGTATACAGTGTAAATTATGATGGACATCAAGATACGCGAAGGAACTACTGGGAGTCACGCAATTTAGGCTTGACAGGTTTGCATCTCTTTCCACTTCTCCGATCCCTTCTGCCTGCTTCCAAGTTCTAGGATGTTCAGCTATGTTGCATGCTCTTGGCATCTACAACATCTTCCTCCTTCTATCTCAACAGTGAGGGCATTTCTCCATAGATAGGAGCCTGGAGGTCGAACGTCTCTGCAAAGAATCCTCGCATCCTGCCCTTTGCCAGTGGCTCCTCCTCTTAATACACATGCAGATTGCCAATACCTCCTTCCCTCGTGATTTCTGTGCCTCCCTTCTTTGAAGGATTGTTTAGCATCTTCCCTGAGGGCGACGTACGTGGCCTCCTGAGTCCCCCTAATCTCCAGACTCCTCCATTGCTTTCTGCGGCTGAGGCGACTTGCTCGGAGCTCCCCGCTATCTCTTACTTGATGACGGTGATCGTGGGCTGTTTGGATGAAGATCGATTTGCCATTCCCAATGGCTTGATTCAAACCCAAAAGCTCATCTTTCCTAGGGCTGTTGTACATGTAGAAGGTGAGTGAAGCTAGGAAATCGTAATGCAATTACTTGTTTCTCTTGTGTGGAGTCAAAATAGTGTGTTTTGATTTAGTTTTGTATTTTTCTCTGTAGGTGTTGGTTGCTTTCGAATTTATTGTTATGGAAGGTTCAAGCAGTGTTAGAAGTCTTAATAAGAAAGGAAAGGGGTGTGATTTATTGTCTTTTTTCAATAACGTAGGTGATGGGACCCATGGTGAATAGTCGCCAAAACATAGGGAGTTGTATGCAGATAGGATGATGATAGTATGGATGAGATGCAAGAATTTGAGGGGCACAATGCTATAACTCAAGAGAGACAGGGGATGATAGTTAGGAGGTATCGAAGTCAATGGCACCTACAATACCCGTGGGCATATAAGGTGCAATTATCACTACAGTTAAGTGCATTAAAGGCACATTCTAAATCAGAGCAGCATAAAAATGCAAACATATGCTTTCGATATTAGAAAGATCGAGAAAGAAGTCCAATAAGGGAACGAATTGATGCATTGCATGATAAAGCAAGGGAGCAAATTGTATGTCTCATGAAGTGTGTTTATTTCTGCTCTTGTTTCAATATTCCATTGGAGAAGTATCCACATCTAGTCCAGTTTAATCGTGACATGGGAATGCCAAATATTCCATTAATGGATGAATATGATTCTTATGTAAATCCAGTCTTAGCTAGAGAATTTCTGATGGCACTTCGAGATTACTTTTGAGAACTATTAAGTGCAGAAATGCTATCTAGTTCTTTCTTTTTTGTCATGGTTGATGAAAGTACAGATCGCACATTAGAGAAGCACTTGATCATTTATATCACATTTTTAAAGAAGTTCTTGGAGAAAGTGCAGCTTGACATAAAGAGAATGGTTTCTATTGCCAGTGATGGTGCCAGTGTGATGACGGGATCGAATATAGGAGTTGTTACACACTTTCAAAGTATTCTTCCTAGGCTATTGGCCACACATTGTATAGCTCATCAGGAAGCTTTAGCTATAAGGGATGCAAGCAAATGCTTTTGGTAAATGGATGTGGTTGATAAGCTAGCTGCAAGTGTTTACACATGGTTGGGCAGGTCAACTAAGCGTCACAATGAATTCAAAGAGTTGTTGGATGCCTTTGAGATTGCTGAGTTAAAAGCACTTCAATACCATAATGTTAGATGGTTATCTAGAGGTCAAGCGATGAAGAGGCTTGTTGAGCTTATGCCTGCAATTCTGGAAATTTGGAAAGTTCAGAATTTAAAAGCCTATCGGACAACCACTATATTCCAAATTCAATTTCTTATTAATCTTCTTGCAGATGTGCTTGAATTATTGAACATTCTGAGTAATAACTTTCAACATGAAGTACTTGATTTTACAGAAATAGGACGCAAGCTGGATAGCACCATTAATACTTTGAAGAAGAGGTTTTTACGTCATAACAAGCCTTTTGGAAGGGGGAGTACATATGTAGCTCCTTTTTTGGAGATGGCAATTACAGGTGGTTTGAAATATATAAAAAATGATGCAATCAGAATTTTTAATTTAAGGTTTGTTCCAATCCCTAGGAAGCAAGAGAATGCCTCAGCCTCTACTCAAGGAGAGCAGCAACAAGAAGATGGTATCCTATTGCGACATAGTGTGCCTTCTCAACATGATGATAATTATATGGGAAGCATAGATGATAGTATATTGTTGGGTAGAACATTTGTGCAGGCTATTAAGTTCTTTGAGCCCAGAAGTTATCCAGAGTGTGTGGATGATAGAGAATCAAAGACTCAAGAATGGCTTGGAAAGCTACTTGATAAATTTTGAAGCAATTGCCACCCGATTGCAAAGAAAGAGTTGTCTTAGTGAGCGAGAGGAATTTGTGGAGCAGCTATGTGCAGTAGGACCTAATAAACGGATTTCCACTAGCTATCCATATGCCATGATTATTTTTCCAACTTTTATAAGCATATCTCATGTAACAAATACTATGCACTACCAAATACTTTACAAAAAATGTCTTTACTAACTACACATCTAAAATGGTCTCCCTTCTCAACAAACTGTCCAGAACATTTCACATTGGGTATAGGAGATTATCAAGAAATTCCTTTGCGAGGTCTCTGCTTACCCACATGGTCTTTGTTTTGTAGAGGAAGATTGATTTCAAGCAATAAATAAATACCATGGAGGGCTTGAACCAACTAACACCCAAAATTCATTGATGATTGAATGTCATATCTCATCTTTATTCTAAATGCATTTGTAAGATAATGGATCAGGAAGAGACCATTTTGGACAATCAAAATTAGGAAGAGGAATAGGATGGAGGCTTCCATATGCACCTACATTTTGAGGTACTTGGTAGCATGAATTATAGAAAAAATACTAGACTTTGTTAAGGAGGCATAACTCCATCCTAAGAACATTAACTCCCCAATGTTTGAATGGAAAGGTTGAAATGCTCCCATGAGACTGTGCAAGGATTTGGTTTTGAATTTTGTAGAAGCAAAGATATCTACATAGGAAGCAAAGAAAGATGTTAATGAGCTAATCAATCTCTATTCTCTCACTCTCTATCTACCTCACATACTTTTTTGTAAAACTATCTTTCACACACACACACACACACACACACAACACTCCTCTCTCTCTCTCTCTCTCTCTCTCTCTCTCTCACTTCAATTATGTTGGGGGAGACTAAACCATGCACAATACTTTCCCAATTCCTAGAAACCCAAGCAAAAATCTTCCGTATGTTGCTATGGCAAAAGGCCTTAATAGATGTGAACATGGCTCCATGGCCAAAACATTTGTTGATTTGCTAGTGAAAGAAAGATGTTTGTTGTTTCGTATACATCGAAACCACAAACAAAAGCCAATTTATAGATGTTGCATTAGGAAGATTCATTGGAGTAAATTAAATTGGAGTATTGATATATGCAATAGGATTGTTATAGATCTTTGACATCCATCATATAAATGTGGTCTTCAAAAACAAAAATAAACTTGCAACAACTGTCAATTTTTATTTGGTATATTAGATGTATCAAATCAATGTCAAATGCATATGTTTCTATGTTGATAAATTGCAGTATTGACATATGCAATAGGATTATGGTAGAGCTTTGACATCCATCATATAAATGTGGTGTTCAAAAACACCGTTCCATCACAATAGAGCTCATGAAACTCTCCATCACAATAGAGCTCATGAAACTCAGAGACATGGTCTTGATAAAAACCTTTTTTTAAATTTCTTTCTTGTACTAAATATAATCAAAACCATTGACACATAGCCAATTTTGCACCACATCGTTTAACATAAATAACAATTCCATACTAGTATTCATACTCACAAAGTAGCTCATCTCTGAAGGAGATATCCTTTATGGTTTGCACAGTAATGTAGCCATGGGCACTCAAATTTCCTTGTGACTTCTGAGCCCAAGGTGGTAGTTTAGGGATGTATACAAATATAACATTTGTTCTTTCTTCATAATACATTGAGCTATTTATATATCCAGCAATGTTTCCATACAATACATCTCCCACAATACATTTCACATCTGTCAATGGCTCAATGAATGGATCTTCAAACATTCCATAAGTCTTCATCCTTGGAAAAAACTTGAGGAGAGATCTCCAAGTATCATAATCATACTTTGGACCATTATATACCATCAAATCTTGTTTTTTCTTGATGCTCGTATGTACAAAAAGACCATATCCTGCCCCAGGTATTGTTGATTTCTTTACTTCATAATGGATGCCATTCATTTCGAACACATGCTCAATGGGTATGGGCAATTTATGTTTCCATAAGCCATTGGATGCAGGATCAAAATTTGTAATAAGATAGCTCTTCAACTTTTCAGGACAATCTGCAACACCTATCATATGTTTAAAATCAAAGAATCATTCTTTTAGTGGAGGAATACAAACTCACATCATAAAGCACATAGCATTTTTTGGACAAGGTACTAACTCAATGTCTATTAATTCTTTCACAAAACAAATTGAAACATAATGTTTTGCAAATCAGATCTAAATAAAGTTCAAATATAAATCAGAATGTAGGTACAAATGTTTTAGTTGAGCATTTGTGTTTGCAACTCTAATTAACAAGATCACTCACATTCCCTAAGGGTTGTCTATGCAATAAAATTGAATCAAGTTGGCTAAGAATGCCCTTGCAGCATCGGCAGTGATTCCCCTTTCCTTGCATCCAAGAACCATAGCAAAGCGTTTTGCCTCACTATCTTTCAATGGCCCCATTTTGGCAATTTTTCCTAGCATGCATTCTTCCTCTTCATTCAATGTAACATGATGAGCATGCACCATACTTCTTGTAGTAGGACAAGTCCCTCTCACTCTAGTTTTGGTTATAGGTGAAGTAATACCTTTCTCTGTGTCTTTTTTTGAACTACGAGTAGACATATGAGATTCGACATTCATCCTTTCGAGAACTTCTTTGTTTTTTTCTTTGAATTCAAGGATCACTGGTTGAAAATAATAGAACATATCATGCCCTTCGACAATCAGAGCTTGACCAAATCTGTTAGAAGAGATGGCACTGCGCACATCTACTGCATCATCTAGCATCTGTAGGTACGGTAATAACTCATGAAGCAAAATAGAATCACCACAATCTATATCAAATTTTGTAGGGAAAATGCAATTTTCTGCTGGATTAACACAACCCGTGTAAGGCGAAACATCAATGAACACTGTTCTTGCTAGTTTGCATTCCTCTTTAAAACAACACCACACTCTCATTAATGGTTTAAACTCCGCTTCCACATTCATCCTATCTAGTCGAATGATTCTACTCTTTGTATGCTTGTGGCATGCCATCGCACCCCAAACCATGAAGAAATGTAACTTTCTGTTAACATGATGCTCCAAAGTGTCCAGCATGTGTTGCACCATGGCCTTTTCTCCTCCAGTGGACCAAATGCCAACATGGTAGTGATCGAGCAACCATTGTAGAAACTCTAAACACCCAGGACGGAGAACAAGCCAATGCTTCCCATTGTGCAAGCTCATATGTTTATTTGACTTCGAAAAACAATGCTCGAGCAATAACCCTTTCAAATCTATTATCACTGCTAGTCTTATTTTTGTTATCACCTCTTTTGACATTATTTCTGAGGGTGACATTATGTCTTCTCCTTTACCTTCTAAGATATCTTCCTGCACCTTGGCTTCATACAATGACATTGCATCTTCTCCTTTACCTTCTAAGCTTGCATTCACATTTGTCAATGGAACATTAACTGCAGACATTGCATCCTCAACATTTTCAATCAACCATGTTGAGCTTGGAACTTGCATGCTAATGTTCAAATTAGACACATAATGAATCATTGGATCAGGTGTCACATGTACAGGCAATGCTTCTAGCGATGAGAAATTGAGATGGCCAATATCTATTGATAAACAAGGAAATGAAATTCATAAGTAGAAACAAACTGAAGATTGAGATGGAAAACCAAATTGTCAAACTTTAGGTTGTGTGCTCTCAATGCAATTTGTTTGTGTGAAAGCATTCATGTTTTTCTTTTTCAAAACAAAATTGGAATACTAAAAAAAAGAAAGCATTCATGTTCATATGCTTAGTATACCCCCTAAAGTTGTTGAATCTATACCCTTTCAAGTTATTTTAATCCCCAAAACTACATATCCTTACAATGCCAAAAACCTTTGCGTAATAGATAGAGTGGAGTCCAACATTATCTAGCATTGCCCGAGTGTTCCCACTAAGAAAATATTTGGCCAAGCGGCCAAAACATATTTGAGCATTCATATGAAGTGAATAAGGATAGAAACAACAATTTACACTAATTCATTCATCACAATCAAGACTCAACACACTTTTTAACATTTATGAACTCATAAATAAATTTGGATGTGTATCACACTCCGAAGGTATTACAACATGCAAACACATCTTTTCATGAAATATAGAAAATTAAACATATTCAAGAATACATATGAATGTTTGAATTATGGCAATGAGATAGAAGAAATTTCCAAGAAATATTAAAAGATCTTTGGAACAAAATTAATACATCATATGGAGAATATAGCAAGATAACATATGGAAAACATTAACACCATATAAAAGGACAATTTCAAGGACCTGTTGCTTCCTCTTCTGTTTCCCAAAACTTTGAAGCGTGTTTTTGTAAATGCTCACGCTGCTCTTCATTGAACGGTTGAAGCTCTTTTTGTCCTGGTATGGTATCAATTTCTTTATCCCCTCCCTTCAATTGTATCATCTTCTTTTGGCACCCCCTCTATTGCTAATATTGGTTCTTGCAAGCCAGCCCATTGTCGAATTTCATGATTACTATAAGCATACGTGCAACATATACTTTCAACCTTTGCCAACTCCTCATAAGTCTCAACAACTGAAACAACACGCCTCTTACAAGAAAGAGACTCTATTGCAGCAAGCCCCTCAGAGAACAAGTCCAATACATACTCATCTTCTCGACAGAAACCCATGATCATGTCTTTCATGATACTTGAACGTTTTCTTTTCAAGGACAATTCAATGTCAAATTCATCATCATCATCCTCATCACCTGATTCTTCTGCACCACTTGATTTTTCATATTTTTCATCTGCAACATATATCGATGGCTTACATTGTGCATTGGTATAGCGCTCAATATCGTTGAAATGCTTTTCCTTGCTTACCAGTACACAGGCAATTAAGCCATCCATAGATCCAGTGACAAATATATCTGCAGTTTCAAAATTAAGGCAACCGAAGTGTATTTTATATTGTCCGCATGTCTTATTTAATGCATTCTTCAAACAAGATACATGATCCATGGTCAAGAACACCACAAGAAGGAATTGCACTGGGGGAGAAGCGATTGTCATCAAGCTTTTCAACAAACACTCAAAGCGATCCTCATTCCAATTTCTACTTCTGCTTGGTCCATACATTACATCCAAAAAGGCAACCCCTATTGCCATTGGCTCTTGGTACACATTATGTATAAATTCCATTCCCTCCATGTTTGAACCGACTGTGTAGAACCTCCAAGGCCGGGTGGAATTCGGTCCATGACTTGCACCTTCACTTTGTCCCATAATCCACCTTAGATACCCCTTTGCAGCATCAGGCAATGGTGGAGTTTCCTTACCCTGTTGAAGCTTCACTTTTAACCATGAGTCAGAGCAACCACGAATCCGATGATACAATTCTGGAGTAATTTTGAAATGTAATCTGCACTCATCCCAATTTTTTAACATTAAAGAAGGCCGTTCTGCGGATATAAACATATAAAGTTCTTCTTGTAGTGCAGCATCTCTCTTGATCTGCATAGCTCGTCCTTCAATATCAAGAATCATGGCATCAGTCTTTGTTTTAGCTATGACTACTCTACCTTCCTTAATGTCATTTTGAATTTGACCAAGTTGATCATCACTCAATCCACGCAAGCATCTAAACATTGAGACTGTGGGTTGCCTACGGCATTTTCCATCTTGTGAATATTTTCCTGCAATGTAATCCTCAAGGATGGAGATCCAACCATCATAAATGGCATCGCTTGTGATTATCATATGTACATCCTTCGTGGCAAAGCTATTGCCCAATGTTACCTTGCCAGTGTCAATGAAAGCCTGCAAAATATATGAATCCATTAGAATGCAATAATTTTGAAAACTGACTTGTAAAAAATGATTCATAATAAAAAGCTATACTTACATCCCAATTCTCACGATCTGGATGTCCTTTTGCAAGCCCTTGTTGTGCTTTCTTGGGTCTGTTAAAGAGAATCCATTGTCCCCTCACCTGCTTAAGTATATCAATGTATGGAGATTGTCTCAAGATATTTTGAGACTCCAGGTTTGCCATCTTTGATATCTCCACACAAAAGCGTGCGGGACAATTCACTACAATCCTCGCCTGGCGGGTGCGGTAGTAGTTCTTTCTTTGGGCCGTGCTATTATCATCATTAGATGTGAATATTTTAGCAGCATATATTGAATGTTGTCCAGATAGTATCCAGTAGTGGCACTTGGTTAAATCCTTTTTATCTACCCTTTCCAGGGGCTGCTTTGTTTCAGGATTGAAAGGCATTAAATCCGCTACAGCAGCAAGAGGCCTAGAGTTATAACCGAAGTCTGCAGCAAGCTTCTCCACATGCTCTTTGTTCAACCCTCTATATACATAGCTTGGAGGAGCTTTTTGACATCTTGTAACTGGAATTGAAAATGTTGCATGCAACCCAAATGGGTAGTATTTTTCATATTCCACCAAGCCTGATGGTTTCTTTTGCCCTTTTTTTCCTATGACCTTTCCACTTGGCTCCAATTCACTACCACTGCTTCTTTCCACAACTGCTAGCATACCCTCTGGAGGTGTTCCTTCTTATGGTACATCAACTATAGTTAGCTTTCCTTTCTTTGCCCCTTCTCCACTACCACCTGGTGCTTGAACCATAGCCGATTTTCCTTTCTTTGTTCCTTCCCCACTCTCTTCCCCACTCCTACGCTTCTTTAATGTTGCTGAAACTTTGCGATATGATTCAATGATTGTTGTCACTGTGTCAATTTCATTTCCATCAATTGATTGAACACTTATCCAGCCTCTTGAGTGCATGTTATCATCTACATCAGACTTCATACGAGATGCTTCATAATCGCTGGGATCCAAGAGAAACTTCTTATTTTGATTTATAATGATCAACAATCCAATATCTCCCTCTTTTCCAACCACATCTTCAGTGATTTGATGTACCGATCCAACACAAGTGTATGCACTTTTATTAGGTAACAAAACAAATAAGTGAACTCGTGTCAACTGTGCTCCCTCAATACTATATATGTCAAAGTACCAAGGTATGCTTTTTTCTGCAAATCCACTTACAACTTTCTCAACCTTCTTCACATTTGTGTCTTTCCTGTAAAAAAACCCAAGCAATATATAAACTATCATCTTTATAATCTTTAATGTTAGACAAAACACATTATCGATAAACATATCTGAAATAGAATCTAGAATTGACACTAGACATAGTAGTAGATTTGGAAAGCACTAGATTCTAGGGAGATTTGGCCGCACTAGGGAGATTTGGCCGTGTGGCCAAATCTTATGGGCTTCTTTTAAAACACTGGAAGGAGGAGGTTTGGATGTGTGGCCAAATCATATGGGCTTCTTTCAAAGCACTAAAGTTTGGGGAGATTTGGCCTTGTGTCCAGATCTTGTGGGCTTCTTTCAAAGCACTAGGGTCTGGAGAGATTTGGCTGTGCAACCAAATCTTGCTAGGTTCTTTCAAATCAGTCAAATATTTCTAGCTTCTTTTAAATCACTTGGGTTTAGGGAGATTTGGTTGTGCGGCCAAATCTTGCTAGCTTGTTTCTAATCAGGAGGGTCTATGGAGATTTGGTCGTGCGGCCAAATCTTTTCAAAGCACCATGGTTTGGGGAGATTTGTGTGCGGTCAAATCTTGCTAGCTTCTTTCCAATCACAAGGATCCATGGAGATTTGGCCGTGCGGCCAATTCTTTTCAAAGCACCAGGTTTAGGGAGATTTGGCCGTGCGGCCAATTCTTTTCAAAGCACCAGGTTTAGGGAGATTTGGCCGTGCAGCCAAATCTTTTCAAAGCACCAGGTTTAGGGAGAGAGATTTGGCCGTGCGGCCAAATCTTGCTACAAATCTTTTCAAAGCACCAGGTTTAGGGAGAGATTTGGCCGTGCGGCCAAATCTTGCTAGCTTCTTTCTAATCACGATGGTCTATGGAGATTTGGCCGTGCAGCCAAATCTTTTCAAAGCACCAGGGTTTGGTGAGATTTGTGTGTGGTCAAATCTTGCTAGCTTCTTTCTAATCATAAGGGTCTATGGAAATTTGGCTGTGCGGCCAATTCTTTTCAAAGCACAGGTTTAGGAAGATTTGGCCATGCAGCCAAATCTTTTCAAACCGCCAGGTCTGGGGAGATTTGGCCGTGCAGCCAAATCTTTTCAAAGCACCAAGTTTTCAAAGCACTAAGGTTTGGGGAGATTTGGCTACGATGCGAAATCTTTCTAGCTTTTTATAAGTCACGAGGGTTTAGGGGGATTTGACTATGCGGCTAGCTTCTTTCTCATCACAAGGGTCTAGGAAGATTTGGCCGTGCGGCCAAATCTTTTCAAAGCAGCAGGATTTGGGAAGATTTGGTTGTGATGCCAAATCTTTCTAGCTTCTTTTAAATCACCTAGGTCTAAGGAGATTCGGCCATGCGGCCAAATCTTGCTAGCTTCTTTCTAATCATGAGGGTCTAGGGAGATTTGGCCATGCGGCCAAATCTTGCTATCTTCTTTCTAATCACGAGTGTTGAGGAAGATTTGGTTGTGCGGCCAATTCTTTTCAAAGCACCAGGTTTAGGGAGATTTGGCATTGCGGCCAATTCTTTTCAAAGCACCAGGTTTAGGGAGATTTGGCTACGATGCGAAATCTTTCTAGCTTTTTATAAGTCACGAGGGTTTAGGGAGATTTGACTATGCAGCTAGCTTCTTTCTCATCACAAGGGTCTAGGGAGATTTGGCCGTGCGGCCAAATCAAATCTTTTCAAAGCAGCAGGATTTGGGGAGATTTGGTTGTGATGCGCCAAATCTTTCTAGCTTCTTTTAAATCACCTAGGTCTAAGGAGATTTGGCCATGCGGCCAAATCTTGCTAGCTTCTTTCTAATCATGAGGGTCTAGGGAGATTTGGCCATGCGGCCAAATCTTGCTATCTTCTTTCTAATCACGAGTGTTGAGGAAGATTTGGTTGTGTGGCCAAATCTTTTCAAAGCAGCAAGGTTTAGGAAGATTTAGTTGTGATGCCAAATCTTTATAGCTTCTTTGAAATCACCAAGGTCTAGGGAGATTTGGCCGTACGGCCAAATCTTGTATGTTTTGAAAGAAGCCAGAAGATTTGGGTGCATGGCCAAATCTCCCCATTTAAAATTTAAAATTCAAATCTTAAGATTCGAATTTCAAATCTGAAGAATTCAAAATCTTATATTCAAAATTTAAAATTCAAAATTCAAAATTTAAAATTCAAAATTCAAAATTCAAAATTCAAAATCTTAGATACAGAATTCAAATTTCAAATTTGAAGATCTGAAAGTCAAATCATATACTAAAGACCCTACTTTCAAATCACACTTTGAGATTCCTACTTTTACAAGAGTCTTTCTTTCAAATCGTGGTGTTCTGAAATGGAGAAAATGGAGAACATGCATGAATTAGGTACACTTTCGATTTCTTTCGTTTTCTTACTTGGATGATTGAGTAGCCATTGTTGTTTGTGAGCTGGTGCTGTTTGGATTTCGTCAAGATGAGATCTCGTTTCGAAAGAGTGGCCTACTGAGGGTTTCGAAAGAGTGGCCTACACGTCGTCCAGCAAAGGAAACCTATCACTGAAGGCAAGAGCAGGCCGAAACTGTGCGGAGGAAGAAGAAACAGTTCGAAGCAGTGCTCCGCAAGAAGAAATAGGCCAAAAATAGGGTCGTGGGGGGAAGGAGCAAGAAGAAGCAGGCCGAAAACTGTGTTGTGGGAGGAAGGAACACCGTCGTGGAGGGAAGGGACAGCGTGGAGCAGTGTCGCGGAGGGGAGGAGCAGCGTGGAAGTCGTGGAGGAGAAAGGAAGTCGTGGAGGAGAAACAGCATCGCGGAGGGGAGGAGCAGCACCGAGGGTCGTCGCGGAGTCGAGGAAGGAAGTTGTGGAGGGCAGAGGAGCAGCGTCAAGGGCTGGGGAGAAAGGAAGAGGTCGTCAAGGAAGTCATCGAGCGGAGGGTAGAGGAGCAGCGTCGAGGGCCGGGGAGAAAAGAAGACGTCGTCGAGGAAGTCGTCGAGCGGAGGGTAGAGGAGCATGAGCATTGAGTGCCAGGGAGAAAGAAGACGTCGTCGAGCGGTGGCGCGGAGAGAAAGAAGACGTCATCGAGCGGTGGCGCGGATGGGAGGAAGGAACTCAGCGTCGAGGAGAAAAAGAAAGCCGAAAAAAGCATAGGCTGGGGGGGAAGGAGCAATCCCCCCCAAAAAAGCATGTTTTGGGGGGAAGGAGCAATCCACCCAAAAGCATGAAGAGCCCAAAAAAAAAAAAGAAAAAAAAAAAAAGACCTCTTTCTAATCCAACTATTGTGTGTGGAATCTATGGAGAGTTGAATTGGTAATGGAAGTTTAAAACCTACATAGTTAAGTACACATTGTTAGGAACAAACTGGGATGGGGAGCCTCCCGGGACCTCTCATTTTGACATAGTTTTGAACTTTTTTGCTTGCAATTATGCTATCCGCATGGCAGCCCAAGTGGCAGTCCTAAATCCCTTGTCAGACCAGCCCATGTGGCAGGCTGAACTACATCCAACAATGCTTGGTCCACCTTCCCCATGCTCTCCTCATATGGGGGCTTACAAATGGGGTAGAGGCAACACTGGGCATGGGTGGAGAGGCTCTAGGTTCTCTTGTTGTCACGGATGATCCACAGAAAGCTGCCGGTCCCACATCAGATAGTGTTGGTTGAGTTTGGGGCATATCCACTAGAACTCGACGTAGCATTCTAGGTGATCACATACCTTTACTGGGCGATCAGACATGTTGGTATGTACTATGCACGTTGTCACATGTACCCTTGCACTTGGGTGCAAGGTGACAATTGGCTTCATCGACAAAGTGCGGATTTCCCTATTATAGGATATTTCGTTGAACGTTGTGACCCCATTGTGAGCCCTTGTCCAGGGACAGTCAAGCACTAGCTTGACTGTCCAAGGACAGTCAAGCACTAGCTATGTTTTCCATCTTCCCTTAATCTCTCTCACTCATGCAGCTTTGCTGCATGTCGGGGGACAACACAAGCCTCTTCAATAGCCTTGCATAGTGAAGAGGTGCCAAGCAGATAGTCGAAGAAATTTTGGTAAGATCAGAGGACCACGGTTTGGTGGGACTTTGCATCTCTTTTCTAGTTTTTGACGGAAATTTACCATTGTGGATTCTATATCTTTCTTGGAGCGCTGCCTATTTACTAGCTTGCGCACACTCTCATGGTTTTCCTGGGGACGCTCTATTAGTCTTCCACTGTGGGATACCCTCTGTAGGTATTCATTTCTAACATGGTTAACTGAGCCCTTTTAGTGACAGCATGGCACGTAGCATCTTGTTGATGTTTCTAGAGAGAATGCATTCAAAAGCTAGTCCGGAATTTTCTTTGGGCCTGCTCCAATGGCTCTTTGGACACTCATGCAAGTGTTGCATGGCAGATGATCATCCTGGCCCAAAATGACAGCGGTCTTGGCGTTATTCATCTAGAGCTGCAAAGTCACATCTTGATGGGAAAGCTAGTGAAGGATCTCACTCTAGGGGCAGACATGGAAGCTCCTACCACAAGAGGGCACCCGCTTATGTGACCCTAGATTTGGGGATAGTGGAGCGATTGTGGCCTTGTGATATTTTTGCACAACCTACTAGTAGTTTGGCAACTATTATGGTCAAGTCTACATCAACCACTCCCAACTGCTATCAGGAGGAGATTGATAGGCAGCCAATTATATTGAGTACCTTGGTTGTGTACAGGGAGGGGAGAGCTTGGAGAGCGCTTGCACAGAGCTTGGGTTTGTTGGGAGGAGGATCGTGCTCACTCAATGAGAGTATGGAGAGATCAGGCACGATGGAGATAATGTCAAGTCTGAACTAAAAAAGAAAAAGAAACACGGACTTTATTGATTGTGAGTTGCGATTTTTTGCGACATGTAGACTGTTCTAGTAATAGGACAAATTGCCTAGTTAGGCTCTAAACAAATCACCAACCACAGCTCCAAGGAAAACATCTTGAAGGGACTAGCAAAGTTACAGATCATTAACAACAACGTTGGAGCTTGAGTAAAAAGGAATTTAAGGTTTGGGATTTTCGTCAATCATGGACGGAATCCCATTTCTAAAAATCATTTTCCGTTCATGTCTGTACATGTAGAGCCCCAATCGCCCTACATAAATATGGACTACCACATACCGCCTTATTTAGGGCCTTACTTGATGCACTCTTTTACCCCAACTTGGGATACAATTAAAATCCATTTGCCCTAAGCTCATTACACATTTAGTGCACCTAGCCCGTTGGCCTTAGATTCATCTAGCCGTGCCATTCACCCACACCGACGACCTTGGCATTGAACCTTTTGACGGTATTACATGAAGCGCAAACACAAATGCAATTCAAATGTCGGTCATGTAAAAGATAATGACGATTGACTCTTAAGAGGTTATGTTATCTCAACTTGAGCATAACATAAGGACCTTGAGAATCTTCATGTGGTGAGGTTGGCCATCTTCCCGGGTTCTCGTGAATATAACTTGAGAATCTCTACAAGTGATAACTCTTAAATCTTCTTAATTTCAAGATACATACTTCAAATATTAAACGACCTTTGCAGGGCAAATACACACTTGTCTACAATGATGGAGAGCTCCTTGATGTCAAGTTGCTACGTATGCTTCACGGGGATCCCTTATGCACTACTGATTTTTTCTTGGAGCAGTTCTTTGTGTTGGAAAGGTCACCTCCCCATCTGTAAGCCCCCATATGAGGAGAGCATGGGGGAGGGAGACCTAGGGCAGTACCCAACAGGAAAAGAGAGAAAGGGGCTGCCACATAGACAGCATCATGGCTGGCATGAGGGCAGCACATCTAGAACTGTTATGGGCAGGACAGAGGGCCAGGAAAGTACGGAAGGATGGCAGAATACAGATGCCTGCTGTACGGCTGGCGTACGGAGCTCAGGCAGGAGCCTTAGAGCTGGAACAAGCCCGGAGCAGAAGCAAGACAGTCTGGGACAGATTGCGATAGATCTAGGACAGGAGGCGCACTGTTTGCAGTATGTTTTGAGGGGGGCTGGACCCTGTATTTATAGGGCGTCTGCCCTTGAAAGATGGGCCAAGGGCCCTTGTAATGTGTGCCCCAAAAGGGCAGCCCACAGTCCCATAAATAGGGAGCTGTGAGTCGGTCAGGGGCAGGTGGCTGAACCGACCAGCAGTCGGCCCTTTCTAGGGCTGCTGGGTCGGTTGGCTGGCCAGACCCTTGGGGCCTATATAAAGAAGGCATTCATGCTTCATTTGACATCACTTGCAGCAGCAATTCCACCAGCAGAAGGAGCAGCAGCAGGGCTATCTTTGGGCCTACAGTCAGGAGGAGAAAGAAGTACCTTGTGCTGCAGACTTAGCTAACAGGAAGCTGCCCACCTAGACTGGTTTCCAGACAGCAAGGTGGAGAAGATCATTCTAGATGGAAAGTCTACTCACGCTCGAGGTGGAGCACGCGGACTCTAGTCTAGAGATAGCCAGCAGATAGGAGGAGGACTTTGTGGTAAGATCAGAGGACCACACCATTGGTGGGACTCTGGATCTGTCTCTCTTGTATTGTGTCCATAGTTGTGGACGGAAATATATATTTTGGTGGTTTCTCTATCTGATTGGTTCATTGTCTATTGATGAGTCTGCACACCTATTGTATGCACATAAGTAAAGAAGTTTGTGATTCCACACCCACACCGCACACTGTGTGAGCTCCAGGGCATTATTTCCACTGCGTGTACCCTCTATTGGGTCATTGATAACATGGTATGAGAGCCCAAGTAGGAGGCTCACAGGTGTGGGAGCCTGAAGGCAGGGACCTTGCTGAAGGACGACCCTGATTCAGAAGCTCTAGGGAATCGACTTCCACGACTGGAGGATTGTGCCCTTGCGAGAAGGAGGGTGACTCAGGTTCAGTCAGGTGCGTTCAGAGTTCTGGTTTACTGAAATTGAGTTTGATTGACTTTGTTGAGTGGTATATATAGCAGAGATGTCGACAACCTCTTCAGCCCCTGCTATCCCTTCCTCCTCCTCCAGTTTTCTCTCTTTCACTATCCCTAACTTTGGTGAGTCTGGGAACCTGGACGGGACTAATTACCCGATCTGGAAAGTGAAGATCCGGAGTCATTTAGTGGCTCGGAAGTTGTGGAAGCTGACCACGGGAGAGGAGTCGAAGCCGGAAGACTTGGTGGACAGTAAAGGGAAGGTACTCATGGCAGTAGACAGAGAGGAGCTTGAAGCTTGGGAAGAAAGAGATGCCCATGCCCTGGCAATAATCATAGGGACTACGGCGGACTCTGTTCTTCCGCATATCCAACTGGCCGAGACGTCAGTAGAGGCGTGGGCCACCCTGAAGGATCTGTACGAGACAGGTAATACCTTTCGGATTGTGCTTCTTCTCAGCATCAACTCTACAATCTTGATATGGAAGAAGGCAATACGGTACATAGCCATTTGACGAAGGTCAAGGTGGTGCGGGATCAGTTGGCAGCAATTGGTCAGAAGACAGACTCATGCCATTTGGCTTTGATGGTACTGAGGAGATTGCCTCGGAGTTTTAAGAGCTTTGTTACGGCTGTGACAGCAGGCCAGAGGACCAAACCTCTGACATTTGAGGAGTTGTGTCCATTACTGCTACAGGAGGAAGCTCGGGAGAAGCTCTACAACGAGGACAAAGACGACAAGGCGATGCTAGTGAAGGATTCCGCAGGTAAGGGAAAGGGCAAGCCTAACAGTGGCAAGTCCAATAAAGATGACTCTGACGACGAGGGGACTTCGAAGAGGAAGCACAAGAAGAAGTGTTTCTATTGTGATACGCCCGGACATTTTGCAAAGGACTGCAGAAAGAAAAAGGCGGATCTGAAAAACAAACAAGAGTCTGACCCAGATTCAGAGGGAAAGGCCAAAGCTAATGTGGTAATCGAAGAATTGTTCCTAGTGACATCACCGAGTGTTACCAAGGTCAGGTATGTTGATCCAGAAATCACAGTAAGGATGTCTGACATAGAGATGTGGGTCGACGAGGAGTCAGATACCTTTGTGAAGGTGAAGGACAGTATGGAGCGCTTGGTACCTTCCAGGTGTGTGGCTGTTGACACTGACACGAGGGTGGATTCCATGGAAGGCCCTGGGGTCTCATGGTCAGATGGATGCTGGACTTCAGAAGGGGACAGTACAGGATTACACAGGATCTTGGCGGGTGCCTCATTGAAGTACAAGGTTTGCTTTCAAAGCGAACATTCAGGCAGTACAATAGTCTGGTATGTATTTGATATTCTGCATTTGAGCCTTTATAGCATGTTGTGGAGAGATTCTGCTCTTCATTTGTCTCAGGTGATAAGAGATTGGAAGGAATTGGCCTTCTTCGAAGGGAGAAGGGGAAGTATTGGTGCTTCTTCAAATCTCGGACGCAGATTGCTAGAAGGTGGTGGACAAAGAGTACTGAAGCCAGAAGAGTACCTGCTTGAGAACTCAGCGAGAGTTCATGGTCCAGATTATCTGGAAATATTCATTGGTCGCAGACCTTGCCAAAGGAAGGACGGGTTGAAACAGACCCTCAGAGCATGGTGCCTGGAAGACTCCAAGTTGTTCACTCATTATGAGGGGGACGACTGGAAGATCGTGACGGCTGGATCGCTCGAGTTCAGAGGCGAGAATGCGACTGAAGGAGGTGGTACCAGGAGGTGCTACCAGAGATGGACCTGTGTACCAGGATGGTGTGCGGAAGCAGAACCGGACCTGGTGGAGCAGGAGCCACTGGATGAAAAGCCAGGGAAAGATTTCGACACCGAAAGGTTCCAGAGGACTACGACCAGGGAGTTACTGGAGCATCTTCATCGACGTGTTGCCATTGGGCTGAGATGTGTCGGTGAGAGGGGGTGTTGGAAAGGTCACCTCCCCATCTGTAAGCCCCCATATGAGGAGAGCATGGGGGAGGGAGACCTAGGGCAGTACCCAATAGGAAAAGAGAGAAAGGGGCTGCCACATAGACAGCATCATGGCTTGCATGAGGGCAGCACATCTAGAACTGTTATGGGCAGGACAGAGGGCCAGGAAAGTACGGAAGGATGGCAGAATACAGATGCCTGCTGTACGGCTGGCGTACGGAGCTCAGGCAGGAGCCTTAGAGCTGGAACAAGCCCGGAGCAGAAGCAAGACAGTCTGGGACAGATTGCGATAGATCTAGGACAGGAGGCGCACTGTTTGCAGTAGATCTAGGACAGGAGGCGCACTGTTTTGAGGGGGGCTGGACCCTGTATTTATAGGGCATCTGCCCTTGAAAGATGGGCCAAGGGCCCTTGTAATGTGTGCCCCAAAAGGGCAGCCCACAGTCCCATAAATAGGGAGCTGTGGGTCGGTCAGGGGCAGGTGGCTGAACCGACCAGCAGTCGGCCCTTTCTAGGGCTGCTGGGTCGGTTGGCTGGCCAGACCCTTGGGGCCTATATAAAGAAGGCATTCAGGCTTCATTTGACATCACTTGCAGCAGCAATTCCACCAGTAGAAGGAGCAGCAGCAGGGCTATCTTTGGGCCTACAGTCAGGAGGAGAAAGAAGTACCTTGTGCTGCAGACTTAGCTAACAGGAAGCTGCCCACCTAGACTGGTTTCCAGACAGCAAGGTGGAGAAGATCATTCTAGACGGAAAGTCTACTCACACTCGAGGTGGAGCACGCGGACTCTAGTCTAGAGATAGCCAGCAGATAGGAGAAGGACTTTGTGGTAAGATCAGAGGACCACACCATTGGTGGGACTCTGGATCTGTCTCTCTTGTATTGTGTCCATAGTTGTGGACGGAAATATATATTTTGGTGGTTTCTCTATCTGATTGGTTCATTGTCTATTGATGAGTCTGCACACCTATTGTATGCACATAAGTAAAGAAGTTTGTGATTCCACACCCACACCACACACTGTGTGAGCTCTTGGGTATTATTTCCGCTGCGTGTACCTTCTGTTGGGTCATTTCTAACACTTTGTTGCTCGAGAGATCATTGTCAATTGTAGGTTGATCATCCGGATTCCTACATGAGCGTGTGATGCAGGTGATCTCAACCAGCCAAATCTTTGTCTTAACAGATTGTACAGTAGGCTCCAAGATTGTGACACATAGGCTCCACATGACCTTTCTTTGTCTAAGAAGAAAGCTGAAATGAGCTTCTTCTCTCCCCTTCCCCCTGTCCCCAGCAGCACTGATATAGACAGGACACCGGTCTATCTTGTTGCATTTTCTAAAATATGATTTTTCCATGCAAGTGGTTGGTCCGATTCAGATTCCCAGAATAGACAAGGCTGTCAGCATGTCATAAATGTGGAGAAGGCAAGTTATTAACTCTGTGCAGCACGCTCGACCATAATGTAGTCTTAGCTGGAATAGGGGCTTAATTCAGCTTTGGATGGACATGATGGATTCAGTTGGGTTAGATTTTTGGACAATTGCATAACAGGTTTCAGCACTACTGTCTTACTGATGATTTTAATGCCGTGATTATGGGTAGGCCTATGCATCCAGCTTCACATCTTTTTCTTTTGCAGCAGAGAAGGATATTTACTATGGAGAGTCACATCGTTGCTGGGCTTATGAAGAATCTTCTTATACAGTGTGAAACAAATTTAAGCAATACATTGAATACTATTTGAGGGGGAGGGGTATCAAAGGGGAGGAGACATCAAAGCGGAGGCGGCAAGAGGGAATTGTCTGCAGGGAGAGGGGAGGGCGAAGATGTGTTACAACAAGGTAGGAAGGAGGGGCATGGCAGCCAGTAAGGAGCAAATGCAATGCCAGGGGAAATGGGGGGAGCAAGCTTGGTGGGAGCAGCAGGGCCTTTCAAAATCTCACTCAATTTATGACCTTCTATGTTACAATTTTAGAATTTTAGATTTTTAGGCACTGCTGTGCATTAGTGCAGTTTTTATCATCAAATGATGTCGTTTTCCGTGGTCCAGGTGATTTGTGCATAGGAGATGTGGTTCTGTTCAAGCAGCGGATCTTTAGGAGAAGTAATTATTGCTACCATACATATCAACATTGATGAAAAACTTGCTGAAAATTTTGAGATACTATCCATGAAACTGCAACCATGCACAAATATGTCTGTATTCTCAAAGGCCATTGTTTGTGGTGACATAGGTTTGATTATTGTTTAAGGAAAATCTATCCTTCATTGGGAGACCGCACTGTGGCAGGGCGCATTGTGAATGACAGTTATGGTGTTATGAAACAACAGCGCACTTTAACTGTGAGTACACTGAAACTTGAATAGAACTACTACTCTCCTCTAGTTGATGTAGCTTTGGTTGCAGAAAATTGAACTTTGACATCACAAATGTAATGACTTGGATGTTTTTTCTTCATTCAAAATGTTAGACATACAAGTTTGACAAGTCGCTTCAATTTCTTTGTTAATTGGAAGAAACCGACTGCTCCTCTTTGTAGGAATTCCCACTTTTCATATCTAGACAACTACCAATGGATCTTCATGCCAATGGGCTAAACATGCAGTGTCAGACTGATGTTGCTGCTTCTGAACTGGCTCGAGCAGTTCTTTTCTCGTTTTCTTTTTTGGCTAGAAAAGGTAGAGCTGATTATTTTACTTTTAAAAAAAAGTAAAACAAGGTTTAATAGCAGTGCTGGAGCGAGGGGTACTACCCCAAAATCAACAAATAACTCGCTGAATGTACAATCCTCTCAAGGCTGGATGGTGAGAGCTGGAGTGAAAAGTGTCACGTGCATCATCAAGACTCTGGTTGTATGGTTGTTCCCCTATTAGGTTCTTGCAGTGGGACCCATGATTGCTACTAGACCGAACATATTGCATTTGCAGTGGGAGTTGTTAGTCGGTATATGGCTAATCCAAGAAAGAGGCATTTATATCTACTTTGACAGAGGAGAAATGTGTGTATTTGGATAAATAGATTCAGACTATGCAGGGCATGTGGACAGCAGGAGCTCCATCCACTTCTGGTTATGTGTTCACCTTTGCAGGTGGTGTAGTGTCATGGATGTCTCGCGCATAGAAGTGCGTTACTTTGTGTACCACAAAGGCCTAGTATGTTGCAGCCACAGAGGGTTGCAAGGACGCTATATGGCCTGATCGGCTAGTGAGAGATTTGGGGATTCATACAGGTGTACCGACATTGCATAGTGCTATTCAGCTAGCACGGAATCCGGTCTTTCATGCAAAGACTAAACATATTGAGGTCAGGTACCATTTTATCAGGGAGGTACTTGAGGACAAGCACATAGAGCTTGTCAAGGTTCATACAGATAACCCTGTAGACATAGTTGGAACCGTACACGTACGGCCGTCCGTACCGTATGGTACGAAATACAACTCCATACGCCTTTTTTTGGGGGGACCAAAAAATATACTTACAACAGTCCGTCCGTACGGCCATTCGCGTCTCGAATTTGCAGCAGCAAGCACCGTTCTCCACGCTCCACCCTTGACCCTTGGCTCTTGAAAGTTGAGCCCAGTGGTACAGCCTGTATCATTTCCGTACAGCCTTGGCCTTTGAGCCCAGCCGTACAATTTTCGTACAGGCTACAGCCAAGCTGCCAGTCGTACAGCCAGCATACCAAGTCCTGCAGGCTGCTGTATAGCTAGCCCTCCAAGCACCCAAGTTCCAACGCAGGCTGCAACCTTCCACTATCCAGACTCCAGAGTCCAGACTCCACCTTGAGCTCTTGAGTCTCAGGCTTTAGCTACCTGGGTCCTGGCCTTCAGCAAGAGAAGATTCTCTGAGCTCTTGTGACTCTTAGCCTTCAGGATTCGATTGAAGGAGGACCGAGGTGACCACTGACTCCTTATCTCTTTCAAGTTACATGTTATCTGTTGAATTTTGGGTCTTGAAGTTTCTTCTCATTCTGAAATTCAGATTCTCATCTCTCTCTCTCTCTCCTCTCTCTCTCTCTCTCAGATGGGAAGAAAGAAAGGAGAAGAATGGGAATTTGTGGAGACATTGAAGCCTTTGGGAAAGGGCCCTCACAAATGGGATGGAGGACCTATCCGCATAAGAGCACATTTTCTTGGGCTGACAGGCCTTGGGGTTGACCCTTGCTCCTCCCCCCCTGAAAATGTGAAAGACACTTGCAGAAGGTTGCAAGCAAAGGCAAAAAATATAAATTTACAGAAGAGCTTGATGCAGATGTGGCTGATTTGGGAGATGCGTGGGAGAGTGGTGCTGCAAGTGCAAGTGCATCTACACATGAACCAAAAAATAAGAAACAGAAGGTGTCAAAGCGAGGCCTTTCCAAGGCATGGGAGTCCCAGGCATGGAAGGATGCCCACGTTGCTCTTCGGCGCTTTTTCTTTGCAAAGGACATTTCTCATTGGAAGGTGAGGAGTCCATATTTTTTGGAAATGGTGCGTGCAATTGGCCAAGTTGGGCCTAGCTTTAAGCCTCCATCTTACAAATCCTTGCGCACTTCGGAGCTGAAAAATGAGGTGGTATGCATAGATCAAGAGTTGCTGCAGTTTCGGGAGAAATGGAAAAAGTATGGATGCATCATAGTGTGTGATGGCTGGTCTAACACTCGGTGTAGGCCTATTATTAATATTATGGTCTTATGCATTTTCGGATTTGTCTTCTTGAAGTCTGGGGATACTAGTGGGAAGTATAAATCAGGGGAATTCATTTTTTGGATACTAAAAGATGCCATTCTTGATGTTGGGCTAGATAATGTGGTGCAGGTGTGCATGGATAATGCATCTAACTGCGTGTGAGCAGGAGATTTAGTAGAGGTGGAGTGGCCTCATATTTTCTATATTGGATGCACATGCCATTGCCTTGACCTCTTGTTTGAGGACATTGGGCAGCTTGCTTCGGTGAAGCCAGTGTTAACACATGCCAACATGATTGTCACATTTGTTACTCGGAAGCACACTGTGTTAGCATTATATAGAACTTTTAGCAAGAAGGAATTAGTGAAACTTGCATAGACTCGGTTTGCTTACATGTTTATCATGTTAGCAAACTTTTGGATGAGATTCTACAATGGATTGTGTCGTATGGTTGTGAGTGATGAGTACTGCAGGAAGAAAGTATCACGCACTATGAAAGCACAACAGGTGTCTTCCATTGTATTGGGTGCCTTGTTCTGGCAGGAAGCAAGAGTCATCGTGAAGATATGTGCACCTATTCTGAAGATCCTCTGTTTGGCTGATAGGGAAGGGGCTACCATGGGACTTGTATATGAGCTCACTGATCGAATGGTGGAGAAGATACAGACTATAGATGGCTCAGACTCCTCCAAGTTGGCTGATGTCAAAGCTTGTGTGTTAATAGGTGGGATATGATGCACTCTCCTTTACATGCAGCAGCTTTTGTTCTCCATCCTATTTGGAGAGAGAGAAATTCAGATGGTGATAAGGAGGTGCATGATGGTTGGATGGATGTCATTGAGCGGTACATGAAGTATGATGTTGAGAGGAAGTGCATTTTATTTGATGAGTTTGATGTTTACAAGTCCATGTCAGGCACATTTGCTCGGGCAATGGCGAAGGATGATAAGAGGATGCACCAAGGGGTGAAGTGGTGGGAGACATTTGGGGCTCACACTCCAAATTTGCAGCAGTTGGCTATTCGAGTGCTCTCGCAGGGGACATGTGCTTCTCCTTGTGAGAGGAACTGGAGCACATTCTCTCTTATACATACCAAAAGAAGGAATAGGCTTCTTCCAAAGAATACATAACAATTAGTATACATCCATACTAATTGCGACTGATCTCCAAAATCAAGGAAAGGGGATTTGAGAAGATAGAAGTGACCTTGGAAATGATCAACAAGGAGAAGGAAAGGCTGCTTGCTTCACAAGAGACTACAGAGGGAGAAGAGGAGATTCCAGCCGGACCAGCCCCTCTTGTTACAAGAAGGATGAATGTTGCTGTAGCTTCAAGCAGCTTCAGTATTTTGGAGTCCCATGGCGAGGCAGATGAGATTGACAGTGATGGGGATGAGGATGAGGAGGATGGCAGTGATGCTGATGATGATGAGGATGAGGCTCAGGATGAGGATGCACCTTGAGGCTTGAGCCTCATCAGTTGTGATGCATTTCAGTTTTGTTTCTTGGCTGTAGCCTGTGGCAGCTTGCAGGGCCCAGGCTGGCAGCCTTTTCAGTTTGTTATATGATGTTTTCCAGCTTGCCTTTGATGTAGTACCTGCAGCCTATAGGGCCCAGGATTCTTTCACTTTTCTAGTATCTACTACTTGCTACCTTTGATGATTGATCATGATGTTTTGGTGTCTATCACTATGTATCAGATGACAGAATCCAGTTCGTGGACTCTTCATGACTTTAAAATCAATAAAAGGTTGGAGTTTGAAGTTGAAAGTTTTGTAGTTCTCTCTCAGGTAAATGTGTACATTCTATATTTTTCTGATTTTTTGGGGGTAAAATTAGGGTAATGTATGATTCAGCCCCGGGGGCTGAACTGTCATGTGCACGGATTGGTATCTGACGTGTACTAGGTACACAAAACTAGCTCAGGTTAGCCTGGGGAGGCTTAGAGCTAGGCAGGCTTGATTCTCGGGTTGAGTGGCAAGGGTACGAACTATTTATAGGTCTTCGCTATTTTTGGCGCCGGGGCCCGAGTCTATAAAAGAGGCCCAAGGGGTTCAGTTCTCAGTGTGCAGTTGGGAGGTGCAGTTGGGAGCAAGTCTCGTTCCCAGGTGCTAGGTCTGATCCTGGATCGTGTCGCGGACGCACGCCTGCATCTTAGCGTAGCCCAAGGCCCAATGGCAGATCCAGGGCTTCACAGCGCCACCTGGTGGTATGGGACACCAGGCTGGTTAGGATCTGATTGGGAGTTCGTGCCAGTAGCTCAGCTCGTGGCTCGGAGGGGACATCTTTAGATTCGGGATCACATCCCGTAGATGTCACGGTTGGGTGGTGAGCAGCCTGCTCAATTCTGATGTTGTGTGTGGTTGTTTTGCAGATCAGGGGTTTCAGGAGTGCTGGGACGTGTCAGTTGGTATCAGAGCCAACTCCTGAGGTAGGAACTTCTGATGCCAGAATTTTGACGGATTTCTCTTCCAGGTATGCCCTAAAATTCGAAATTTCCTGCTGCGTTTTGGCTGACTACCTGGGGTAGAAGGGGTGAAGAGATATCTGGAAAAGGAAGAAGAAGAGGAGTGAGATAGAATCGAAATTTCTGAAGGCTACGGAGAGAAGTTTAGAGGGAGGAGAAAGAGAGCAGAAAAGAAGGAGCGATGTGCAGGAAAAAGACTGCAAGGGACGAAGGGATGCGGAGCTTAGGAAGGGGCGCAGTAGGCGAGGCAGTAGAGGCGGGACAGCCTGTGTAATAGGCTGTCCACAGCCTGCGCAACAGGCTGCGAACAGCCTGCGCCTAGGGCTGCGTGCAGCCTGCGTGGGAGGAAGGTGCTTTTTCCGAAAAAGCACCCCTCCAAAGCTGGAGGGGCTCAGGTGCTTTTTTCGAAAAAGCACCCCTCCAAAGCTGGAGGGGCTCAGCCTTTTTTGGAAGCCTAGCTTCCAAATAAGGCAGCCCTGCACCCTATATAGGTGGGGGTTGGGTGCTAGGCTACCCACAAGCAGCCTTGAGTATCGAGATCTCACCTCGAGTTTTGTGCCCAGCCAGCCTCGTCCGTACAGCCTGCGCCCTGTTTCGATCAGCTCCCCTACATCTGCCCTTGCCTGCGTCAGCCCTGCACAGCTCCCGCAGCTTCTGTACCAGTCCTTACAGCTTCAGCGACAGCCGTACAGCCTGTACGGACTGTCCCACCTGCTCCTGTACCTGCTGCTGCTCCGAACAGCGACTACGCCAGTACCTGCAGCCACCGTACGGCCTGCGCCAGCAGCCGTACAGGCCACGTCAGCAGTCCGCACAGTTTCTACTGCAGCCTGCGCATCTGGTTTGCGGGTTCGGGGAGGCTCCGTGACTCTGCGTCTTCCGATTCACCAGATTTCAGCATCTCCTTCCGTCAACTTCATCTGGGACGTGTCAGTTGGCGGGGCCACACAAAGAATGAGTGTCCTAAGCGGAAGAACCAAAAGTTGGTGCTAGGACCGAAGCTCCAGGCGGGTCCACGTACCCCAGCCAAGGGAGCCAACCAAGTCACGATGACAAGTATTTCAGTAAATGTCATTACCTGCCCCCTTTCTTGTAATTGTACTTTCAATACTTCGTTGTTTGGTTCCCATGATCTTTTCCGAGTTTATGGAGAAGTTAGGGACCAACAGGTTCACATTCTCTTTGATCCGGGCAGCTCTCACAATTTTGTTAATTACAAATTTGTGCAGAAGATGGGGCTGTCCACAGTACCTAGCGACCACACCTACGAGGTGCAGCTTCCAGCTGGGAAGCAGTTTTGGGATCGCAAGGTTGAAGCGCTTCCCATCCGGATTCAAGCCTACACAGGAGCTCTCACATGTTATGTTATGCATCTAGAGCATGTAGACTTGCTGATCGGGATAGAGTGGTTTAAAACCCACAATATCCAGATCGGATGGACGGAGCATACGCTTTCTTTTGTAGACAAGGACACCCAATTTTGTATTCAGTGTGATAAGATTCCCCCTTCTCAGGGGCCTATTGTATGCAGCTTCGGAATATATTAAACAATTCTCATTATGATGTCTATCAGTGTGTTTTGATTCCACTTTCTTCATTTGTTGTTTCGGTCATTAACAAGAATGAATTAAGTGTGTTTGAACACCGGGAATTGAGAATGTTGTTAGATAATTTTAAAGACGTATTCCCAGCTCAACTGCCGGAAGGTTTACCTCCAGAACGGGCAGTAGATCATCGCATAGACTTAGTCCCAGGGGCTCAACCTATCAGTGTACCACCTTATAGGATGAGCCAGGTAGAGGAGGATGAGTTAGCTATCCAGCTTCAGGATTACCTGAATATGGGCTATATCCGCCCAAGTAAATCACCTTGGGGTGCACCTGTCCTCTTAAGAAAGAAGAAAGATTCTTCCTGGAGAATGTGTATAGATTATATATAAACGATTAAATAAAGTCACAATTAAGAACCGCTATCCTTTACCTCGTTCTGATGATTTAATAGACCGTTTGGCCGGAGCGAAGTATTTCACTAAGATTGATTTGCGTACGGGTTATCACCAAATCCGTATCTATGCTAAACACATAGATAGGACCGCATTCCGGACTAGGTATGGTCATTACGAGTTCCTCGTATTACCTTTTGGTTTGACCAATGCTCCTGCTACTTTTCAGCAGATGATGAACGATTTGTTCAGAGATTATCTGGGCAAATTTGTTGTCGTGTTCTTAGATGATATCTTGGTATATAGTAAAACGCTTGAGGATCATATAGGACACCTCCGGGTTGTCTTACTTGTTCTAAGACAGCATAAGCTTTATGCCAAGATGAGTAAATGTGACTTCTTTATGAAGGAGATCATTTACTTAGGACACAAGATTTCTTCTAAAGGTATTAGCATTGATCTGGATCGTATCCAGAAGGTTTTAGAATGGCCTATCCCTCAGACTGTGAAACAACTTCGTTCCTTCCTAGGATTTACGGTATTTCTTCGGAAGTCAGTGCGTGATTATTCACGTATCACGGCACCCTTGACCAACATATTGAAAGGTCGTGGACGCAGGTCTACTCAGCCGATCCCTTGGAATGATGCAATGAACAAGGCTTTTGAAACCTTGAAGTTTTCTATCAAGGAAGCACCCGTTCTTGCATTACCCGATCCTACCCGGCCTTATGTTTTAGAGGCCGATGCTAGTGATTATGCGATTGGGGCAGCTCTATTCCAGGAGGGATAACCTGTAGCTTTTGAGAGTAAGAAGCTAGACGACACTCAGTATCGTTGGCCCACACTTGAGAAGGAACTTAATGCAGTAGTATATGCTCTCAAGGTTTGGAGACACTACTTGTATGGTTCAAAGTTCCTTGTATTGACTGATCACCAGTCAATTAAGTATGTGTGTGATGGATCAGAATTGAGAGGAAGGAAAGCTAGATGGGCAAAGTTAATGCAAGATTTTGATTTCGAAATACGTTATCGTAAGGGTTCGTTGAATAGTGTGGCGGATGCCTTAAGTCGAGTTAAGTGTGTAAATGCTTTGTCATTTACGGAAATATCCTCAGACCTATTTCAATCCTTGAGAGGGCTATATGCAACTGATAGTCATTTCAGTTCTTATTGGCAGAGAGTCCAGGATGGGAGCTCCATGGTTGACCAGGACTCAGGGATTGTGCCACCTAGGATACAGGCGGCGGGAGGTCAGTGGATGATTAGGAACGGCTTGCTGTTCCGAAATGAAAAGATTTGTGTGCCTGATGTTCTGGACCTTAAATCCAAGATTCTCTGGAAGTGTCACGATGCTCCTAGTGCGGGACATCCAGGTATACATAGGACTCTGTCTCTTGTGAAGCATACCTTTTATTGGCCTAAGATGCGTGCATTTATAGAGAACTATGTAGTAGGTTGCCGGGTTTGTCAGGTTACTAAGGGTGAACGCCTTAGAAGCGCGGGCTTATTACAGCCTTTACAGATTCCAGGTAATAAATGGGAAAGTATTTCCATGGATTTTATTACTGGTTTGCCTCGAACGCGCAAGGGTCATGACTCTATTTGGGTCATAGTTGACCGTTTGACAAAAATGGCTAGATTCTTACCTACAAGAACAACTATTTCAGCTGTTCAGTTGGCTCACGAGTTTGTGGACCACTTGTTCAAGCTGTATGGTTTGCCATCTGACATAGTCAGTGACAGGGACTCAAAGTTTACAAGTAACTTTTGGACACTTGTATTTGAGAAGTTAGAAACTACTCTAAGTATGAGTTCCTCGGATCATGCACAATCCGATGGCAGTACAGAGAAGGTCAACCAGTTGGTTGAAGACATGCTTTGGGCATATGTATCTAAGAGACAGTCTTCATGGGAAGATTATCTACCCATGATTGAATTTGCTTACAACAGTGCAAAGCATTCTAGTACAGGTTATAGTCCTTTTATGCTTATGTACGGGTTTCAACCTAAGTCACCAGTTATGGTAGGATTAAAAGGGATTCAAAATGATGCTGCTAAGAACTTCTTGCAAGACATGCAGGAAATGTTGCAGTTTGCCAAGGAGTCTATTAGAAGTGCCCAAGATCGGGACAGATTTTATGCTAATAGACATCGTTCACCCAGAGAGTTCTCTGAAGGAACGATGGTATATTTGAGAATTCCTAAGGAATCCAAGAGCCTAAGTACTGGTTTGGTTCCGAAATTATCCCCCAGATACTGTGGCCCATTCAAGGTCATTAAAAGAATTGGACCAGTTGCATATCGACTAGAATTGCCTCCTGATGTTAAAGTACATCCAGTCTTTCATGTCAGTAGACTGAAAGAAGTATTGGGTGCAGCTGATCAACTTGTTTCTCCTCATGAGATTATAGAAGTTACAGATTTGACTTTTATTCCTCACGAACCTGAATCTATTCTTGAATTTCGTGAAAGACAGATTCGAAATCGTACTATCACGGAATACAAGATTAAGTGGAAAGATCGTGTTGAGGAGGATGCAACATGGGAGACATTACAAAACCTCCAAAGAACATTTTCAGATTTCTTAGCGAACTCAGGAGTGAGTTCTTAGAGGAGGGGGAGTATGTCATGTGCACGGATTGGTATCTGACGTGTACTAGGTACACAGAACTAGCTCAGGTTAGCCTGGGGAGGCTTAGAGCTAGGCAGGCTTGATTCTCGGGTTGAGTGGCAAGGGTACGAACTATTTTTAGGTCTTTGCTATTTTTGGCGCCGGGGCCCGAGTCTATAAAAGAGGCCCAGGGGGTTCAGTTCTCAGTGTGCAGTTGGGATGTGCAGTTGGGAGCAAGCCTCGTTCCCAGGTGCTAGGTCTAATCCTGAGTCGCGTACGCGCGCCTGCATGCGCGCCTGTATTTTAGCGTAGCCCAAGGCCCAGTGGCAGATCCAGGGCTTCACAGCGCCACCTGGTGGTATGGGACACCAGGCTAGTTTGGATCTGATTGGGAGTTTGTGCCAATAGCTCAACTCGTGGCTCGGAGGGGACATCTCCTGATTCGGGATCACATCTCGTAGATGTCACGGTTGGGTGGTGAGCAGCCTGCTCAGTTCTGATGTTGTGTGTGGTTGTTTTGCAGATCAGGGGTTTCAGGAGTGCTGGGACGTGTCAGTTTGATTCTCGGGTTGAGTGGCAAGGGTACGAACTATTTTTAGGTCTTTGCTATTTTTGGCGCCGGGGCCCGAGTCTATAAAAGAGGCCCAGGGGGTTCAGTTCTCAGTGTGCAGTTGGGAGCAAGTCTCATTCCCAAGTGCTAGGTCTGATCCTGGATTGAGTCGCGGACACGCGCCTGCATTTTAGCGTAGCCCAAGGCCCAGTGGCAGATCCAGGGCTTCACAGCGCCACCTGGTGGTATGGGACACCAGGCTGGTTTGGATCTGATTGGGAGTTCGTGTCAGTAGCTCAGCTCGTGGCTCGGAGGGGACATCTCCTGATTCGGGATGACATCCCGTAGATGTCACGGTTGGGTGGTGAGCAGCCTGCTCAGTTCTGATGTTGTGTGTGGTTGTTTTGCAGATCAGGGGTTTCAGGATGCTGGGACGGTTTTCTTCTGCTCCATCTTCCTCTGTGCTTCGTTTCAGTCAGTTATTTCTCTCCGTTTGTAATCAAATCAGATTTCAGCTATGTCTGATGCTCCAAATCCCGAGTTCACCATGGGAGAGCAGGACCTAGATTACACTCCAGTGGGAGAGGACGATCAGGGTCTCTATGACGACCTGATAACTAAGAAAGCCTTCAGTGAGTTTACGACTGCTCTTGATGGTAAATTTGAGCAGGTCAACGCTAATCAATCGGGGTTGACACAGCAACTCCAAGGGATACAAGCAACTCTGACTCTTCTGGCTAGCACGGTTCAGGCACTCACGCATGTGGATGCCATGGCTTCCGTGCTAGGCCCGAATATCACTCCGGATCCTTTTCCAGGTGACCAAAAATCAAGAACAAAGGAGGTAGTTGACACTTGGTTGCACAAGTGGCAAGTACACTTCCAATTCCACCCCTATCCAGATGAGAAAAAGATTCAGCTTGCAGCAGGGTTTATGTCAGGTAAAGCCTTGCTTTGGTGGAAAGAACTCCAGCCTAAGCCTGATACTTGGACAGAATTTGAGGGTATCTTCAGGAAGGAGTTCCTGAAGAAGGAAGATGACTACGATATCGTCGGCAAGCTCAAGGCCCTCGATATGTCAAAATTAAATTTAACCTTTGAAGTTTATCTTCAAAGATTTAGGGATCTGCAAACCAGGGCCACTAAAATGGATCCTGTAACCTTGTTAGGTTTTTTCGTGGATGGTTTGCCAGACTCCTATAAGTTACAGATTAAGAATAACAAGTGCACAACGTTGCAGAAGGCCATGACATATGCGCGCATATATGATGATACCATGGCCGGTACCAAGGCAACCACAGTTACCGAAACGAGTGGAAAGAACAAACGCAAGTTCTTTCAGCATGCGACTGGTATTAGGGAGACGAAGTCTACGGACAACGCCTCCAGGAAAAGCTTAACTCCTGCGAAGAATGGTAAGGCCCGTTTCCTTCGCACTCTCAGGCTCAAGAAAGAAGGCCGATGCTTTTATTGCGAGGAGCGGGGCCACAGAAAGAATGAGTGTCCTAAGCGGAAGAACCAAAAGTTGGTGCTAGGACCGAAGCTCCAGGCGGGTCCACGTACCGTAGCCAAGGGAGCCAACCAAGTCACGATGACAGGTATTTCAGTAAATGTCATTACCTGCCCCCTTTCTTGTAATTGTACCTTTAATACTTCGTTGTTTGGTTCCCATGATCTTTTCCGAGTTTATGGAGAAGTTAGGGACCAACAGGTTCACATTCTCTTTGATCCCGGCAGCTCTCACAATTTTGTTAATTACAAATTTGTGCAGAAGATGGGGCTGTCCACAGTACCTAGCGACCACACCTACGAGGTGCAGCTTCCAGCTGGGAAGCAGTTTTGGGATCGCAAGGTTGAAGCGCTTCCCATCCGGATTCAAGCCTACACGGGAGCTCTCACATGTTATGTTATGCATCTAGAGCATGTAGACTTGTTGATCGGGATAGAGTGGTTTAAAACCCACAATATTCAGATCGGGAGGATGGAGCATACGCTTTCTTTTGTAGATAAGGACACCCAATTTTGTATTCAGTGTGATCAAATCCCCCCTTCTCAGGGGCCTATTGTATCTGCGATGCAGCTTCGGAATATATTAAACAATTCTCATTATGATGTCTATCAGTGTGTTTTGATTCCACTTTCTTCATTTGTTGTTTCGGTAATTAACAAGAATGAATTAAGTGTGTTTGAACACCGGGAATTGAGAATGTTGTTAGATAATTTTAAGGACGTATTCCCAGCTCAACTGCCGGAAGGTTTACCTCCAGAACGGGCAGTAGATCATCGCATAGACTTAGTCCCAGGGGCTCAACCTATCAGTGTACCACCTTATAGGATGAGCCAGGTAGAGGAGGATGAGTTAGCTATCCAGCTTCAGGATTACCTGAATATGGGCTATATCCGCCCAAGTAAATCACCTTGGGGTGCACCTGTCCTCTTAAGAAAGAAGAAGGATTCTTCCTCGAGAATGTGTATAGATTATAAACGATTAAATAAAGTTACAATTAAGAACCGCTATCCTTTACCTCGTTCTGATGATTTGATAGACTGTTTGGCCGGAGCGAAGTATTTCACTAAGATTGATTTGCGTACGGGTTATCACCAAATCCGTATCTATGCTAAACACATAGATAGGACCGCATTCCGGACTAGGTATGGTCATTACGAGTTCCTCGTATTACCTTTTGGTTTGACCAATGCTCCTGCTACTTTTCAGCAGATGATGAACGATTTGTTCAGGGATTTTATGGGCAAATTTGTTGTAGTGTTCTTAGATGATATTTTGGTATATAGTAAAACGCTTGAGGATCATATAGGACACCTCCGGGTTGTCTTACTTGTTCTAAGACAACATAAGCTTTATGCCAAGATGAGTAAATGTGACTTCTTTATGAAGGAGATCATTTACTTAGGACACAAGATTTCTTCTGAAGGTATTAGCATTGATCTGGATCGTATCCAGAAGGTTTTAGAATGGCCTATCCCTCAGACTGTGAAACAACTTCGTTCTTTCCTAGGATTTACGGTATTTCTTCGGAAGTCAGTGCGTGATTATTCACATATCACGGCACCCTTGACCAACATATTGAAAGGTCGTGGACGCAGGTCTACCCAGCCGATCCCTTGGAATGATGCAATGAACAAGGCTTTTGAAACCTTGAAGTTATCTATCAAGGAAGCACCCGTTCTTGCATTACCCGATCCTACCCGGCCTTATGTTTTAGAGGCCGATGCGAGTGATTATGCGATTGGGGCAGCTCTATTCCAAGAGGGCAGACCTGTAGCTTTTGAGAGTAAGAAGCTAGACGACACCCAGTATCGTTGGCCCACACTTGAGAAGGAACTTTATGCTGTAGTGTATGCTCTCAAGGTTTGGAGACACTACTTGTATGGTTCAAAGTTCCTTGTATTGACTGATCACCAGTCAATTAAGTATGTGTGTGATGGATCAGAATTGAGAGGAAGGAAAGCTAGATGGGCAGAGCTAATGCAGGATTTTGATTTCGAAATACGTTATCGTAAGGGTTCGTTGAATAGTGTGGCGGATGCCTTAAGTCGAGTTAAGTTTGTAAATGCTTTGTCATTTACGGAAATATCCTCAGACCTATTTCAATCCTTGAGAGGGCTATACGCAACTGATAGTCATTTCAGTTCTTATTGGCAGAGAGTCCAGGATGGGAGCTCCATGGTTGACCAGGACTCAGGGATTGTCCCACCTAGGATACAGGCGGCAGGAGGTCAGTGGATGATTAGGAACGGCTTGCTGTTTCGAAATGAAAAGATTTGTGTGCCTGATGTTCTGGACCTTAAATCCAAGATTCTCTGGGAGTGTCATGATGCTCCTAGTGTGGGACATCCAGGTATACATAGGACTTTGTCTCTTGTGAAGTATACCTTTTATTGGCCTAAGATGCGTGCATTTATAGAGAACTATGTAGTAGGTTGCCAGGTTTGTCAGGTTACTAAGGCTGAACGCCTTAGGAGCGCGGGCTTATTACAGCCTTTACAGATTCCAGGTAATAAATGGGAGAGTATTTCCATGGATTTTATTACTGGTTTACCTCGAACGCGCAAGGGTCATGACTCTATTTGGGTCATAGTTGACCGTTTGACAAAAATGGCTAGATTCTTACCTACAAGAACAACTATTTCAGCTGTTCAGTTGGCTCACGAGTTTGTGGACCACTTGTTCAAGCTGTATGGTTTGCCATCTGACATAGTCAGTGACAGGGACTCAAAGTTTACAAGTAACTTTTGGACACTTGTATTTGAGAAGTTGGAAACTACTCTAAGTATGAGTTCCTTGGATCATGCACAATCTGATGGCAGTACAGAAAAGGTCAACCAGTTGGTTGAAGACATGCTTCGGGCAAATGTATCTAAGAGACAGTCTTCATGGGAAGATTATCTACCCATGATTGAATTTGCTTACAACAGTGCAAAGCATTCTAGTACAGGTTATAGTCCTTTTATGCTTATGTACGGGTTTCAACCTAAGTCACCAGTTATGGTTGGATTAACAGGGATTCAAAATGATGCTGCTAAGAATTTCTTGCTAGACATGCAGGAAATGTTGCAGTTTGCCAAGGAGTCTATTAGAAGTGCCCAAGATCGGGACAGATTTTATGCTAATAGACATCGTTCACCCAGAGAGTTCTCTGAAGGAACGATGGTATATTTGAGAATTCCTAAGGAATCCAAGAGCCTAAGTACTGGTTTGGTTCCGAAATTATCCCCCAGATACTGTGGCCCATTCAAGGTCATTAAAAGAATTGGACCAGTTGCATATCGACTAGAATTGCCTCCTGATGTTAAAGTACATCTAGTCTTTCATGTCAGTAGACTGAAAGAAGTATTGGGTGCAGCTGATCAACTTGTTTCTCCTCATGAGATTATAGAAGTTACAGATTTGACTTTTATTCCTCACGAACCTGAATCTATTCTTGAATTTCGTGAAAGACAGATTCGAAATCGTACTATCACGGACTACAAGATTAAGTGGAAGGATCGTGTTGAGGAGGATGCAACATGGGAGACATTACAAAACCTCCAAAGAACATTTCCAGATTTCTTAGCGAACTCAGGAGTGAGTTCTTAGAGGAGGGGGAGTATGTCATGTGCACGGATTGGTATCTGACGTGTACTAGGTACACAGAACTAGCTCAGGTTAGCCTGGGGAGGCTTAGAGCTAGGCAGGCTTGATTCTCGGGTTGAGTGGCAAGGGTACGAACTATTTATAGGTCTTCGCTATTTTTGGCGCCGGGGCCCGAGTCTATAAAAGAGGCCTAGGGGGTTCAGTTCTCAGTGTGCAGTTGGGAGCAAGTCTCGTTCCCAGGTGCTAGGTCTGATCCTGGATCGTGTCGCGGACGCGCGCCTGCATCTTAGCGTAGCCCAAGGCCCAGTGGCAGATCCAGGGCTTCACAGCGCCACCTGGTGGTATGGGACACCAGGCTGGTTAGGATCTGATTGGGAGTTCGTGCCAGTAGCTCAGCTCGTGGCTCGGAGGGGACATCTTCTGATTCGGGATCACATCCCGTAGATGTCACGGTTGGGTGGTGAGCAGCCTGCTCAATTCTGATGTTGTGTGTGGTTGTTTTGCAGATCAGGGGTTTCAGGAGTGCTGGGACGTGTCATGAACCATACTCCAATCATACTTCCGTACCCATATGACGTATGCGTATGGTCACATATGGAAAAAACTATGCCTACAGATATGCTGACGAAGAGTCTACCTAGTCAGCGGTTTAAGTATTGTCGTGTATTGATGGGCATTGGATAGTCAGCACGATCACATTTGCTTCGCAGATTCACTTAGTCCCATCATCATCTAGAATTTAAGCAGGAGGGAATGTCACATGCACCCATACATTAGGGAGTATGGTGACACACAGTCTGACCCACTTGTCGTATGCTGTGACCTCATTGTGAGCCCTAGTCTAGGGATAAGTTAGGCACGAGCTACGACATCCGTTCCCAGTGTTAAGCAACTACAATCCCCAATTTAGGGGCAAACATACCAGCAGCCAGCAGGGCCATGCTGTTGGCCAGAATCAGGCCGACCAACTGGTCTAGCCGACCTAGAATTGGCGGACCAGCTGGCCAGCCCACCGACCAGCTGGCCGACCTCCTGGGCCAGGCCTATAAAAGACTCCCTACCCCTCACTCTCATTGAACTGGACCTGCAGCTGCTCCTCACCTCCTCCATCCTTTGCTGCAGCCCCTCCTGCTCCAGATCTACTCCTCTGCTCCAGTTCTGCCCCAACTCCTCTGTCTCTCTATTCCTCTCCTTCAGATCTAGCCCTGGACCTCCAACTGCTGCTCCAGATCTGCTCCTGACTGCTGCCTGACAAGCTTCCACATTTCTCCTCTTCATCTGCTGCCATCCTCTCCTACCTCTAGGGCAGCTCCAGCCCTTCATCATCTTCATCATCATCGAGCTACTCGGAGGACTGCTTTTTGCTCCCTCTGCTGCTATCTTTTCTACAGTTTCTCTACATGGAATCATCTTTCTGATTCACCTTAGCCACGGTCCTTGAGACACGACGGCTTGAGGTTCTTGTATTCTGTTTTTCATATTACCAAACAGGCACTATGTTTTCTGAGTTCCGTTCTTCAGTTGTGTCTGAGTATCGTCTATTTTTGATCGCTCCACTGCAAACCCTATCGTTTCTCTATATGGTATCAGAGCCATGGTGATCTAAAGACCCCAGATCTCTGGTGATCTCAAGATCCTGCTTCTTCATGGAGGCCATAGGTACGGGGAGCATCACTCCTATGAACATATCAGTTTCCTCTTCATTCCGCTGTGCACTATGGGAGAGAACTCCATCTTCTACTCCCATCCCTCCCTCCCTTTCTAAACTCCATCTTCTACTCCCATCTCGGGCACACACTGGCTCATTGTTCAGCTACGACCTTTTCCTTTGGCGGAATCCCACCATCTCTGGATTATCAGTGCTGCTACGAGATATTTGTTCTTTACCTTTGCTTTTCCCTTCACCTTTCGGCGGTGAAAGGGGGTGGCTTATTCTCTCGAGCTTCACAGTGTTCTTATTTCTGCTGATCATACGTGTAACTAAGACACTTGAGGAAGTGAACAATTCCCTTGCAAGGGCACTCCTCTTGTGACCTTTGAATTTTTGCATTGCATCTCTTGGGCATTTCGCAAAGATAGCCACCGTCGACATCTCTACACGAAGCTCCAAGCACACAATGTCTGCCCCTCCAAATTGGCAATTGAGAGGGGGTGTTAAGCAACTACAATCCCCAATTTAGGGGCAAACATACCAACAGCCAACAGGGCCATGCCGTCAGTCAGAATCAGGCCGACTAGCTGGTCTGGCCGACCCAGAGCTGGCCGACCAGCTGGCCAGGCCACCGACCAGCTGGCCGACCTCCTGGGTCAGGCCTATAAAAGACTCCCTACCCCCTCACTCTCATTGAACTGGACCTGCAGCTGCTCCTCACCTCCTCCATCCTTTGTTGCAGCCCCTCCTACTCCAGATCTACTCCTCTGCTCCAGTTTTGCCCCAACTCCTCTGTCTCTCTATTCCTCTCCTTCAAATCTAGCCCTGGACCTCCAGCTGCTGCTCCAGATCTGCTCCTGACTGCTGCCTAACAAGCTTCCACATTTCTCCTCTTCATCTGCTGCCATCCTCTCCTACCTCTAGGGCAGCTCTAGCCCTTTGTCATCTTCGTCATCATCGAGCTACTCGGAAGACTGTGTTTCGCTCCCTCTGCTGCTATCTTTTCTACAGTTTCTCTACATGGAATCATCTTTCTGATTCACCTTAGCCACGGTCCTTGAGACACGACGGCTTAAGGTTCTTGTATTCAGTTTTTCATATTACCAAACAAACAGTTTTTCATATTACCAAACAAACACTATGTTTTTCTGAGTTCCGTTCTTCAGTTGTGTCTGAGTATTGTCTATTTTTTATCGCTCCACTGCAAACCCTATCGTTTCTCTATACCCAGTTCCCAAAGTCACAAGTCATGGTGGAGTAGTTTGGGTCACTAGGGCAAAGTGTTGCGAGGTATCCACCTAGCAACAAGTTTGGAAGAGGGGATGTCACATGCACCATGGTCAAGCCTAGGTGGAAATGAGAATTGGCTGCCTAGCCTTTCTGAAATGGCCCAAAAGGGCCTAGTTTTATATGCAAGGGCCAACAGCCTGGTCTTCAAAAACCGACCAGCCAGTCGGTTGTGCTGGCCTATGGTGGTTGGCTCCCAACCCTATACAAGGGGCCTTCAACGCCCCTTTTCACTCACTCAACCTTCCTTATTTCAGGACTCATCTCCTAGCCTCCAGCCAGCATATGTGCGAGGTTTTGGTGTCCTATTACCGCAGCATAGTTCCATCTCTTGCATACGTGGTTGGGGACGTGGTCTCAGCACAGTTTTGTAAGCCGATTTGGCATCATGTACAAATAAAGCAGTTTACTATAGTTAGGTTATTCTCTCGTGTCTCTCATGCTTGAGTTTGCCTTTTATATTCATCTATTTTTCCGCACAGCAAATCTCTGCATGTTACAGTCATCTAGGTGAAAAAATTGTTGTAAACGAGAAACATCAGACATTGAGTGATTCCTTAAACTCTCTCAAAGATCTATTTTCATCTGCATATGTTTAGCCCTATCCATAGGTTGGTGGATATTAGCTTTCGCAAGCGCTTGTATCTCTCACATCTGAACAAAATAGTTTGCAGCACTTGAGGTATTCCAACGCAGTTGGATTCACTGGTCTATAAGCATAGTTCAACTCGAATGGACTCATGTTTGTAGAGGAATTTGTTCTATCATTGTAGGCAAACTCCAATAATGGTAACTACTTGTTCCATGTATGACCTCAATGATACATATGTTCTTAGCAGATCATCGAAAGTCTGGTTGACTCTCTTCATCTAGCTGTCTTTCTTCCTTGGATGATCCCCAATACTTATTCCCAACTTAGTTCCTAGTGCATCGAACACAGCAATCCAAAAGTAACTGGTAAATCTAGTATCTATTTCTAACCCTATGGATTTAGGTAATCCATGGAGACAAAATGTATGATTAATAAGAAAATCTGCCACTTGTGGGGCGCTAATAGATTTCCTAGTTGGAATGAAGTGAGCCATCTTGGTAAGACAATTAACCAATACAAGGATAGAATCATATCCACCTTGTGTTGTAGGCAGATGAATTATAAAGCTATGGAAATGCTCCCATATGGCTGATGGTACCTACAAGAGACGCAAAGGGCTAAGTGCTTTTACCCGCTCGGCCTTACTCACTTGACACGAGAACACCGTGTCACGTATTTATGTATATGCTGTTGTTTTGCACAAAAGAAATCTCATTTCATGGGATCGTATGTCTTCTCGACACGTGGATGTCCCGCACATGGGCTATTATGTCACCATCAAAGGACCCTTTCCTTGAGATCATTTTAACTAGGTACAACTACCTTGCTATTATGTTTTAGCATACCATCCTCTAGATGTCAAGGCGTCTATTACCTCGGGTTTAATCACAATAGCCGTAGGCCAAAAGCTTTGGACAAACTCATTCACTATCTGCATCTTCTTTATCTTGGTCATTAGAGAACTCTATAATACCGTGAAACTCATATTATGCATAATGCATGACAACGCATTCACAACCTTATTTTTCCTCCCTCTTCAATACTAAATCTTTTTATTAAACTCTTGCATGAGCTCTACCATTCTAACTTGGCGGCCACTCAAGTCAAGTTGTTTACAAAAATACTTCAAAGTATCGTGGTCCACATCCACGTAAAAAGTTTGAACCATACAGGTAATGCCTCCATGCTTTCAAGGCATGAATTAAATGTACAACTCTTGTTCATGAGTTGTTGAATTACGCTGAGAGGGAGAAAGCTTTTTGCTATCAAAGGCTATTGGCCTTTCTCTTGGAGAAGAACCGCTCCTACTGCAATGCCACTTGCATCAATTTCATGAAAAATGATTTTAGGATCAACAATTTTTAACATTGGACTTGGGGCCATCTTCCTCTTTATATTGTTAAAAGTATCTTGTTTATTTTCTCGCCTCACAAAAGGTACTTTATTTGAGGTTAAGTTAGTCAATGGCGATCCTTTGATATGTCATTGATAAAATTGGATAAATCCTAAGAATGATTGGCCTTCTTTGGATTCATTTCACTCCATCAAGAGTAATAATGAACCCGAGATAATGAAGTTTAACCATGCACAGCATGATTTTGTTTCTATTTATAAATAGACTGGCTTTCCTCAAAGTATTGACACTTTCTTTAAGTGGTTGTGATGCTCAGCAATACTTTTGTTGTAGATAAGAATATTGTCAGTATAGTGTACTACGAGCTTCTTGATATACGGTATAACAAGTCATTCATAAGCATTACAAATGTTGTCAGAGCATTGGTAAGCCCAAATGGCATGACCAAAAACTCGTATTGTCCAAACTTGCTCTTGAAAGCAGTTTTATGTACATTCTCCATTCTAACCCGAATGTGATGATAGCCACTTTTTTTTTTCGAAAAAATTACTTCATTAAGTATGAATGAAAACGGCAAAGCAAGCTCAAGTGCGAGAGTACATCATGCCATGCATGAGAAGAAAAACCAGCTCAAAATGAGCTAACCAAAATCCAAGGTGAAGATTGAAAGTTGAAGGGGACTCAGATAAGAAAGGAGATCCTTTCCAAACTTTGAAAAAAGTACCTCTCCTGGTAGTAGCTGCTGTGTAGGATCCCTGCATTCTTTCCCAGATGACCACCAATTTGTGTATAGTATCAGTCCATATACTAGCCATATACATCGCCTCCGTACATCTGGTCCTCCAAATATGCCAAGTTGCATTGCTATCCAGAATCTCCCATGATGTGTCCCTTGAGGCATGAGCAGCTCTGAAAGGAGTGAAGGGAACATCCTGGAGACAACAAGAGTCCACATAGTATCATCATATAATGAAGGCTGAGTTTGAGTCATGTCCCTCGAAAAACACTTGAGGGCCAGTAAGAGATAACCATGCCATTGATCCCCAAGCCATGAATAAGGGTGCTTTATGAAATATGCTAAAAATCCTAGCAATACCCTTTCAAATCATCCTCGCCTGTCTGCACTCCCAGAGGCAATGCTGAACTAACTCCACTGCTGTGTGGCATCGAGGACAAGTAGGGTCAGAGCCCCGAACCTGGATCTCCACAGGTTCACTGCAATCCCTCCATGCATAGAAAGCCAAAAAAAAAGAGTGATCTTTCTATTCCTGAGGGATTTCCAGAGCCTCCTCCAAAAGTTTTTCTGCATCTCTGCAGAAATTCGAAAACTATCCCAATGAGGAGGTCTGGAGGGCCTCCAACCTCTTCTACTAAGCTGAAATCTCCTGGCATTTCTGACTGTGTAATGAAAGAAGAGATGATCTTCTCTTGTTGCCCTTCTTCAATCCACTCCCACTCTCGTGGGTCCCACTGCAAGAACCTAATGGAGGAACCACCATACAACCGTAGTCTCCAAGACCTAAGTGCCAGGAGAACAGGGTTAGGATCAAGATACTTCTAAGAGTCCTAGTTATCAACATGTTGTACAAGATTAATGATGCTTCACACATCCACAAGGGTTTTCTAACACTTGATGGGTCTTCAGTATCCATGGTTTATGCTTGAAACCTTTAGATTGGCTTTGGGGGTGAGCCTTGATGAGTTGGGCAACGATGCTTAGCTTAATGAGGGCAGATCAAGATAACATAGTGTTTAATCGTGACGTGGATGTGATCTTGAGGATCCCTAATATTTGAGTGTTAGGTTTAGCACCTTGATCACACACGTGCACATTAGATAGAGCACATCGAGGTTTAAAGGATGGATTCAATTTGGGTGAAATCTGCTCGAGGGTCTGCATAACTTTTGTAATTGAAGCTGAGCATCATTCTAATAAAGAAATATACCTAGGATTAGACCAGGTAGGGGGTGCACCTCATTCATACCCCATCGGGTGACAAACTCTTTTCCCTTCTCTTTCCATTCCTTTGTGTGAATTTTGAATGATATGTGTGTGGATGTTCATGTAAAAATAATTGCTATTTAAAGTTCTAAGTTTATTGAGTAATTTAACTAAAAATTTATTGAGTAATTTAAAGATCTAAGTTTATTGAGTAATTTGACTGAAAATTGCGCTTCTCAATAAGCACAATTCGGACAATCAACCGATGAGGTTACTCCTCCAAGTTCTATTGCTTTTGTTTTACTTTATCCATACAGTCCAATGGTGTGGGTCTAAAGAGATCACTATGGTTTTTTTTTTTTTAAACACTCTGTGCAAAACTATAAAGCTTTAAATTTACAACCACTAAATATGTACCCTTTCCTTATACTAGGGAATTACATGCAACCTAAATAGCTACAAAAGACCTTGAAAAACCAAGCAATCCCAAATCTAAACAAAGCTAATTTCAAAAAGGGATAGAAATCTCCTTGAACTTTTGTGAAAGGTATACAAACCGAATAGCTTCCAAAACTTGCACGCTGTTACAACATCGCTAGACTCACCATCTGGATAATTAGTCGCACTGAATCCTTCGTTCGTTACAAACTGCTGCGTGACATCCCAAATGCTTTAAATGCCATGGTCCACATTGAATGACAACCTGTCCACATTGAATAACAACCTCCCCTACACTGCTCACAATTCTCTGATGTCATTACTTTAACCGAACCCTTTGTTTTGAGATTGGTCTTTGCAGAGCAACGGCCAGCTAAACCATCCACCCAAATATAACATAATATTGAATTACCAAATCCACGCTAAATTTTGCGACTGGTGGCCAGCTGCCTTCCTCAACTTTGATGCCAAATTGAAAAGATAACCATTCTGAGAATTTCATCATGTAGAATACAGGGCAATGCTGCAACATTTACCCTCCCAACAAATCTCGACAACCAAAATCATTTTCACGTACGTTTTTCATTTTGTTTCTTTTTAGGCTACAAAGTCCCATTTTCCTAGAGGGATCTGGATGCCACGCCTCATTCTTTGATGCACCTCTTACCACTTCTTGGAATACACTTAGTTCACTTGCTTTTAGGTACATTTTCACAATTAGCTGCACTAAGGCTTTTGGCCTTGGATCAATCTAGTCAATGTCATCAGCTCATTGACGACCTTGGCATTATAACCTTTTGACCATAATACATAATGCGTAACACAAAATACTATATTAATGTCGGTCCTTTAAAACTGACCCTTACATATCTCGACTAGAGCATAATACTTCACGGTTGCATCCATGCTCTTTAATCGAGAGCTCCCCAAAATTTTGAGGATCTTATTGCACCTAGCTACCTGCTGAGAAGTCAGATTTAATAGAAGTACATCAAGTCAAGCAAGTTGGAATCTTCTGAAAGGACTGGCTTCCTTGGACCTTATACCCCTTTGCTATGGAGCCCATTCATGTTCCAAGACGCTAGGTGTAAGCTCATGATGACGATGATTGTGGTTTGAATAGTTGCTTGTTTGGGGGAGTTGAAGTCAAAGATGAAGTCTAAGAAGACGTGGACTCACGGAGTTGTTCGCTGTTGGTTTGATGCTGAGTCTTCCACCCTATAGTGTGACAACGAAGCATTAGAGTCAAGCGGCCGCCACGAGATGCCAGTTGGGCTCTCATTAGCCAACCCACCATCTGAACCTGTGAGACGTTGTTATATCTTTTCATATTGGTAGGTGACCATACGTTGGCATTAATTAGACAAGCCCATTGATGTGTCAACCGTAGAATGATTTGCAAGTAGAGCCGCTAGGTCTTCCTCCGCCCACTGAAGCTTAGCCGTGCTCTTTGGCCATTGTATTTGAAATAGGCCCCCTCTCCACTTCACGCTCCCCATACTCAAGAAGAATGCAATTTAGGGCTATCAGGTGGAGCCACAAGGACGATGTGCAATTCTTGAGACTTTCAAAGAATAAAGACATTGATCTTCAGATTATCTAGGAATGTCACCTAATTGGCAAAATCCAAGTAGTTTCCTGGGTCCTCTTGAAACCCTCACCATCCTCCTAGCCTCAGACTCTTGAAACCCGCACCATCCTCCTAGCCGCAGGCTCCAATGGCCCATCGATGACACCGAAGAGAAAGGGGTTGTAGGGCCACTTCTGGGGGAGGATGGCATGATGGTGAGTTTGGTAAAGGATGCATAGATGTAGTAGTCTCTTTGGGGGGGTGGTTGCGGCCGTGGATGAATAGGGGTCTCATTTAGTGCTAGCCTTCATCATGGCTGAGTTTGCCCTTCACCTTCGGAGTGCCGTCAGAAACATAGTACAAAGACTTTGTATAAATGGATGCTCAAGTATGTGTGGGTGTGTGGATTTGTATGTGTGAGAGCATATTTTTATACTATGGTCTACACCCACTGTTGGGCGCTGATGACGTCAATGGGGATGTCATAGTAGCTAGTCCCTACTATGCATGATGGAGTTTATGGTTTTCAATCTTACGAGTGACTATTGTGAGATTGAAACTGCACCATGTTGTGTTTTTAGAGGATGAGTTTGGGAATGTTCGTGGATTCATCCAGGTATGGAGTTCATGCCAGTAGCTTAGCTCGTGGCTCGAAGGGGACATCTCTTGATTCGGGATCGCATCCCATAGATGTCATGGTTGGGTGGTGAACAACCTGCTTAGATTCCTCACGTTTGTTGTGTTCTTGTGTTTGCTTGCAGATCAGAGGTTTCAAAAGTCCCGGGGTCGTTCACCTACCGCTCCCTCCTGGGTGACCTGCCCATCCCTCTCTTTTTGCCCCTCCCTCCTCCACATCTTCCACTTCCTTCGCTTCTCTCAAGGCTGTGCTTTGGTCCGTATTCCTTGTCCATGGCAAATCTCTTCCGCTTTTCCCTCATCCTCTCACCTCCCAATCGACATTTCTCAACTCTTGCGTGGGTATAGATGCGAAGCACTTATCTTATTCCTCATGGTATGGCAGCTTCTAGGAAGGAATGGGAGCGCCCTAGTGGAACCCCCCACTCCACTTGTTTATTGTGTTATACTTTCTGAGCAGAAGCAATCTACAGTCTAAGCCTAGGTAGCCAGCTACTCAAGGTGAATGCCTTCAGGCTTGTCGTCGAGCATTCCCCATTTAGCTTAGAGCTACACGGTCGAATTTAGGAGAGCCTACTCTAGAGGGCAGCCACATCATCAAGGTGGCACTCATGGGGCAAGGTATTTTCATGGTAACGCTCTCGTATGAGAAAGGGGCGATCAAGCTACAGATGACCCATCTTGCTACTCATGTTACCCAAGTTTTGTAGCCGAGGCTTTCGACGAGCAACATCATGTTCTACGGCATCTGATTATTCTTTTGTTTCCTGGCCTCGCATTGAAGTTGAGACTGTTGGTGGCAGATTTTGGTGCCCTCTTTGGTACCCCATTGGCGGATGCTGTGGTGAGTCCCATCATCCCACATGTTAGGGTGCTGCAGTACCAGAGATCTTGGTGATTGGCACATGCACAAGTAAGGTTTCCCAACGTAAGTTCAGCACTCGACATTGCCTGAGTTGCCATGAGTTTGGTCACTCCCATGTAGATGTGGGTTTAGAAGGATGGTTAGCTACCATCGATAGAGAAGGGGTGGACGAAAGTCCACTCACGGTGCAAGAGAGAGAACCACTCCAAAAAGAAGGATAAGGGGAAGGGGAAGGAGGCCCAGGTAGAATCAATGATGCCTAACGCTTCGGAGGGTAGCCCTTCCTCAACGATACTCCCCCCCTGGCGACCACTACCCCCTCTACTTTGACTCCTCGCCTATGCCTTCTCGCCCTCAAGCTTTTTCTAGGCAACTATAACAGATCTTGACCAAACTAGTGTCGCATACCACCAGGTGGCGCCTACAGGCTTTGGATCTGCTACTGGGTCTTGGGCTACGCTAAGATGCAAGCGCGCATCTGCGACTCAATCCAGGATCAAACTTAGCACTTGGGAACGAGACTTGCTCCCATCGGCTCCCTGAGAAATGAACATCTGGGCCCCTTATATAGACTCGGGTCCAATCACCAAAAATAGCGAAGACCTCTGATTGGTTCGTACCCTTGCCACTCAACTCGAGAATCAAGCCTACCTAGCTCTAAGCCTCCCTAGGCTACTTGAGCTAGCCTTGTGTACCATAGTACATGTCAGATACCAATCCGTGCACATGACATACTTCCCCTCCTCTAAGAACTCACTCTTGAGTTTGCTAAAAAACCCGAGTATGCCCTCTGGAGGTTCGGTAATGTCTCCCATGTTGCATCCTCCTCAACATGATCCTTTCACTTGATCTTGTATTCCGTGATAGTTCTATTATGAATCTGTCTTTCACGAAATTGAAGAATACTCTCAGGTTCGTGCGGAATAAAAGTCACATCTGTAACCTCTACTATTTCTTGAGGAGAAACAAGTTGATCATCCGCACCTAATAACTCTTTTAGTCTACTGAAATGAAACACTAGATGTACTTTAACATCAGGAGGCAATTCTAGTTTATATGCAATTGGTCCAATTCTTTTAATAATCTTGAAGGGACCACAATTTTGGGGGATAATTTTGGAACCAAACTAGTACTTAGGCTCTTGGATTCCTTGGGAACACGTAAATATACCATCGTCCTTTAGAGTACTCTCGAGGTGAATGATGTCTATTAGCATAAAATCTATCTCGATCTTAGGCACTTCTAAGAGACTCCTTGGAAAACTGCAACATTTCTTGCATGTCTTGCAAGAATGTCCTTGTAGCATCATTTTGAATTCCCTTGAACCCAACCATAACTGGTGACTTAGGTTGAAATCTATACATACGCATAAAAGGACTGTAACCTGTACTTGAATGCTTTGCACTATTATAAGCAAATTCTATCATGGGGAGATAATCTTCCCATGAAGACTATCTCTTAGAAACATATGCCGAAGCATATCTTCAACCAATTGGTTGACCTTCTCTGTACTGCCATGAAATTGTGCATGATCTGAGGAACTCGTACAGAGTAGTTTCCAATTCCTCAAAAACAAGTGTCCAGAAGTTACTTGTAAATTTAGAGTCCCTTGACAAAATATGAAGAGGGGAGAGGAGAAGAGTGGAGATGAGGAGAGAGGACACATCTAGAGAGCACACCACAAATGACTAACTGTACACTAGAATTAGTTGAAAAAATAGAATATATACAAACCCTTTTAGGGTTAGGGTTAGGGGATCTAACCCTTTCCTTTATAGCACTCTATAAGGTTAGTGCTATGCACATATGATCACGTGATGGTGCTATGCACACATGATCACATGATGTTGAGCGTGAACTCTCAACACCTTCCCTCAAGATCAACATCATGAAGTAGGCCTTCCCTCAAGATGATGATTCTGGGGAATCGAAGAAGGACTGAGCATTACATTCCATCACACCCCTTTAATGGGAATGTCCTTCCTCTGCATCAAACCAAGAGCTAGTCGGTGTTTCTCGAATAGCTCTTTACCGAGTGGTTTGGTAAAGATGTCTGCAACATTTTCTTTGCTATCACAATGCTACAGTGTGATGTCACCAAGTAACACTCTTTCTCTGATGAAGTGCTCTTTGACATCAATGTGCTTTGTCCTGGAGTGATATACTGGATTTTTGGCCAATGCTTGAGCCGATTGATTATCACAGTATATTGTTGTTGGCTTTGACTCATCAAAGTAATCTGTTTCTGACAATAGTCTTCTGAGCCATATAGCCTCACAAGCACTTGTAGTGAGTGCTCTATATTCTGCTTCAGTCGAAGACAAAGAAACAGTTGGCTGTTGTTTGACAACCATAATATAGCACCTTGACCAAGGAAAAATGCATATCCCTGTGTCGATCTCCTGGTCTCATGATCTCCGACATAGTCACTGTCACAGTATCCATGCGACCGTGGATGACTTCCTCTATATTCTATCCCAAACTGCCTTGTACCTCTGATGTATCTCAAGACTCTTTTGGCTGCATTCCAGTGAGACTGTTTTGGATTTGCCATAAACTGTGCTAGTGAGCTTACTGCTGCATAACAAATATCTGGCCGTGTGATTGTCGGATATATAAGAGATCCAATGAGTTGCCTGTAGTATCTGTCATTGACTGTAGGCTTTTTTGAATCTTTAGTAAGTTTCAAACTCTGTTCCATGGGAGTGGCTGCAATCTTACAATCTACCATATGAAACTTCTTCAGGAGACTGTCAACATACTTGAGCTGACTCATGAATGTGCTATCTGAATCTCTCCAGAACTCAATTCCAAGACAATAGTGCATAAGTCTAAGATCTTTCATGTCGAACTCTACAGATAAGTCTTGTTTTAATTTTCTGATGAAGCTATCCTTGCTTCCTGTCACAATCAGATCATCTACATACAAAAGTGCAATAGTAATGTCGTCCCCTTGAACTTTGTAGTAGAGAGTATGATCTGCATTGGACTTCATGTATCCCAGATCAGCAAAATACTTATCAATTCTGCTGTACCAACTTTTGGGTGCTTGCTTTAAGCCATAGAGGCTTTTCTTTAGATGGCAAACCTTGGTCTCCTTTCCTGGTTCAACATAACCGGCTGGTTGTTGCATGTAGACGTCCTCGTCTAGATAACCGTTGAGAAATGCATTCTTGACATCGAGCTGATACACATTCCATTTACTGAGTGTCGCTAGTGATATCAAGAACCGTATGGAATCCATCTTTGCTACTGGAGCATAAGTCTCATCATAATCTTGGCCATATTGTTGTGCAAATCCTTTTGCAACTAATCTGGCTTTGTATCTCTGAATACTGCCATCTGGATTGTACTTCACTTTGTATACCCATTTGTTGGCTATGGCCTTCTTTCCTGGTGGAAGATCGCATAATTCCCAAGTGTTATTGTTATACAAAGCATCCATTTCTTCATTCATAGCAGTTTGCCATTCTGGCTTATCTACTGCATCTTCGAAGTACACTGGCTCTTCTGTAGCCATGATGGTAGTCATAAGAGCATAGTTGGTGGTTTCCACCTGAATTGCTTTGCCTTTCTGAGCATATGTCAATCTGGCTGGTGGTCTGCTTTCCCTAGTAGACCGTTTGAGCTGCTGTGGCGCTGCTTGGGGTGTTGCTGGCAATTCTTGCTCTTCTTCATCAACCTGTTCTGTAGATGACTGTGAAGTCGATGCTTCTATCTCCTGTGTAGGTGAGGTTTTCCATTCTGATTCCTCATCGAAGATTACATCTCTGGAGATAATGACTTTGCGGTTGCTGATTTTGACTTTGTTGATGATGACCACTTTTCTAATATGATCTACCTCTGTTTCTGCCTTTGCCTCTGCTTCTGTCTGAAGTTGTGAATGCCTGATCATTAGAATGACCTTTACGTGCTTGAATGGCCTGAGTCCTGAGTTCTTCACCAAGTAGAACTGACTGAAGTTCTTCCAGTGTTGGAATTTGCCGTTGGATGGCAATACTCTGGACTAGATTCTCATATCCTTCTCCTAGTCCATTCAGGATTACTTGAACCATTTTTGCGGGATTCATAGTCTCTCCTGCTGCTGCAAGTTGATTGTTATAGTCTTTGATGCAGAGTACATAAGCATGACCGGTTTCACTGCTGTTGTGGAAACTCTGGTTGATCTGGTTTCTCAGGGTGAGAATCCTGGATGTGTTCTTGGACTCGTAGAGAGCTGCGAACATATCCCATGCTTCTTTTGATGTCTTGACTGTGTTGAGCTGTCCTAGCATGACATCTTGCACATTCTGCTTGATCAGGTGATAGGCATACTTGTCTTTCTTATCCCATTCTGCTTGAGTTCGGGCAACGGCAGGATCTGCTACTGGTGCGGAAACTGTTTGTGTAGATGTAGATCCCGATGTAGATCCCGTTGCTAGTGCTGTGACAACAGATGGAGTAGAGCTACTGGTGGCTGGATCGGCCAATGATCTAGGTATAGATCCATCGACATACTCCCATTTGTCCTAAAGCACAAGAATGGTCTCCATTCGGTATTTCCATGTACCGTAATTGGAGTAACTTAGCAGATGCCTCCAGATTGAGGTTGCTAGTCGACATGGTGCAAACAATGTACTCAAAAGTGTCCTGAAAATCTCTGTATGAATGAACTGCAAATACACTGAAGATGCCAAGTGAAATCTCTGGACCGTCGGTGAAGATAGAACTACAGTATATAAGATCTGATCTGTGTTACAAGGCTTGTGGCAATGATGCCGGGAATAGCCAAGAGGCTTTACAAGGCTGAAATGATGTGCACGATGCCGTGAGATAGCCGAATAGGCTTTACAATGGTGGCATGTGTGTGTGAAATCAAATGATATCTGCCCACTGATTCAATCTGCAATGCCTCTGAACTCTGAAGTCTGCTCACTGAACTGATGAACGTAAGGTTTCAGGTAATGTAGTGATGTGAAATCGGATGTGAGTGTATGGACTGACTCCGAGTAGGTACTAGTCGGGAATTTCGGGCATGGCTTAGATTGGCAACTTGGGGAAATTCAAAGCGTCCCCTCTATGGCGATCTAGTCTACTCTGATCTAGATCTAAACCAACCGTCGATCGATGAAAGAGGAGCAAATAATTCCTTTTCTTTTGTTCTTTTTAAGTGCTGGGTCAGATGCGTCGATGTAGAGGCAAATTTGTGTGAAGGAAGTGGTTTTGTCGGTGAGGCTCAAATGTGAGTGTAACTTGCGCCGAAATGTGCATGTGATGTAACGAGCGCGTAGAGCACGAAAAACCGAGCGACTTTTCTTTTTGGAGCACCCTCAAATTCTTTCTGGATCAAGAGATACGACTTGATCTAGGTGGAGGGGTAAAAGGAGTGCAAATGGTGCTCAATGATGATGTGTCACTGTGAGTCACATGCAGTGATGATGTGGCACTGTGCTTAGCAAGAGGTGTGCCAGTGAAGCTCTGTGCTGAGGTGGCAGGAGTGTGCACATGCAGTGTGTGCACAGTGTGCCTAGCAAGGGACTGTGCCTACACGGGTGCTGACTGGACTGCTAAGGTGGCAGTGCTGATGTGGCACAGATGATGTCAGCAAGGTGACATGGCAATGCTGACGTGGCTTGATGATGTGGCTTGATGACATGGCAACTGTGACGTGGCTGATGATGTGGCAGTAGGTGACGTGTTAGTGTCGGTGATGGCGTGTCCTGCTGAGTTGGGCTGCTGATGTGGCAGGTAGATAGGCTGATGATGTGGCTCCGATGGTGACATGGCAGATAAGGGTGATGTGTCACTTGATCAACTGGATGACGTGGCAAGTGGATAAGTGCCACATGTTGCTCAATGGAAAGCCGAAATCTTTTGAAGATTCTGACAGAATCTTCGGGATTCCGTCGTCTTCTCCGTTGATGGAGGCGACCGTCGAGCCCATTGGCTGTGTGCTGCGTTGAAGCGAATTGGAGAAGCTATCATTGTTTGGAGGAGCCTGTTGTCGTTGGAGACGAGCCTTAGTTGCAGAGCTGGCTTTTGGAGTTGTTGTAGCAGCATGGGCGTTGGAGACCCGTTTATCCGTGTTGTTCTTCGTCAGCGCTAGCTGGAGGGGACCCTTGGATTGGAGCTGGTATCCAAAACTCTACGAGTGGAGCATAAGCTTTTCTATTTTTATTTGAAGGAGAACCCTCGCGGTCGGTACCTGAAGATCTCGGAGAAGACCTCTAGATCCAGGTCTACGCTCGAAAGCAAAGAGGTCGTTTTCTGAAGGTTTTCGAGGCTTCTGTCACTCGAAGTCGCAGTACTATCATTGTGCCTTGCAAGGCCATGTCAATGGAGATGCTCATGAGCGGCCGGGCTGAGTAGTTGTTTGGAGCCGTCGTCTAGCAGCAGGGTAGTTTGTTGGAGGAGTGCTTGAGCGCTATGTTGTTGATGGCGCAACGTTGGAAGCTGCTGTGCTTTGCTGTTGCAGGAGCTTTAGACGAGCTTCGTCTACTGTAGGAGAGGCGATGGAGCGTATGCGCTCCAAGCACAAGAGTCTTTGCTGCAAGCCGGTGGTGCTTCATTGCAGAGTTTGCTGAAGGAGTCACGATGGGAGGTTGATGAAGCTTAGGCCGTTTGCTGAGACTATGTAGCCGGTCGGTCTGTGTGCTAAAGCATGCTATTGGAGAGGCGCGCAAGTTGTTGAAAGAAACTCTCTTTTTGTGAACCATGAGAGAAAGAAACTCTCTTAGCTACTATGTAAATGAACTCCCAGTCGGACCTTTCAAAGCAAGAACTCTCTTAACGAATACTCTCTCAATAGATTTCTCTCAGAATGAATAGATTTCAATCTCTTTCTCTCACAGAAAGAAGACACTCCCTATCTTTCTCACGAAACCTTTGAAGACCTCTCTATCCATGGAAGTCTCTCTCTCTCACATGGACGGAATTGTATGACGGAAATTCTCTCTATCACTCTACCGAAGTGAAAGGAACACTCAATCTCTCTCGATCTCACAATCTCTCTCACACTCTCAAGAATCTCAATGTCTCAACGGAAGACAAGGGAGCTTTGATACCATGACAAAATATGAAGAGGGGAGAGGAGAAGAGTGGAGATGAGGAGAGAGGGCACAGCTAGAGAGCACACCACAAATGACTAACTGTACACTAGAATTAGTTGAAAAAATAGAATATATATAAACCCTTTTAGGGTTAGGGTTAGGGGATCTAACCCTTTCCTTTATAGCACTCTATAAGGTTAGTGCTATGCACATATGATCACGTGATGGTGCTATGCACACATGATCACATGATGTTGAGCGTGAACTCTCAACATCCCTATGACTGACTATGTCGAAAGGCAAACCATATAGCTTAAACAATTGGTTAGCCAACTGAACAGATGATATGGTCGATCTAGTAGGTAGGAATCTAGCCATCTTTATCAGACGATCAACTATGATCCAAATGGAGTCATGACCCTTGCGCGTTGTAGGCAAACCAGTAATGAAATCTATGGAAATACTTTTCCATTTATTACTGAGATTTGCAATGGCTATAATAAACCTACACTTCTAAGGCGTTCTGCCTTAGTAACCTGACAAACCCGGAACCTACCACATAGTTTTCAATAAATGCGTGCATCTTAGGCTAATAAAAGGTATGTTTCACAAGAAAGAGAGTCCAATGTATATCGGATGTCCAGCACTAGGAGCATCTTAGGCTAATAAAAGGTATGTTTCACAAGAAAGAGAGTCCAATGTATACCGGGGGATGTCCAGCACTAGGAGCATCATGACACTCCCAGAGAATCTGGGATGGAAGATCCGAAACATTTGGCACACATATCTTTCCATTCCAGAACAGCAAGCCGTTCCTAATCATGCATTGACCTCCCTCTACCTGTACTGTAGGTGGCACAATCCTGAGTCCTAGTCAACCATGGAGCTCCCATCTTGGACCTTATGCCAATAAGAACTAAAATGATTATTAGTTGTGCAAAGCCTCCTTAAAGATTGAAATAGGTCTGAGAATATTTCAATAAATGACATAGCATTTACAAACTTGACTCGACTTAAGGCATTTGCCACACTATTCAGCGAACCTTTTAGATAACGTATTTCAAAATCAAAATCTTGCATTAACTCTGCCCATCTAGCCTTTCGTCCCCTCAATTCAGACCCATCACACACGTACTTGATTGAGTGATGATCGTCAATACAAGAAACTTCGAACCATACAAGTAGTGTCTCCAAATCTTTAGAGCATACACAATTGCATATAGTTCTTTTTCTAGTGTGGGCCAACGATATTGGGTATCTTCTAGCTTTTTACTCTCAAAAGCTACAGGCTGCCCTCTTTGAATAAAGCTGCCCCAATCACAAAATCACTCGCATTGGCCTCTAAAACATAAGGTCGGGTAGGATCATGTAATGCAAGAACTGGAGCCTCCTTGATAGTTAGCTTCAAGTTTTCAAAAGCCTTGTTCATTGCATCATTCCACGAAATCGGATGGGTAGATTTGTGTCCATGACCTTCCAATATGTTGGTCAAGGGTGCCATGATGTCCGAATAATCACGCATAGACTTCCGTAGAAAAACCGTAAATCCTAGGAAAGAAGGAAGTTGTTTCACTGTCTAAAGGATGCGCCATTCCAAAACCTTTTGGATACGATCTAGATCAATGCTAATACCTTCAGAAGAAATCTTGTGTTCTAAGTAATCCACACACATTCTCCACGAACCATCCTTCTTCTTTCTTAAGAGGACAAGGCACCCCAGGGTGATTTACTTGGGCGAATATAGCCCATATTCAAATAATCTTGTAGCTGTGAAGCTAACTCATCCTCCTCGAGTTGGCTCATTCTCTATAAGGTGGAATACTAATAGGTTGAGTCCCAGGTACTAAACCTATGCGATGATCTACTGCTCATTCTGAAGATAAACCTTTCGGTAGTTGAGCAAGGAATACATCCATGAATCATCTAACAACGTTCTCAATTCACAGTGTTCAAACATGCTTAAATCATTTTGTTATTTACAGATACAATAAATGAAGAAAGTGGAATCAAAACACACTGATACACATCATAATGAGAAGTGTTTATTATATTCCGAAGCTGCATCGCAGATACAATAGGTCCGTGAGAAGAGGAAATATTATCACATTGAATACAAAATTGGGTGTCCTTGTCCCAAAAAGAGAGGGTATGATCTTTCAATCCAATCCGAATATCGTGGGTTTTTAACCACTTTATTCCAATTAACAAGTCCACATGTTCCAAGTGCATGACATAGCACATAAGAACAACTGTGTAGTCTTGAATCCGAATAGAAAGTTCGTCGACCTTACAATCCCAAAAAGGCTTGCCAGTTAGAAGCTGCACCTCGTAGGTGTGATCGCTAGGTGTCATGGACAGCCCCATCCTCTACACAAGTTTGTAGTTAACAAAATTGTGAGAGTTACCCGCGTCAAAGAGAATGTGAATTCTTTGGTCCCTTATTTCTTCATAAACTCGGAAAAGATCATGGGGGCCAAATAACGAATTATTAAAAGTGCAATTACAAGAAAGTGGGCAGGTCATGACATTTATAGAAATACCTGTTGAGGCTTGGTTAGCTCCCTTAGCTTTGGTACCTTGTCCTGCATGGAGCTTTGGTCCTGGCACCTGTATCTAGTTCTTGCGCTTAGGATAATCATTCCGAGTGTAGCCCCGCTCCTCGCAAATAAGCTAGCCATGGTATCATCATAGATGCACACATAGTTCATGGCCTCTTGCAAAGTGGTACACTTGTTGTTCTTGATATGAAGCTTGCACGAGTTAGGCAAACCATCCACAAAGAAACCTAACAAGGTGACATGATCCATCTTTGTAGCTCCGGTCTGCAAATCATGAAACTTCTGAAGATAGACTTCAAAAGTCAAATTTAGCTTAGACATATGGAGGGCCTTGAGCTTGCCTACCATATCGTAGTCGTCCTCCTCCTTCATAAACTCTTTCCTGAAGACCTCTTCAAATTTGTCCATGCTACAGGCTTCAGTCGGAGTTCCTTCCATCACAATAAAGCCTTCCCTGATAAATACCCTACTGCAAGCTGCATCTTCTTTTCATTGGGGTAAGCATGAAATTGGAAGTGTACTTGCTACTTGTGCAACCAAGTGTCAACCACCTCCTTGGTTCTAGATTTTTTATCTCCGGGATAGGGATTTGGAGTGATGTTTGGACCCAACACTGAGGCCAAAGCATCCACATGTGTGAGTGCTTGAACAGTGCTAGTCAAAAGTGAGATTGAAGCCTGAATCCCTTGGAGTTGTTGTGTCAACCCCTTTTGATTCGCATTAACCCGCTCAAACTTTTCATCGAGAGCGGTGGTGAATTCACTGAAGGCAACCTTCATAATCAAATCATCGTAGAGGTCTTGGTCGTCCCCTTCATGGTAATCCATATCTTAATCACCCTCTTGAAATCTGGGTCCAACTGAATTAGCAAGAATATAAGGGATGTAATATTACCTCCCCTTGAGTCAAAGTTTTGGTCCTTTGAAACGAGTGTCAAGAAGCCATCTCTTAAGAGTGCTTCTTCTCCCACTACATTACCACCATTCAATCATCTCAATCCATGGTCCATGATGACTGGTACAACCAATCATGTAGACTTAATATCTAGTGAGTAAGATCTAAGTGATAATCAAACTCTCCAACTTTCTAGATAATTATTTTTTGAACCCCTAATTCAATAAATACCCTTTCATTAACTTTCATGCTTTGTTGCATTTTTAAAGAGTGACCATCTTTGAGATTGTGTATTTCATAACATTGTGTGAATATTCAATGCAATTACCAATGTCAAAGTGTGTGCATGCGTATGCGTGCGTGTGTGTGTTGAGGATCCATCTCAACACCATGTGTTATCATATGCACATAGCACTAACACATAGAGTGCTAAAAAGGTACAAGGGTTGGAAATACTAACCGTAATCCTAAAGGGGTTTGCATATATAGATTTTACAATTAATCTTATGTACAGTTAGTCATTTGTGGTGTGCTCTATATTGTACCCTCTCTCCTCATCTCCACTCTTCTCCTCTCCCTCTTCATACTTGTTCATGATATCAGAGCTTGGTTGCACCTTCTTCTCTCGTCATCTCCACTTTTCTCCTATCCTCTTCATATTTGTTCGCACGCACACAGCCGCAACGCCGTGACTATGTGAGCAAGCTCACAGAAAGCCCGGTGCCGGCGAGCACAAAAATCCGAAAGTAGCTGTAGTTTGGTGAATTAGGTAGTTTAGGTAGTTGGGTTAGCATGGCTGCATGCAGAAGTAGGCTAGATAATAAGCGGCCAATTTTGGAGCGCCGGGTAGATACGAGATCCACTGGAAGGAAGGGATCATATACACCCGCTGAGGGTGCCTCTTCTATTATGCTCTATTGTTGGTGATTGAACTGCATACAGCTTTTGTCTTCGTTCGTTTCTCAGAGACTGTGAGTCTTGTGCTATTTTTCACTACATGGTATCAGAGCTTTTCGATCTCTAAACATCTCTCTCATTTCCCCTCACAATCCACGTGCACACACCCCTTTCTCTTCTCTCGCATCATGGCCACCACTGACCAGAATGCAACTACCGTTGCTACCACTGTCGTAGGCACCACCACCATCATCGAGCGGAAGGGCGTCAAGCCTTTCGACGGCAAAGACTTCCAGATGTGGAAGTGGCGCATGAAGATGCATCTCCCAGAGTGTGAGTTGTGGGAGATCGTCTCTGGCAAAGTTAAAATTCAGTCCACCGAACGCGAGGAAGGAGAAAATGACGGGGATAAAGGTGCACACCTTACCAAAGGCCAAAAGTCAATCATGGACAAAGAGAATAAGGCTATTGACGCCATATGTAGGGCACTAGAGGACGGCCCTGCACGTCAGATTCGAGCCTGCAAGACCACCAAGGAGGTGTGGGACAAGCTTGTCGGGACCTATGAGAGGTGGTCCCCCAATGAGCATCAAGATGAAAAGCGAAGAAACGGCCCTGAAGCACATCGAGAAAGTCCGAGCTTTGATCGACGAGCTTGCTGCGGGTGGTGCTCCCTTGGACGAGGAAGATCAGGCGTCTGCGCTCCTCAACAATCTCCCGAGCGAATATGAGACACATATTGTCACTTTGGGCAACAACACTGAGACGATAAAGTTTGATGACGTCGGTGCCCGACTTCTGGAAGAGGAACTACGCAAAGACAAACAGAAGACCGAGATTGATTCCGTCTATTTCTCTGGAGGCATGAAGCAGCAAACACGAGGTAAGCGATTTAATGTGCCAGCTCATAAACGCAGAGATCTGTCTATTGTCAAATGTTTCAGATGCGGGTGTTCGGCCATTATGCGCGTGATTGTCAAGAAAAGCACACGGATCTCGACCAAGGTTACGAGAACATCGAAAGGAAACAAGGTGTCATGAATGTGGATGACATATTCCAAGAGGAGCTCGACGGTTCCAACAGGTGGTTCATAGATCTGGAGCTAGCCGCCACATGTCCCCCATGCGGCACGTCATGGTGGACTACTGTCAGTTTGATCAGCCACGCACTGTGCGCATGGGAGACTGCAACATTCAACAAAGACTTGGGATTGGAACCATTAACATTGCAGCCTGCATGGACGCTTTATTCGATTACAAGAACTGATGTACGTCCCAAGGCTCAAGAGAAATCTATTGGCCATTAGCTGTCTCGATGATAGAGGCTATCTGACCACCTTCTCCCACGGGAGGTGTACTATCAAGAATTCGTTGGCCGCCGTTATAGCTCGAGCACAATGCCAAGGGAGTCTCTATGAGCTGGACATAGATGAGCAAGCACTGGTTGCTGAGGAGCGAAGGAGCAGTACACTATGGCATCAACGACTAGGGCATGTCCACATGTAGCGTATTGGCAAGATGCAACGACATCAACTGGTTCAAGGGATGGAACACTTTCCTCTCGATCTCTGATGGATGGGCAAGGAACCTGCCATTTTCGTCTTCAGGGTCTTCGGATGCAAAGCTCTTGTTCATGTCCCAGATGAGAATCACTCCAAGCTTGAAGCTAAGTCTCGTGTCTACTACTTCATGGGTCTTGATCATGCAAGTAAAGGATATAGGTTTTACTGTCCTTCTATTCGAAGTCGTGATGTTCAATTCATGGAAGACCAGCCAACAGGAGAAACGAAGGTTGACTCTGGCCCACAGGGGCCGCTTCCCGAAATCATAGAGCTCACTTCTTCTTCCCCGCATACTCCATCACCTCCTATCTCCTCAGCATCCTCTCACTTCGATTCCTCGTCTACCCATTGAGACTTCTTCATCCCCAACTAACTCAAAGAATAGCTCCCCACTTCATCGACCTTCTCCAGTCCCAGAAGACACAGCCCATGATCATCCACGACGTCAACAAGCACTACCGGTTCGATTCCAAGACTACGTACTTCCACTTGCTCCACAAGATTCAAGCATGTTTGCTGAAGATTTTGAACCTTCTACCCTGAATGATGCTCTACAATGCCCCCAGTCTGACAAGTGGATTCAGGCCATGCATGAAGAAATTGAATCCATCCATGCAAACAACACATGGACATGGGTCAATTTGCCTCCAGGGCGACAAGCTATTCATACTAAGTGGATATTCAAGGTCAAGAAGAATTCCAATGGCTCTATTGCTCGACATAAGGCCCGACTGGTAGCCAAAGGATTCACACAACGAGAAGGTGTGGAATTTTTTGAAACCTTCGCTCCAGTGACTCGCATTTCCTCTGTTCGCATCCTTCTTGCTCTGTCTATCATCCATCACATGGATGTCACTACTGCTTTTCTGCATGGAGATATAGAAGAGGATCTTTACATTGAGCAACCGGCTCACTTCAAGGTTCGTGGGGTAAAGAGCACTTTGTCTGCAAGCTGCACAAAGCTCTATATGGGCTCAAACAATCATCTCAAGCATGGTATATGAAGCTTAAGAACAACTTCATTAACAACAGTTTCTCCCACTTCAACAGTGACAATGGAATTTATAGTACTCGGGTTCAACAGCATGTATGCATTGTAGCAGTTTATGTTGATGATTTGCTCATCGTTTCCAACTCTGATAATCTTTTATTACAAACTAAGGGTCATCTCCAATGGACCTTCCAGATGAAAGACCTTGGTGTCGTAACTCATTTCCTAGGTATGCACATTGAATGGTCAAAAAATCAAGATCGTGTCTGTCTCTCTCAAACTCGGTATCTCACCTCTCTTCTTGAGCAATGGGGCTTCATCAACAGCAAACCCGTTTCTACTCCAATGACTACATTGCCTTCCATCGCTAATGAATATTCTCCCATCATGGATTTTCCATATCAAGAAATCATTGGAGCTCTAATGTATGCAATGCTTACCACTTGCCCAGATTTAGCCTTCTCTATTTCCTATCTCAACAGATTCGCCTCCTCTCCTCATGAACCTCATGTTGCTGCTCTCAAATGCATCATGCGATACCTCAAGGGTACATTGAGCTACGCACTCTCTTATTGCTATGAAGGACCTCCCATGCTTGGGTATTGTGATGTAGACTGGTGGGCCAGTGATCCCCACTCACGCAAATCTACCTTGATTTACTTGTTCCTTCTTGCTAGTGGCCCCATCAGTCGGTTTTCGCGAAAGCAAGAGTGCACAGCTCTCTCCTCGAGTGAGGCTGAATATGTTGCTCTCAGTCATGCACCATGAGAATCCATATGGTTGCATCGCTTTCTTTTTGAAATCCCCACTCTCCCTATCCCAGATCCTCTTCTCTTCACTGATAGCCAAGGTGCCCTTTCCCTCTCAGGCAATGGAACTTTTCACAAAAGGACCAAGCACATTGACATTCGCTACTATCATTTCATCAGGAAACTTCTCCAAAACGGTAGCCTCAACATCGAATATTGTCCTACTGAGGACATGCTCGCTGACATCCTTATGAAGCCTCTTCCTCGAGATCACCACAACTCGCTATCTCTATGCCCAAATGAACTGTTTATTGGGTGGGAGTGTTCTGCCAACCTAAGAAAATTGTAACAGCAGACAATTCATATGAGTCTAGTCTTCTTCACGGATTTGAGGAGTAAGGGTTGAGGGACAAGGAATGAGGAGGAAGAGAGAGGAGAGTGGAGGAGGGATAGAGGAGGAGGAGGAGGAGGGAGGAGGAGGGAGGAGGAGGAGGAGGAGGAGGAGATGGAGGAGAAGGAGGAGGGAGGAGGAGGAGGAGGAGGGAGGGAGGAGGAGGAAGGAGGAGGAGGGAGTACAAGGGTAGAGAGTGCAAGGGTAAGGGCATGCTAGAACACGATAGTGTAAGAGAGCAGGGACGCAATGGAGATCAATCGCATGAACATATTAGTGAGCTTGAACATTGAACCCCAAAGAGTCCGAGCTTAATTCCATTGAGATATATTTATACATGGTCTCTACACAATCTGTAGGTACCTCCGTGATGGGACCTCTTTTGTAGGAGACCTTTTGGATAGGAGTCCCTTCACTTTTAGGGGGGAAGTGGAGGGGGAGGGACCTTTTGTGTCTCTACACAAAGTGGAGGGGCCTCCGAAAGTGTACGCTTTTAGTCTTTCTCTCTCTAGATCGTGATTTTGCAAGTATGATTGGATCTTTTCTAGAGAAGATTTTGGCTATCCTCATCCTTTAAGAGTCATCATACCATCTTTCACGCTCAAGATATTACAAGCGGAGCTTTGCTGCTACACTCTCATAGTTGTTGTCCTGAACTGCACTTCTAGCCCTTGTTGCCATAGGGTTAACAACTCACCTGGAACAATTTGATTACCTATCCTTGGGTTATGGTTGAGTCTGCAGACGAAGTTGTGCTACGATTCTCTTTACCCAATGAGTATGGTAAAGATGGCGGCAGTGGTAGGTGGAGCGAGCTTGTTGTCGATCTTTTCCTTGTAATCCACAACCACCGTAGATTGCTTGCTTAGTTTTTAAGAAGCCAGTGTCAACCATTTCTTCGAACAAACACACATAACACCCTTGATGAGATATGGCTCTTTGAAAGAGGTGACTTGTTTTTTGAGGATCTATCTCTTGATTTGGATTGAAGATGAGGTTAGGCAAATGGTCATCAATGGTGAGGGACACCTCCAGGATGACTGCTAACGCTTCACTGTATTTTGCACTTTCCTTGAGTGTTTTGTCATAATTGCCTTGCATAATTGATGCATGTTTGTCCAAGGCTCTGATGAGTGTTTCTTGGCTTGTCCATTTGATTTTAGAGTTTCTATTAATTAACGGTCAATTGCGAGGAGCATCTGCATTATCTGGATCATGATGATTGGCATCCCACCGATTGCAATGGGGTACCACATCAAATATTGGATGTGTACAAAAGGAAGATGGAACCTATATGTATTCAAGGAGGTACTTTTCATTGAGCAGCTTTGGTCTATGCCAAGCAGGCTATGGCTCCAATTTGATGGTGATGTCTGGAGTGATTTATGCTTAGCCGGATACTCATTGAAATTTCGGAGAGGTCCCATCCTCCTCTTGACTGCATGTTTGGGTATTGCCTCCAAAAATCACCAATGGGATTATCGAGCATGGGAATCCTATCTGTATCTTGTTGCTACTTCAGTGTAGGTGTGCAAATTGGATTATCCAAAACTTGAAGCTCATTGATGGAATAATTAATGGTGTCTTCCATTGAAAACTTAAGGGAGATTGGAGGAATATGTGGTCTTGGGGGAGAGGAAGAGGTTATAGGGGAAAGCTTGAGGTCGAAGCAAGTAGTGAATTTGAGAAGGTAGAAGTAGGGATGTTGATGGAAAGTGGAGGGAGAGCAGGGCAAATTGATTTAGCAACTTGATAATCCCCAAGGGATGGATTGTCAAGTGTTGGAAAAAAGTTAGGTGTAACTAGATGATAGGAGTTAGATTCTTGGATTAGGTGATAGTGTTGAGAGGCATGGGCAAAGAGGCATGGCAAGGAATAAGGATTAGCATGGATTTTTGGAAAGGTATAGAGGATAGTACTAGAGTTAGGGAGGGATATGAGTAGATCATAATAGAGAATGGTAAGATAGGGGAGATTAGATTGAAGGTAGACCACATATTCCTCTGGTAGATCCTTGTTGCTTATGATAGGCATTGATAGCTTTAATGTTGGATTTTTCTGGGAGTTATATCCCATGGAAGTTGCTGGTGATTGTTGCGATAAGAGTAGGAGTCCGGCTACTACCCAAAGAGGGGGCTTCCCATCAGGCCTTAGCACTTTGTGAGTTTTTAACCCTATAAATATATAGCTAGTGGCTAGCTATACATGCACCCTAAACATAATTTACCCTTACTCCCTCATTAGCTCAACAAATACTAGGATTTCACAAGTATTTGTTGTGACTCCTATATTAATTATTTCCAACCCATAGTCGGACATGACTTGCAACTACAAATTCTAATGAGTTCATCAAACCATGCTCTCCTTAGAATAAAAAATTAGTTAATGTCCAAACTGATTTGAAAGGAGAATTATAGCATGAACAATAATTTCATATTTTTAGGGCCAAGAGCTTCCACAAATGTAATGTCAAATTACTAGCCAAAAATTTAGATTTGCAATGTTTTCTATCTTGTGGACAAAATGTTTCTCAATAATAGAAAAACAAATCAAACTATTCTCCACCCCCAAAATTAGTTCACCAACTTTCCACCACAATAGCTCAAACAACTTTATGGTTTCTAGAACAAGACAATATGGAAGAGTTCTATAGGAGAGAGTTGTGGTTCATGGGAGACACATGTTATGGTTTATGTCGAGACCCAAGATCACTATGTAAACAAAGTACACATTGTGCTTGCAAGCCGTGAACCATTAGGGAAGAATTGGGATCTCCAAAGGGCCCCCAATTAGTGTTTCCTAATTTCAAGGGATTAGTGAGGTATTTGAGGTGTACCAATGGGAGTGCTCCTTTTTGTGGGGCAATGCCATGTTGAGGTGGAGGGTGGGTAGACCTACAAATAGCCCCTATTGGCTACTCCTCTTACACCGAGGACCACTCAAACCATCCCCTCCCCCCTCAACCCATGCTTGACCCTTCTCCCATATGCACCTCCCCCAAACAAACCTACAAGTCATTCTAGACACGGTGGGCCCTTCTGGGCGAAATTTTCCCTCCTCTCAGCTTGCTATAGGCCTGCCCCCTCCTCCTCTCTGGTCCAGCTCCATTCTCCCTCTATTTTTCGAATGTGGAAACTCATTTGGCATCTTCTCTGCCCCTCCTGCTTTGGTCCACTGTGTTTCTCCCTCTCCAGCACCTCCTGTAGTAGCTACTCACTCTCTCTCCACTCCTAGCTATAGCACCTCCTACAGTAGCAGCTGCTCATCCCCCTCTGCTCTTTCTTCCTCCATTCCTCGCTACCGTACCTCCTGTAGTGGCTACTCATTCCCCTTTACTCTTTCTCCCTCCATTCCTAGCTACAACATCTCCTGGAGCAGCTGCTCATCCCCCTCTACTCTTTCTCCCTCCATTCCTAGCTACAACAGCTCTTGGAGCTTCTCTCAAGCTTCAGTTGCACTCTCTATACCTTCTCCCTCTCTCTCCCTCTATTAGAGCTGCTCTCTCCCTCCAAGCTGCACTTTCTAGTCCACTATTGATGTTGTGACCTCTGTACAAGCATGGTGAGGAGACCATCCATGTACTCTGTGTCCCACAGGAGTAAAAACGCACTGGGTGAATGGGTGCCTTGCACCTACAACTTGAATGATTAGATAGTCATGAGAGGATCTGCCAAGGGTCCACATAAGCTTTCCAAGAGCAAAAGAGGTGATCTTTTGCATGAATGGAAGGGCCGCATCATGAAGTTCAAGCTTGGGAAGAAAGGATTGCTTGCAAAGGTGCAACACATCTATATGGGGAAGGACATGTGCCTTCCTCCATCAAGCAATCAATTGACAATACCATCGCATTGTAAGTCTACATTTTGTGTAAGATTTTGAATTGTAATGAGAGCTTGAAATTGTATTTTGAAATAGAACCAGTGTAATGAGTCAGTTTGAAATTGTATTTTGAAATAGCACTTGTGCATAGCAGATGTATTTCCTTCAGACTTTGAGGAGTGGGAACCAGTCAAGTGTTTCTTAGGTAAGTTTACTACCATTCATGAGGATTTAGGAAGGCAAATGCATACTGGAGAGAAGTCCTCTGCTTTGAAATAGAGAAATATCTATTGGTATAATTCCAAGTACATTACTCCAAGGATGGCATCAGGCTATGGCCATCTTCAATGCATTGCAACACCACAACTTGAAGACATGGATTGCAGCATGGTGGACACAAGAACAATGCAATCATACAAGGAAAAGATTGCAAAGGATGTGGGCATGGCCATGAAGTTTACATTTGGCTCTAAATGGGTAAGGTTGTCTTGGTTTATGCCTCTGCACATTTTTGCTTCTTGTTTCATAATATCCAGATGCACAAAACAAAAACCATGTGGTCATGCAAGTGCCTACATGAGAATGCCCTTGAGGAATGGCTTGGGGTGAATTGGGGAAGCAAGTCAGCTGAAAGGGTGATCTGTTTCAATGCCATGTATGTAAGGACAATGTGGTTGTCAAGTACCACATCTCCCGCCAAATGTTATATTTTGCTTTCCAATATAGGCGTTGGAAGAAAACAGGTGGCAATTGGCTCTCCCTTGACTCTAACGATGATGATAATACAGGGGTAAGTTTATGTATTAGTTCTCATTTAGGAGATGTCAAGAATGTGACTGTCACATCACAGTGGACTCTCAGGGACGTGCGGGAACACCTATTGGTCATGGAGGATGGCATGTATGAGTCCTTTCACTTTACCTTAAATAGTGAAAAGGTAGGAAAGTGTGCAGAGAAGCTCGTGCATAGTGCCACTTTTATCCCTCCTGCGATATTAAAGATTATCTAGAAAATGTGTGGTGAAACAATTGTGGATTTTGACATTTTCCAATTAATAGTGTTGCAATTAATTTTGATGTTTTGAATGGTTTTGTTTCATGTCAATGTCAAGTTTTTTCCAGAAACTTTATAATTCTTTTTATTTTTTATATTTAGAACATTTGGGTATATATAGGTTATAAAGTTACTTTAGTTCAAAGTTTCACTATCATAGCCATAGTTCTCCTAGCTACCAAACTACCATGGATTTTGCTAAGTCTACCTTCCATGATTTCATCTCCCGTACTCCATTAATTGATAGAGAGGAGGAGTTATTTCTAGTCTTTGATAAGAGCATAGATGTCATAGGCACCTACTTGGGAGCCCGAGATGATTTTGAAGACCTCATCAAGTACATGCAAGACTACATCGCGAGTTTTGCATATCAACTTGATGAGTCTACAAAAATATGGGTCCCAACTGATTATTTGAAGTACTTGTTCAATCAAGAACCCAGGTTCGTGAAGCGTTTAGATTGCTTTCGAGCCCAGCTCACACCCCTAGGTTTGAGGGAGGTGGACACTGATGACCTCCTAGCATGTGGAGTCATCAAAAACACAAGAAATAGATTCTTATCCTGGGAAATGACCTTTATTTTCCTTCTCCAAGAGGGACAAATGGAAGAGGAGGCCTCAACCTCAAGCCCTGACCCTGCCCCTACCCTTTTCAATCCTCTTATTTCTGTAGATGAGCCCAACATCTACAATGAAGAGCCCATAGATGAAGAAGCTGAGGAGTGGGAAGATGCATTGGCCCTGGAAGTGCTCCAGCGACCTCCTAAACCCCATTCTACTTCTTAAATTCCATCCACCTCAGGCACCACCTCTGTTGACCCCGCAATAATGATATGGTTTCTTGCTCCCCTTCTTGTCGATGGAGAACAATACCTCTTTCTCCATGACATAGAGGTTATGTTTGGTCTCTGGGTTGATGAAGCTCTTAGTATCCTGTGTGGATACGAGGTGGACATGACTATGCAAGAACCTGGGTTTTTGGGAGTAGATCATTCAATAGAAGAGGTTCTTGCTTTAACACTGGCCCAAATCAAAGATGCAGAGACATCAATCTACTCCAACCTACCTGATGTTCCAGAAGAAGCCTCCACATCTCACTCCAGACAGCAAGAGGCCTCTGGATCCATCCTCATTAACAAAGAGGAAGGGATTGTGCATGATGACTCCATAGTGGTTAGAAACTATGAGCTTTGAATTTCTTCTCTCTTGGTATACTTTTGCTTTAATGGAATTCTAATGTAATGTTGGACTGTTGTAGGAGGCATTTGAGGTCGACCTATTCTCATCTCGGCAACGCCTTGTTCGCAGTAGCTTCGGCTGAGATCACTCACTGGCACATTACCTTGGCCAAGCAAAAGGGCGCTTTGTGGTTATCCACAAAAAGTTTTCTCCACATGGCACTGATGACCTCCTGAAGTGCAAGGCCTTGTCAAGAGTGAGTGGTCATGCTGACATCAATCGCAATGCTGACAAGGTCATTTTGGTGAACCGCATGGCTACCCTCAATGCCTTTGGAACCAATTTTCAAGGTATGGCATTGGCGGTAGCAGCCATGTCCCTGGCCAGCAACGACAATAGCATTGACTCTCTATCGACTAGGTTTAGAGCTAGGAGTGTATATGGGAATTCAAAGCCCGATGTTCTCAGTGTTTTAGAGAAGAGAGAAAGGCTCTGAAGCCTTATTGTATAAAAATTTTATTTTATATGAATACAGCTATACTTTTTATACAGTGCCCTATTTTGTGTTCTTTTACAAAATTTATTTTATACTGTCATTGTATTTTGTAAATTTAATTGTTGTTGGCATGAATATTTTCATTCACTATTCTATTCAAAAGCATTCGATCAGATAAATATTTGCACTATAATAGTCATTTCTTAGCAATCCAGTAAGAATCTCACTGCACGGTAGAAGGCTTGGTCAAACAGGCCCCATACGCGCCATAGCAGGTTTTACCATTTTTGGGCTCCCCGCGTGATGCCAAACACATTTGCCTTCTGTACCACGATGAAAAAACAACATTTGACCACTCAAATTCACACTGAACTTGCATAAACTGATGGAAAGCATCACGTAACATGTATAATAACATGGGAACAATAATAGAACATAAAAATATCTTTTATTCATTGGCCTCAAAGGGCAGAGATTTACAAAATATTTCAGGTTACACCAAATGAACCTAAACAACATCTAAGGCCTAAGGGAGGGATCGGAGCAGATGCGCTTGGTGAGTGCAAGGTCCTTGTCCATCACTATTACTCTTTTGGCATGGATAGCACATAAGTTCGTGTCTTCAAAAAGACCTACTGTCATCTGCTCCGTTACCTCCTGAATTGCTCCCATAGCACCTGAAGTGAAACACACATCACTCTTGTAATGCTGTGCTATTTCACATACGCTGGAAGGGTGCACGGGGAATGAGATTTTCCACAGTGGTTTGGAACTTGTGGATCTCCTGAAGTGCCTTCACTCCTGATTTTTTACACCTCTTAATCTTTGGGGGACCCTGCACTAGCCTTTGGACATTGCTCCATGGCCGCTTGTCCGCTTTGAAGTTCTTTCGCCTCTCCTCCCTTGCAACCACCTCTTCAGACTCCTCTTCCTATGTCTGCTGGGTCATTCGAGGTGGCCTCTCACGCCTAGGGGTCTACTTTGTCCTTGGTCTCTTTTCCTTTTCACCAGGCTGTGAGATAGCAGGTTGAGGCTCTTGCTCAGCTCGTACTAGAGGCTCCTCATATCTGATAATCTCGAGGCATAGAGGGTTGATGGTGCTCTTCCATGCGGTCTGCTTGGTTGGAGGATTGGGGCCAAAGTTCATTATATCTGTGAGCCCACCAAATACTTCCTCTTGTTGTGGCCCTTGTAATCTCTCCATCTCCTCTCTTTGCCTTTCTTGCTCCCCTTGTTGGTCTAGATGCTCCATGCCAGGACCCCATGGAGGAGGGAGGGGCAGTTGATCAGGATTGATTGGACTATTTTGCCCCTCTCGGGAGACTTCTCTACTTCCACGGTTAGTTGTGTGGAAGGACTGAGAGGACCCCTCATCATGCTTGGATCCTTCATCATGCTGGGATTCCTCATGGTGCTGAGATCCCTGGGATCCCCCATGAGAGTAGGATGGTGGGTCGGATGGTGGGGACTCGCGTTGCTTGGACTCCTGATGATGAGAACCGCCTTCAGATCCCTAGTGATCATTGCCCTCTTGGCCACTATGGCTTGCAATGTGTTCGAAGGCCATGGCGTTATGAGGAGGACAACAGGTAGCGTCTAAACGGTGTCCAGTGGGTCTAGCAGTTTGTTTAACTCATGCCATAGAAATGAGGGATTTTAGGGTTTTGAAGTGCTTTATATAGTCTTTGTTAAAGCACTTTAGGGTTTTTCTTTTAAATTAGGGTTTTTTGAGTGCACCTCCTTCCCCCCTAGTCTTTTGTCGTTAGTTCGGTAATACTTAATCTTCACCACCCTCCCTCCCAACCCACTCACCCCTCCACCCTGCCATGTCGCACATGCAATTCTGCAATTTCCAAACAAATTTGTGAATTTTGGAATCTATAATTGACTCAAAATAGTGTTATCTTTATTCATCAAACATTTTACATTTGGGGCTCTCTTAGGACCCAACGCCTCCCCTGTCTGACTCTACAATATTGCAACCAAAGCGCAACCCCTTGGCTCCCTATTGAGGACTTCCAAGCAGCACATCTCCTTATGTTCTTGACATGTTGAACCGCTTTTGTGAGACTTGAGACCTCTACCTTATCACGTTTGAGAGTCTTGGCCTGTAGACATCTATAAAACCAATCGAAAATTTCGTGTAGTGCATTACTTTGCACGATACCACCCCCATGCCTTGTATTCTTGAAGTATGCTGCCTTTTCTTTGTAGTGTGATTTCTCCATTCCTTGAGTATTCCAAATGGACAGAGGGCCCCATTGCTCCACAAACCCTGGTGCATGTGCGTAAAGAATATCCTGTAAAGAAAAACATTGTATTAGAAACATAAACTGACTCAAGTTTAAAGCACAAAATTTCAACCTAAGGAGGATTACCATGTAATGTGTAATATGTGACTCCTCCCATGCTTCTACCATCAATGATATGAATTCTCCTAATGCTGTCCTGAATCTCTCATAATAAAGCTCATCTGTTTGACCTTGTCTAAGCAACTTTATAAATGCATCAAGCTTTGTCCACAGTTTTGCTCTCAAAGTAGCAATTCGCGGATGTGAAGCTTGATTTGCGGTGCACTCACACAAATCTTTCCAGTACTCCCAACCTAGGGTGCTTTGAGCCAATGTATGTTTTTCTTTATCAGCATTGTGGTTGGACAAGAACCTCCTTGCCTTTCCTCCACCCATGGACACTTTAGCAGGAAGATTTTGTGTCTTTCCTGATTGTTTCTTGTCCTACTTAAGCTTCATATTGCCTCCGTGAAGTCCCATTAGTGAGAGTAGTTCTTCAGCTTTTGCAATGCATTGTGTAGATACTTGCTATGGCCTCAAATTCCAAGCATAAACTAGATGGAGATAAAGTAACTTATCAAGTATATGTAGTTCAACATGCAAAGTACACACGTGTACCTGCTCCAATGGAATTGGTAGAATGGAGTCCCACTTAGGATCCTTTTTGTGACGATCAGGGGCTGCACTTTGGTTGTAAGAAAGGATGCCATTTTCCCATTGTAGGCTTCCCTTTTGCATCTTCTGAGAGTGGGTGCAATACAAGCATGTCCGTTTTTCATCTGCACCTGTATCACAACCATACAAGCACTTGAGGGTCTTCAAATCACTAGCTAGATGCCATTCAACTTGAAATGTTCCATGCCCATCCATAATTAATGTTTGCCCTGCCTCTTGTCTTCGAATAAATGACGGGATGCCGGTTCGCTCCAAAACCCACTTCAATGTCTCGTGGCACTCCTTTGAGGTCTCAAAGGCTGCAAGCCACCATATGTCCTTCTCAGATTGGACTGAGAAACCCTGCTCAACTTCCTCATCCCCTTGAGCAAAATGCAAGGTGTCATTCATAATACAAATGCTTATCCTCTCTAGCTTGTGCTCTTTTACCAACTGAGCTTCATCATTTTTATAACAAATACTAGCTTGCCATCTGTACAATTAAAGAGAAATTTAGTAAGGATATAGAAATCAGAAGAAATAAAGTTGAATGTGAAGAGGGAATTTCTCTTGCCTTCTTCTCTCATCCCATAGAATTTGACCATGGCTCTCTGCAAATTCTCTACATCCACGTAAACATTATTGAAAGCATTCATCTCAAATGTTTGGATGCCAGATTTCTTTTTACTCTTCCAAGTCATTGTGCCACTTACACAATGGTATCCTCCAAGCTTTTCACTAGCACATTGCTTTGTTTCTTGACGTGCAAGCCTTACAAACCATGATGTTGGCAATGGCATTGTAGATATCTTATACTTTTCCTCCATAGTAGACTTGAAAATTTTTAAAACAGAGTTGTAAGCTTTATGACTTATACCAGCAGTATCACAAGCTCCAAGCACCTCCTTTGCTTGGACGAGGCCCTTGAAATCCTTCATTACCTCTCTAGCAACTTGTTTACGTAGCCCTTTTTGTCTAGGGTCCTTCAACACTTCGATGACATCACTTGGCTTTATTAAACTTCTTAGAACATATGAAGGGTCACTATCATCCATTTCCATTGTTCCCATCACATCCTCCATGAAATTCCTAAAGTAGAGTACAAATGAGTCTTAGTGGAAAGAATGCAATACCACAAATATTTTGGGATAAGAAATTTCATTGAAATTTTGGGGAACCAACCTTGCAGCCCGTATTCTCCTCTTTCGAGCACCACTATTGGTTGACAATGCATCCATAGATTGCAATTGTCTTTTCCTCTCCTTTAGTCCCAAAGGTGTTCCCTTCAACTTTTGTACTCGTTCTATCGACTTCTCTCGTTCTTTCTCCACAACACGTTGAACTTGGCCATAGATAGACCTTTCCAAATCTTGTTTGCTTTCAGCAAGCTTCTAGATTGATTCTTCCAATTCATGTCGCTCCAAGTCCAGTGCATGTGCTTCGTCACTGAGTTCTTTGTTTTGTAATTGGAGATCCTGCATACTATTATGCATTGCCATAATAGTAATATTTCCCAAATGTTCAAGTTCTTCTGCTTGGGCTCTCTGCACCTCACTTGCTTGCATAGCCAATGTCTGATAATGGTTCAATCAATTGCAATAACCGAGCAATCCAGCATGTCCCTTGCCAACAAACTGAACAACATCATGCATTGTATGAAAAGCAGTACTCTTTTGGGTGGCAGGGTCTAAAGGATATAGTTTTCCATCCACCCAAAGATCAAGATGCTTCTTCCCTTGCAATCGAAGACTGTGGAGCACACTTTGAGGAGTTCCACTATATCCCAAAGAACGTGTGCTTGCATATTCTGCCTCCAGTTGTAGGTTCACATGGTACTTGTTGGATATGTCCTTGAATGGTGCCATGAGTACTTAAAGAGAGGTATCAATGATGCAGGCTAAAATGTAGGGGAGAGCTGGCAAAGATGGAGCAGTGAGAGGGAGAGAGTAGCAAGGAAGAGGGAGGAGGAGAAGCAGATGAGGGCAAGAGGAAGAGGAGGAGAAGAGTAGGGCGACAGGTGTAGAAGGGAGGGAAGGAGCTACTGTAGAAGGGAGGAGGAGGGGAGAGATGCTACAGGAGGGAGGAGGAGGGGAGAGATTCTACAGGAGGGAGGAGCAGAGGAGAGAGGGAGGAGGGAGGAGGAGGAGCAAGATGGAGGAGGGGAGAGGAGGAGGGAGGGGGAGGGAGGGAGAGGGAGAGGGAGAGGGAGGAGGAGGAGGGAGGGAGGGAGGGAGGGAGGGAGGGAGAGGGAGGGAGGGAGAGAGAGAGAGAGGGAGGGAGGGAGATTCGAAATTTGAAATTCAAATTTCAAAAAGTGGCCCCCTCCCCTCATTGATGGGGGGAGAGGTGGGCTCAAATGTGGGCTTAACCCACCTGCTGGTTAGGCCTCTTTGGGACCCTCCAAGCCCCTTGCATTAGCCCACTAAGCATTCCCTAATCCATTCCTTATGAGGCCCTTTTGAGACCCCAATTCTCCCCTTATTTTCCCATTCTCAAACTTTGGTCAACAAGTGCATTGCAGAATACCAGTTATAGTCACATTATAAGTACTACAGAAGGAGTTATTGCATAGCTTTCAATCTGAAAGACAACATTCCTATTCTAGTTCATGACTTTCTCCCACACAACCACCGATTTCAAATCAATTGCTTTCATGATCTTGTCATTCACTGCGGCAAGAATTGTTCTTCTTTGTCTTCTATTTTCCTTATTGCAACCTCATCAGGAGCACTATCTAACACCACATTATTGGCCTGCACATCGTGGGCCTACAACATGTACCCTCATTTGTTCAATGCATCCATATCCTCTTGGATCATGTTAGTCCCAAATTCAAAATGCCACATGCAAACTTGCATAACCTTAACTTGCTTTCACCTATTTTTCTCTCTAGCTATTCACATGGTCGTATATCCTTATGTACAACACTTCTCCTTCTATCTATGTGCAAGAGCAACCTAGCTATTGAATTAAAGGTTGCTACAGAGGAATTTGAGAAGGCAAAGGTGTCACTAACTAATGCTAATGATAGGAACATGAGTTGGGAGTCCAAGAGTGGGACTTGTGAAATAGCTTAGAATAGAAATGGATCTAGCCAAGATGAAACTAAGATCCTTTCCGCTTGACTCTATAGATTCAAAGCGAGAATTGACAATTGGACATATCTCCAAGACTCTGGCACTCTTGAAGATTGGAGATGTAGACAATGATGTGTCTCTCTATACAAGGTTTGTGCATCTATCCTTGACTGTAATAAGTCTTAGCTAAAGGAATCTTGAGTTTAACTATTGTCAATGTTGATGTTGCAATGCTTAAACTTGGTCGTTATCGTTGTTTTTTTTTAGACTACAGTGGAGGTGTAGCAGTGGAGGTGTAGCCAGAGTGGTTGCTGGAGTTGCAAGGCCATCATGCACTTGCTTTGGCAATTCTAAATGACATAAAGAACAAGAAGCATGCAATATTTGTACCACCCCCACCTCTTGAATGACATGAGTGAAAGGGGGAAATCATTGTCTCAGATGACTGTGTAGGTTATGGCATGACTCTTGATCACAAAAATGTTTTGATGTTTTAATTACTTTGCCATGCAAGCATAGTTATCTCTCACTATGCTTTGCCACAACTTACATCATGGGGTCAGCATGTAGGGCTACCAAATGCTATTACATGATCGATGATACATGCAAGGCTTTGGTTGGAGTGCACGCGATCTGTGATACTATGATTTAAGCTTTGGTCAAGGTGCAATCTGTACAGTGACAACTAGTATTGGCAAGGAGTTGTTGAGTAAGAAGCATCTTCCAAGTTTGAATCTCTCAAGTTCATGCCTATAGTATAGGTCTAATATTTAACATATGTTTGTGTTAGCAGATCTGGAGCATTATTAGCACATATATAGCTAGTATCAGTTCACATATTATCTACTACACCATTTTTAGCACATCTATGTTGATAGCATCTGTAATTGTTAGTACGTGCCTTAATAGCACGTCTGTGTTGTTAGTAGGTATGTTATTAGCACATCTGTTATTAGCAGACCTATAATTTAGCACGCCTATTACTAGCACATTTGTGATTTAGCACACCTATGTTAATATCACAGCTGTAATTTAGCACACCTATCATTAGCAAATTTGTGTTATTTGCATATTGTTATTAGCACATCTACGTCTATGTTGTTAGCACCTATGTTAATATCACAAAGCTGTAATTTAGCACATCTATCATTAGCACATCTACAATTTGGCACACCTATTATTAGCACATTTGTGTTATTAGCATATTGTTATTAGCACATATGTTCTCAACACATCTCTTATTAACATATCAATAATTTAGTGCACCTATTATTAGCACAACTATTATCAGCACATTTGTGTTGTTAGCATATTGTGATTAGCACATCTGTTCTTAGCACAACTGTTGTTAGTACATCTATAATTTAGCACACCTATTATTAGAACATTTATCATTTAGAACAACTATCATTAGCACATTTATGTTATTAGAACACACTATTATAAGCACATCTATTAACCCTGTGGCAACAAGGGCTAGAAGTGCAGTCTAGGACAACAACTATGAGAGCATTGTGTGTGTAGACTAGCAGCAAAGCTGTGCTTGTAATGTCTTGAGCCTGAAAGATGGTATGATGAATCTTAAAGGATGAGGATAGCCAAAACCCTCTCTAGAAAAGATCCAATCATACTTGCAAAATTAGGATCTAGAGAGAGAAAGACTACAAGCCTCCCAAGTGATTCATAGGGGGAAACTTATGATATCACATGAGTGTACAATAGGGTTTTTTTAGAAATGAGGCATAAGCTTATACATTAGGGGTGGGGGCCTTTTTTATTTTTTCCCAATATTGAATTTAAGCTAGGGTGGCCATGCCATATTTAAGAGGACGGGACATAGTATAGGCTACGGGTAACTAGTTCGAACAAGTTTGGTTTTGTTTATGGTTTTAAAAAGTCATAGGGAAAGTAATCAAAATTTGCTTATTGTGTAATCTAAATTCTTGAGAAAGAACATAGATTTAAGGAAAGGGGGGAGACATAATAGAATTTTGGTAGTATCTTATAAGCTTAAATTGGGGTGTTTTATCATCTTACATGGATCTTAAATAGGGGGTTTTCTTGAATTTCATGCACGCAGGTGACACCCCCATTTAATGGAGTGAATCCCCCAAGAAAAGCCTACACTTTTGGAGGTCCCTCCACTTTATGTAGAGACCCAAAAGGTCCCCCCACTTTGTGTAGAGACCCAAAAGGTCCCCCCCAAACTTGGAGGGACTACTGTCCAAAAGGTCTCCTACAAAAGAGGTCCCACCATGGAGGTATCTACGGATTGTGTAGAGACCAACATGTATAAATATCTCTCAATGGAATGAAGCTCCGACTCTTTGGGGTTGAGTGTTCAAGCTCACTATTGTGTTCATGTAATTGATCTCCATTGCGTCCACTATTGTGTTCATGCGATTGATCTCCATGCTCTCTTACACTATCGTGTTCTAGCATGCCCTTACCCTTGCACTCTCTACCCTTGTAATCCCTCCTCCTCCTTCTTCTGCCTCCTTCCTCCCTCCTCCTTCTTCTCCTCCCTCCTCCTTCTTCTCCTCCCTCCTCCTTCTCCTCCATCTCCTCTTCCTCCCTCCTCCTCCTCTTTCCTCCTCCTCCTCCTCCTCCTCCTCCTCCTCCCTCCTCCTCCTCCCCCCTGCTTCTCCTCCTCCCTCCTCCTCCTCCTCCTCCATCCCTCCTCCACTCTCCTCTCTTTTCCTCCTCCTTCCTTGTCCCTCCTCCTCAATGCTTACCCCTCGAATCTGCGAAGGAGACTAGCTCTCCACTCCTTAACCTTGGACTCCTAAACCCTACAACCCCCTCTGAACCATGGAGCTCCTTGTTATCTCTCTCAACCCTATCCCCCTTTCGAACCCTGAAATCCCCTTTAAACCCTTGAACTCATGTGGAGGTGAGAGCCTCCATGAATTGTTATAATCAAGCTCTCTTTCTCATTCATGCGCACATGAGATCTGCTTTCCATGCTTTAGCCTACACCTCTCACCGGAACACGACCCGAGGACCTATGTTGCACTTGTGAACACCTATGCTACAACAAGCAATGACACAATTGCAGGTGACCAACACCCTCGGAATGTGCACTTGGGAGAAACAGTGACAACATTTTAGCACTGCTGCTAGGGAGGTCAGCACCTAAAGCAAAAGCGGAGCACGTGTTTGCATGTATGAAAAAGAAACCCCTTCAAAAAACCATTCAAGATACATCCCTCAAGGCAAAGGAGGGTAAAAATGCTTGCAAATTGTGCAAAAGGATAATGTTAACTTACAAAATCACATTAATACACTAAACACCCAAAATTAACCCTTAATCCCCCCACATCCTATAAAAGCAAGACCAACCCCCCTCACTTCTTTCCCCACACTTTTGCAAGCCACTTCCTTCTCCAAATTCTGTTAAGCCTCTCTATTTTCCATCTATCACTATTTTTCATGCTCCAAATTCCATTCACCATTTCCACCACCACCACCACCACTTTTTCCGTCAACCCCCCTCCACCACCACTTTTTCCATCACCCCCCTTCCATCTCCACCACCACCTCCCATCATCTTCCTCCCCACCACCTCCACTTTTTTTGTCCATCCCCCATCTCCCCCCTCAAGGTAACCATCCTTTCCCCCTCCACCATCTCTCTACCTCTCTCAAGACCCCCATCTCCCCTTTTCCCTCTCTACCTCCCCTTTTGCCCCTCCACTATCTCTCTACCTCTCTCTAAACCCCCATCATTCTCCACTCTACCATCTCTCTACGTCTATCTATCTACCATCTCTTTACCTCTATCTACACCCCCATCTCCCCCCCCCCCCATGTCCCCTTTCCCACCTCCACCTCCACCTCCACCTCTACCCACCACCTGCAACTCCACCTTCCCCCCCCCCCTCACCCCCTTTCCATCTCCACCCCCCTCTCCCCGCCCCACCCCCCACCTCCACCTCCACCTCCACCTCCACCTCCACCTCCACCCCCCCCCTCCACCTCCACCTCCACCTCCCTCCCCCCCCTTCCTCCTCCCCCCTCCACACTGCCTTCAAGGAATTTCTCAACAAATTCCTACAAGTCTTCCTTGACGACTTGTATGTACACTCAAGACAAAAGGATCACTTGAAATGCCTTGAAGAAGTCCTTAAAAAATGTAGGGAGTATGGAATCTCTTTGAATCCTCTAAAATGTCAATTCCTGGTCACACACGGAGTAGTCTTGGGACACATAGTCTCTCGACATGGGATTGCACAATTGACATGGACAAAATAAGGATCATCATGGAACTTCCCCCCCCACTAAATGCAAAGGGAGTCCAAGTCTTCATGGGACATGTCGAATACTATAGAAGATTCATACTGAGGTATGCCATGATTGCAAGGCCCCTATATAAGCTCCTAGTCAGCTTCATCTGGATAGATCAATGCGAACAAGAATTCAAAACCCTCAAGTGGAGATTGATCACAACCCATGTTTTAATGGCACCAAAGTGGGACATAGAATTTCATGTACATATTGATTGTTCCAATTATGCAGTAGGGAGTGTGTTATGTCAACCCGGTAAACACAACAAAGACTACCCAGTATACTTTGCAAGTAAACAACTAAATGATGCGGAGGTGAATTACACCACAATAGAAAGAGAAGCCTTGGCAATGATCTATAGTGTGAAGAAATTTCGACACTATCTATTGGCGATTGAATTTATCTTCTACATAGATCATCAAGCTTTATTATATCTTATGAATCGGCCATGTACCACAGGCTGGATCACTTGATGGCTTCTACTGCTATAAGAATTCAATTTCAAAATCATGGTGAGAAAAGAAGCTCAACATTGCCAATCACATGTCATGGTTGAGGACAAGAGAAGAGTCGGAAGGAATTGAAGATGATCTAGAAGATGCCCCATTATTTCAAATAGATGCTGTGCAGACATCATTGGGTACTTAATGGTAGGAAGACCACCTCCTAAAATGAAAGCAGTGGATGCTAGGAAACTAATTCTAAAAGCTGCACCCTATCAACCCATTGTAGGACAACTATACAAGATGGGCAAGGACCAAGTTTTAAGGAGATATGTGATGCCACATGAGATCATGACAATCCTCAATGAAGCACATGAAGGCATTGCAAGTGCACATTTCCAAGGGGAAGCAATAGCAAGAAAAGTCCTTCTCGCAGAATACTAGTGGCCAACACTTTGGTCAGTTGCCTATAAATATGTCAAAAGCTATGATGTATGCCAACGAAGTACTAAACCACATACTTCAATCCCCTAATAATAGTCACTGCACAAAAACCCTTTGAAAAATGGGGGATTGATTTTGTGGGTTCCATCCATCCAGCAGCAAAGGGAACAAAGGCATGCTACATCATTGTGGCCATTGATTACTTTACCAAATGGGCTAAAGCTAAAGCAGTCAGAAAGTCAGATGCCAGAAGCACATCAAGGTTCTTGTATGAGAATGTGATCACCCGATTTGGATGTCCTATTGAAATTGTGATAGAGGCACATATTTTGTCAATGAGGTCATCCAAGAACTCTTGTCTGGCGTTATGGTGATCCATAGAAAGAGCACACCTTACTACCCCCAAGGGAATGGACAAGCCAAATCCACCAACGAAATATTATGCATTGTCGTCACCAAGGTGGTAGAATCAAAGTGTTCTAATTGGGCAGAGAAACTAAATGCATTCTTATGGGCATACCAAACCACATTCAAGGTTAGTACAGGAAATACCTTTTCAATTGGTGTATGGCCTGGAAGCAGTGGTCCCACTGAAATTTGTAATACCCAGTCTACGCATAGCAGTACAAGAACATATGGGAGATCATGCATCACTGAAAGAAAGACTGTACCAGATAGAGAAGCATATAGAGTTTCCTACCATGCCATGACAACACAAAGACGAGAAGAATGTGCTCTGTCTCTCAGTGCATGCAAATCTCATACGGTTAAAGTCTGATGCAATACTACTATATGAATGCTTGATGGGAAGGGGCTTTGACATTTTGTGAGTTTTTTAATAAAATGCAACCACAAAGAACATAGCTAGTGGCTAGCTATGTTTAACATGAAATCCCAAAACAATATATACTTCCAATGAAATCATCTCACAAAATTGAGAAAAAACCATTACAAATGAATAGCTAATAGTAGAATGTTTCTCCTAAAAAATCCATTTGTTGGCATCCCCATGACAAGCACACAATGCTGTATCCCAAAACACCGTAATCCATATATGCGATGACTTGCTAGCATGAAACTGATTAATGAGAATCCATAAATGAGTGCGATGCACTCCAAAATTTGATTAAAAAATAGAATATCTCTACAATGAAGACATCAAATAAAAGGAAACATAGACAAGACCTACTCCTCTAGAGCAATGGCATCCACACGATCCAACAAATTTGATGTAAAAATTGCATATCTCTGTAATGAAGACATAAAGTGAAAGGAAACATAGATATGTCTACTTCTCTAGAGCAAAGTCATCCACATACATGCAACAAAATTGATTCAAACATGTCTCTATAACAAACATATAAAATGAAAGGAAACATAGATATGGCTATTGGTCCTTTGAAGCAAAGTCATCCACATAGATGCAAATAATTTCTCTTATTTTCTTTTTCCTTCTTTTCATATTTCCCACCATGATCCTCCATGTTCCTAGCCATGTTCTCTACATAACAAGGTAGACCACTGTTGTAAATATCTTAACACAAGAATTCAAAAATAAAAAATTCAAGCATAACATTAGACTATGTCAACCGAAATGACTCACCTTTAAGTGTCAAGATCTAATTCACAAACTTTGGATCCTAATCCACTCCCATGTCATGGACCCCAACCTTCACCCCTGCATCGATGGCCCCACCTGCACCAATATGAAAATCTAGAACCACTCCTCCTTCCTTGCAAAATGTAGACAAGAAGAATTGCAAAAACAATTCACTCATGCATTAATTTTCAAATTAAATCACTTTTCTTAAAATTTTATTCCTCTTTCTTCATACAATTTTGTGGCACTCGGCTTGCAACACAAAATGTACAAATCTAGAGCCATCTCCTAGATTACCATGGCAAAATCAAAGCAAGAGATAAGAACATGCAACTGTATAACATCAAGACATGTAAACCTTCAATTGTCTAGGTACCTACTATTTCCAACAATGAAGAGACTCCTACAAAAGAAATAATGGATTCCCTCTAAAAGAAACCAAAAAGTAAAAGTAATCCAAAACAATGAAACTTCACCTGCCTCCCATGAGTCTCCTTCCAAAAGGATCCACACCCCTCAAATGTATGCAGTCATGAAAATGGAAACCATGTCTCCCCATCAGTTCTATCTCCTATCTACGAGTGAGAGAGGAAGTTGATAGTAGCCATCTTGAGTCATCCAACATGGCCACACTCAGTCCGAGCACTGCCTCAAGCATATAAGTGGACTACTTATTCCAATCAAGCAAGAAATCACAACCCTCAACCACCATGCTGGTGGGCATGTCCATAATAGAATTACAACCATGCTATAAGAGGCTTGGGCCCCCCTCCTTGATCTTCCCATCATACCCCACATGCAACAACAAGAATATTTAATAGCATCAATCTCTTTTGATTTCTCTTTTTTCCATAACTCTTCCACAATGCATCAAACAATCCCACAACATCAGTGCAAGGTATAGTAGATCAAACAATTGTACTTTTTGTGATTACCTCCCCCTTCCTATGATAGTATAAATCCTCCCTTCTCCTCTTAGGTTGGAGATCGCCCATATCCACAACCTCTCTATCCACACTTGAGGTTCATTTATTTTTTCTTTTAACTAATGCAGTTGGTTGCACATATACTCCCGAGGACTCACTGTGAAAGGAGTAGTGGCCATCTTTCTTGCTTTTGTATCATCTTATAAGTGATGTGAAAGCAAGCCGGCCATTCTAGCACTGCTACCTAGCATCCTAGAATAGTTACCTGCCTCTAGAGAAAGTATGCTTGGCATCATATAACATGCATGTCATATGCATCCGTTTCTACTTTGAAGATGTCACAAATTGTGTTATAGTCACATGAGGGGAGTCAACAAAGGATCATAAGTTGCAATCTACAAAATATATCCTTGGCATTGGTCTAACAAGATGTCATCTACCCCTGTTTCTAATTTTAAGAGGTTGAAAATCATGTCCCTAGTTTTTGTGCAAAAACAAATCATGTCCCTAGTCATCTAAAGGGTGTCAACTTAGTATCAAATTACTCCAAATATATCTAGCTAACTTGCAAGCATGCTTGCACTAATATCCAGCTAACCTTACCTCCTTTATTCTCATTGTTTGCCCAATAGGTGACTAAATATAGATAAAATAGAGAAAAGATATCATGTCTAAAGAAATGAGTTTTGTATCGATAGAGTAAAGCTATTGGAAGTTTAGCAAAAGGAATGCGTAACTACTACTAGAAGATCATCTAGAGCTAGAGACTTGACACTTATAAACTAGGAGATGCAACTTGCAAGTGGAGATCAAAGTTCATTTAGAGTTACATAGACTATTAGGATGAATCAACATGACCATTAGTATGTATCAACATGACTAGGATGTCAAGTTGAATGCAACCATGTGGGCATAGAGAATGTCATACAAGGTGACAACTAATTTGACCCTTTTTGAATGGCTTACAAAGTAGAAGTAGTAATTTCTTTAGAATTCCTAAGCTTATAAGTAGCAAGTGAGCATCAAACTAGGGCAGAAGAGACTATCTATAGGTGACTCTAATAGCTAGTGGAGCTAGATAAGCTTTGAGTCCAAGCGGTGTAAGGAGATTCAAAGCATTGGATAACATATTCTATGCCTTGTTCCAAACAAATGGTGTAGCTTTACACCACTTATATATTATATAATCAAATGGTGTATTTGTACACATCCTATATGTTGAATTCAACAAACACTTTGCATATGTTGTCCTACTTTCAATATCAAATAGTAAAGAAAAATATAGAGATGAGGTGCATAGTGTTATAATTGAGCCAAAGTTTTAAGTTTACTAAATTTTTATAGACTTATAACTTTAGCGAATTATTACCTTTATGAGGACATATTTGTGTAGAGATGACTCATGTAGTGTTGTAAGTTTACCCAATTTTGGAGAATACCAAGTGAGTTGAGCTAACCATTTTGGAAAGAAGTCCAAAAGCAGTGACAAAGTTCAAAATTTTGAATAGTGTGTTCACTCTAAAATATAATATGCACATATTGAAATAAATTTCAAATCTCATATAAGGCCAATTATTTAGGCAAGCATGAACCCTCATGCTCATACCTCATTATTTTGCATATGTGCTAGTGGTTCAAAATGCCCATAGTCTTAATGCAAAGTTCTCTACTTATGGAACCCTTACATCATGAAAATTCACATAATATCTTTCAATCTAAGCAATCAAAATGGTTTTGGGATTGCTCTATCACATTTGACTGCAACAACATCTACTACAAATCACCAAAAATTTTCCCATAAAACTTTATTATAAAATATAAATAATAAATAATTATGTATTCTAAAAAATATAATATAGTTTCTATCCAAAAACTTGAAATAAAAAGTACTAATATTAAAATAATAGACATAAATAATAAGCCCCTAATTATTAAAATAAGAATTGATACAAAATAAGCACTAAAAAAAGCATAAAAACTAAAGTAGCATCGAAATAATTATTGACAAAGCCATAGATAATTGATCCTTATATCAATGCTTATAGTTGTCACTTCTTTTTAGGGGTCCTCACATTTCACTTGGCTATAAGATTTTGGGCAAGATACATATTGTGTGTGTGTGTGTGTGTGTGTGTATGTGTGTGTGTGTGTGTGTGTGTGTGTGTGTGTGTGTGTGTGTGTGTGTGTGTGTGTGTGTGTGTGTGTGTGTGTAGATTAAAAAGTCCCATCAATAATTGAGCCATACAATGAATTCCATCAACTGGATAAAAAGTTAAAAAATGGGGAACAACTAGAGTTTGAGTTTGACCAACACAATATTGAAAAAAGATGTTGAATCCTCAGGCAGTCCAAGTTCCAAGCTCATGGTCCACTTACCTACCACCATCCAAACAAACTAGGTGTTAGAACAACATAGTTACATTTGGGTAGATAGGTAATGCCGATTTTCCTCGGCTTGTTATCGCTTTACGTAGGAATATAAACAACCATATGGACTCTTAGATAATTTAAAAAACGTTCAAGTCACAAGTGGAGTAAGGAGTGAATGAGAGCATGGGTTGAGAAGGGATTAGTGGACGTGTGGGAGGCTTAGTGTGCTTGGTGTGTGGGGTGGCTTTAAAAAGTGTATAAAGGGGAGATTTCACGGGGTGTACATAAAATAATACTTCATCGTTTGGAAAGTGTGTGTGTGTGTGTGTGTGTAAAGAAATAAGTGTCTGTGTGTGTGAGATACATTTCCTAATCAAAATTATTGTGTGTGTGTGTATGTGTGTGTGTGTGTGTGTGTGTGTGTGTGTGTGTGTGTGTGTGTTTAGAATTCATTATCCCCTCAATAATTGAACCATACAATTGATTCAGTCATAGATAGGCCTTAAACTAAACAATTAAAATTTAAAAATAATTCAAATATGGAGATTTAAACATTTAAAAGAAATGAGATATAATTTCATTTTGAAGGTATTACATGTTAAATTACACGGCGCAGAGTACACAGCAAACTGGAGAACTGGAGACGAACAAAATTTTCCTTCAATACTAGTGTGGTATAGATTATGGCTCCGTCCACCCGTGCACTCCCACAGTAGAGCTTAGATGGCAATCTAGACAGATACTAGGTGAAGAGCTACTAGCTGGAAGATCCGATCTGATCTGATGCAATGGATTGGGGAGGTCGCCTCTTTCTAGCTATGTGGGCGGTAGTCAGATCAATTTAATCGGTGGAACCGACTAGTCAACCTAGTCAGTGAAGCTAACCAGTCAACCTAGTCGGTGGAACCAACTAGTAGTACCATAAACAAAAAAAGAGATCCTAATAAATACAATACAGTTAAGCATATCAATTTATGAACTAAAAAGACATACACCATTGGAACAAACCAAGGAATCTAAGGGGAGTTCCAAGTGAATAACTAAGGGTCCACGCCCTGTGAAGCATTAATTAGAAGAAAACTCCAACAGCTAAAGGAAATACAAAATTCTAACAAAGCCAAGTGCTTTTTAACCGATCTTTAGAAGAGGACCAAAGAGAAAGACCTATGTATATAAATATATACATACATACATACATACATACATATATATATATATATATATATATATCCTAAAGAAATAACCCATGCTTTGTGACAAGTAACATGTGAAACCACACATGTTAATGAAGCAACCAAGAGTAAAGGAGCTAGTAAGAATTAACTAAGGTGTGAGTGTGAGTGTGTGTGTGTCACATGAGAAAGGACACGTAGCTTGAAGTACCATGCAGTTTGTTGTAATAAAGGATGAGTGATTCTACCAAGCGCTAGTGCATGTAAACAAACAACTCAGACGTAGCAATCAATGGGCTACAAGAGCAAAGCAAGAGCTTGGGTGCCAGTAAGAGTAAAAGCAAGAATGTAAGCAAGGCTAGCCACAACATCAAAGCCGCAAGAAAAGGAAGGAACTTAGGAGGAAAAGGTTTGTTAAAAAATGTAGTTCACCAAAATGGATGAGGGCTACGAGGATGCACAAGAGCTACTACAAGGAAGCACAAGAACAAGAGCTACATAACCTCTTGTCCAAATCTTCCTAAACTAATTTGCAAGGGGAGCTAAGTGGTCAGCTTGTGAGCAGGGGATTACAAGAGGAAAGAGAGCATCAAAACTAAGCAAGCACCTGAGCAACGAGCATAAGCAAAGCTTGCAATCAATAAGGTCCTAAATCTAGCAAACAAGGGATAGACTTGCAAGACAATCACTGTGGGACAATCAAGTGTGGTTGCACAACATAGAGCTACTATGAAGAAAGGTCACCATGCAACGTATGTAAAGAATGGTTAATGTGCAACGCAACCTCCATGAAATGAAAAGACACACGAAGGGAAGAATGATCAAGAGGAGAACAAGCAATCCTGACAAGAGTTGCCAAGAGCAAGCTTACAACAAGTGATGGCCTTAGGAGGAAGGCAGGACCAACACTACAAAAGTACGAAGGGCAGGCTACGAAGAGAAGGTAACGAGGAACCCTAAAGAGTTTCCTAGGAAGTAGAAGGGAAAGTAACGCTACAAAGGGAGGTTAACGACCTAAACGAATGAAGCCATGGAAGCAAAAGAACTCATCTGGGTTATGTCATTCTATCTCAAGGAGCATGGAACACACAATCTTTGTGAGTAGACATCGCAATGGCAGAAGCTATATAATAGCTTACAAAGGTGAGGAGTAAGGAAGAGCTAGTGACTTGTGGGCGAGACGAAAAAGTAAGTATCAGGACTTCATAATGGAGAGGCAGCTGAATGAAGAGCAAACGATCAAGGAGAGAATAAGGTGGCAAAGGCTCTTAACGCCGTTACGAACATCGCACATGCCAAGAATTTAAAAAAGAAACCATGATAGGCAGTGCATAACGCCACACCCTATGTTGAAGGGTAAGGGATAGGGGATTGGTGGGAAAGGATAAGGGGTGGAATTGTGGATTAGTGGTAGGGTTGGGTTTAAGGGATAAAGGGTAAGGGGTAGAATTGTAGGTTAGTGGTAGGGTTGGGGTTTAAGGGGGTCAAAAAGCCATTTGGTGGTAAAAAGAATTAACATGCACAAAAGTATAAGGGAAACTAAAGCAAACATTTTAAAGGGATGGGGAAAAAACATTAGTGCCTGGGAATAAACATACATTAGAAAGAAAATAATGGTGTCTAAGAAAATTGTAATTAATTAGCCTTAAATGCCACACAAAATAGGAGATGTAGTAAAAGAAAAAAAATTATTTTGATTACCAAGAATGATATTAAAAATCAAAGGGAAGGGGGGACTAAAATTAAGAAAGAGGAAAGGTATTTTTTAAGTGCAATCCAAAAGGGTGAATAAAGTATAACATTTAGTGAGGGGTAGTTAAGGTTGAGTTTGTGTGTACAGTATGTAAAAGTAAGGACACATTAAAAGTCCATAAATATAAGAAAGCCCATAAGCCTAAGAGCATAACTATTAGCCCAAAACCATAGAAAATACATGAAAATAATGCCAATAAAGCTTTTAGACATAATTAAAGTCAATAATTTCCAATCAAAAAAAGGAGGAGGGAAGGGGGGACCAAAAAATTATGTGTGAGAGTGTAGTTAAGGGCAAACCTATTGCTACAGCTCATAGCAAGAGAAGATTGTCTACAACCAAAGGTCCTATAGCTCATGCCAGTAGCCCAAACCCCAGGCCAAAAAGGGGCATAAGAAGAATGGTAAGTAAACCATGTACTTTCTAACATTGATGAGGTCTCACAAACCCCCTTGGTCAATCCTATAGCTAGAAATATTTAGTTGACTTTTAGAAAGTAAGTGTGTATGTGTGCGCATGTGCATGCGTGCATGCATGCGCACGCGCGTGTGTGTGTGTGTGTGTTGCCTAATAGATCAATAAAATCTATATCTCCCTTACTACAATCCTTTGGCTCCATATTTACATAAATGCCCCTTCATCTGTGCAACCTCAATCCCATGTAATTCATTCAGCCAATGTTGTAGTTCATATCAATAAATTTAAAAGTGCTTAAGGATATCCTCAGGTCAAAGCTCATTATATTGTATTAACACCATTTCAGTCACACTGTTATCAACAGAATTCTATAAAAAGAAATTTATGTTTGTCATATATAAAGATCTTAATCAAAATTGCTAATTTGGATAATCATAATGTATATAACTGATCTCCTTGCCCTATTTTTATATTATAAGCATTACAGTAGATAATCTACCCCTTAATAATGTATATCCAACAAGGGGCTCCCCATAAAAACTATCATAAGGGGTTTCAAAATGGAATCGATAGTCGGCTCCGTCTGATAGTCACTACTGTCTTTTGGAAAATCGTGTAGTGAGCCGGTCTTATAAGCCAATGTGTCAGTATCCTCCTTTTCTTTTCAACCAAAACCCTAAGATAAATATCTGGACTCACTTGCATCCATCCATAAGCACCACATGTTAGGACATGAATTCAATGCAATTTGGGACTGCAGGCTTCAAGGCCCAACCACGGTTGTTATCCCTGTCAAACTCAGCAATTTCTAAAAATGAAGCAATAGTAGTGGTTACTAAGGGTGGCCAAGGTTATAGTGATAAATGGTGCTACGATGAGATGAGTGTGATCAACAAAGTAGCAGCGAGTTCTTTAGTATTATTAGTCCTCAAAAATTTTGCAGAAAAGTTCTCATGAAATGTGCTAAGTTAGAGACATTATCCATAAGTGTAATGGTAGCAGTAGTAAATTATAGAATTACAGCAAGTGTCTCAATTAAATGGGAGACCATTTTCTTTCTCATGTATTCAAGCTAAACAGATATATGCAGCTGGTCTCCTAGTCCAAGAAAGCTTCATGCATATACAAGTGTATCATCAATTGTCTCCAATCGTTCTAAGAGCCTGCCTATATGCCTAATTAACTTGGGGAATAAGGGACTCGTCCTATCCATTACTCTCTAAGTCTCATGCATCTGAGAGTGTATACAGTTTAGTTAGTTGCCAGTAAAGCAAATATCCATTCATATACTACTAAAATGAGTATTCAAAGGGGTTGTTCGAGTACTCCTATGTCTGTAGTATTAGATCTATGTAACTCAGTTGTATTGAGTGAGTCATGTGCTAAAACCACCGAGTAGAGATGCTACATGCTTCTTCTAAAACAATAAGACCTTCCTGAGGCTAATAGGTGGCGTTGCAGGTATCAAGCTACTGTCGGGCTTTCTGAGCCATCCTTTTCTTGCAGCTCCATTTTAATAGTCGTGGTGATCAGCTCCCTTTCGGAGCTCGGGCTTATGAGCTAACCCTATACTCATCAAGGGAGTATAGCATCGAGATCCTGAGCTTCAGGGTTACGCGTCTGCCCATGGAGGTCTTCCGGTGCCTTTAATCATAATGCTCAGGCTTTGGGGCTCATAATAACCTTTATTCGTAGCTCCTTCCCATTCATGACCTTTTGTCCGGTGTTGGGCACCTCTTGGTTGCCCATCATAGCGACGACCATGGTCTTTTGGGCTCATGTGTATATAGCAAACCCGCATGTGGGTTTAAGGGGTATAGTTCCATCGCTTCAACCCATTAATGTATCCTCGTGTTCAGTGAACACTCAACATGTTATCTCGCTCCCATGGTGATAGGTCATTGCGACCTTATTGGAGAAGCACTTAGAGTCATAGATAACTCTAAAAGTCTAGGGAGCTTGGCATTTGGTGACAGTCTCTTGACACTATCTATCCTTCGTATATAATTGAGACAAATCAATATAACAAACTGTGCATGGCATCTAGCAGGCTTGGTGGCGTGAGTAGATGGGTGTGAGCAATCTCTTCCATGCTGGTTCTTTGAGATCTTTGCTCTCCCTCATAACTCACGAGTCGCCTCCAACAGCTCTTCCCTTTTGAGATGAGCTCCATATAGTTCCCTTGCATTTCGTGCTTCACATTAACAGTGAACTCCTGCTTTGAGTATCTTGAGGGGGCTGGGTAGAGGGGTGTACTATCTGTGTCGTAGAAAGTGTTGGAGCTATCCACCCTCCTTGGTCTTGGTAGGGTTCCCTAGTATTAATTGGGCACATTCTTCCACCATACCTCTCGTTGCCTTTGCTCTTACGAGACTGTTTTCATCGTGATGGCAGGGGGCTCGATATCTTGGGTACTCAGGTTTCCCCCTTTTCTGTATGATTGCCCATTCATAGGGGTTCCCTTTATTAAAAATCCCTTCTTGCAAGGGGGGTTTTTTTGGATTTTGTATTTCATTATCCTATCTATTTGTCCATGCACCCCTTATGTGATTCCTTAGGGGTAAAGTCCCCTCTTTTTCCTCTATTTCTATATTTGTCTATACATTTCTTCTAATCAAGCTGGGCATCCACTTAATGTGTATGCCCATTTCTAGGGGTTCGGATCTAGTTTGCCACCCGGTGCCATTCTCGTAATGGCGGGGTATATGCCATATACTTTATATGGACTAGGCCATGCTCTCTTCCATTCTGAGTTCTAGTTTTAGTGTTCCCTTTGGTTATTTTATTATATCCACCTCGGGGGCAAGGGGAAGAAGGGATGTGTGTGTGTGTGTGCGCGTGGTGTGATGTGACATTTATCACTTTGTTGCGATAAGTTTTGCATAAGGTAAGCATACAGAGTGAACTAATCTTTTGCCGCAGTATGTGCAATGCCCCACCATATTGGAATTGTTTAGCCTTTAGTATAGACATCATTTTGCACATGCCACACATAAATAGTAGTATGTGCAATGACTTACTACCATTGGAATTTGTTTAGGCATTCAAGACCTTCTAGTATAGAGATTATATTATACATTCGATAGCAAAGCCAGGATGAAGCTACTCTTATTAACATGTACCTTTCAATCAAGTTTTAAATATTCTAAACTCTAATTATCTTTCAAATTTAAGATGGATAAAAACATTTATTTTCCCATGCACACTTACAATTTTTTTCATACTTCAACTTTAAACTCTTGTATATAAATATATTTCTATAAATTTAATTGAAAATTTTTATTTAAAAGTCCCTTTATTTGAACCTACATGGTATACTTACATATTTCTCTGTCAACCCCTAGGATTTTTTCCCTCATTCCTTCTTACTCTCCCCTCTCTTTTTCCTCCTTTCCTCTCCTTGTCTTTACTTTTCTCTTGTTTTGTGTTGAGTGGTTCCTCTCTTCTTTCCTTCTGTCTTGTTTTCTCTTCTTTCTCCTCTTCTTCTCTCTCCCCTTTTCTCTTCTTTCTTCCCTAGGTTCTTTCTCCTCTCTTCTCTTTCTTCCTCTTTCTCTCCTCATTTCTCCTTTTGTTTATCCCCTTCTCCCCCCTCTTCTCTTCCTTCTCCCCTCAAGTCTTTCTTATTTTTCCCTCTTCTCCTCTTTCTCCCCTCTTCTTTATTTCTCCCCTCTTCTCCCTTCTTTATTCTCTCTTATTAATTCACAAAATGAAAATAAATAAAAAAATAACAATCCTGTAGTCCTAGCTTTTATGTAATTTCTCTATCTTTTTTTTAGTGGGAGAATCATATATTCAACATGATTACTAGTGGGAGTGAAGCCAATGGGAGCTAGTGGACTTGATGGTCCTTTGAAGGAAAAGTAGGGGAAAAGTTTAGTATTTCAGATAAAGTGTGAAAGGTTATTCGCAAGCTCAATCCCCATAAGCAACAAAAAAATTTACAAGAGATGGAGCAAGAGCATGAGAGGTGTAAGTGCAAGCACTCTTAGTCACACACCACACTTCTAAGATATCACAACAATGAGGTACTAGGAGCTATCCAAAACCACTATACTAGCACCTCTCCCTCACATGGCTTGGATACTAGCCGTCGGCGATCAAGTGATGGTGTGATGCCCACTGGATAATGATGTCCCTATTTACTATTCAAGTGATGATGATGGAAACCTCATTATGGATGCCAATGAAAATGCTATGCTTTCACGAATGTAGCAACTATGTTATATAAAATTTAAAGGGCTTCAAGTCATGATGAAAGGAAAAGAAAAATAATAACCTCCAATAATTGCATGACGATTTTTTCAATGCCTGATTCACCTTTGACTCAAGGTGGATGCTAAATAAAATCGAAAATAGGTTGAAACATTAGAGCAAGTGGTTCAAAAAGCTGCAAGAGAGTCACATGCAGTTACGCCTACTAATTACCATAAGAATTATTGGAAGAACATTGGGGATGAAGTGAAGAAAACCCTTGAGGAGCACCAACAAAACTGCAAAGAGGTGGGGCAATCCCACTTTAGATTGGGTGACAAAGCTAGATTTGTGGCCTATTGTGGGAATGCCTTGCAATTAAGCCTCTGTGGAAAGAAGTTAGATGGTGGTTTAGTAGTATGTATGTTTCTTTCCTCTAAAATGGAAGGTGGCTTTGCTAGAAGATAAAGGTCGTATGAACGATGTACTATGGAAAGTTTTGCAGATTATAAGGGCGATTACTATTGCATGCATCTGGCATGCCAAGAATAAATTGATCTTTGAGAAATAATTCTATGGAGTAGGGGGGTGGTATAAAGATTTGGAGACTTCACTAAGATTATGTTTTAGAAGCTTACGTGAGGAATCAATGTGACCTATTGGAATAAAAATAGAAAACTATTTGACCTCATTGTAATTGCCTCTTTTGAGGCTGATTTTCCTTTTTTACTTATATAATATAATGAGTATATTATTCTACAAAAAAGTGTACCTTTTCATCTATTTTCCTATTTATTTTTCTTACTATCTACCTCATGTGTCTACCTATTGATAAGATGGACCAAAATTTCCAATTCTTGTAGTACTAATTGCATGATATAGAAAACATAAAGCTGAGTGATCATCTTAGTGATATATAAATTCTTCTTGATTAAACATTATATATGATGCACAAGCCATTGAATTTGTCAAGCCACAACCTACCAAAAGCTCTTAGAGGTGGAGGTGGTAATGGAGGCTGAAGGTAGGGTTTCTTTTTTTTTTTTTTTTGGCCGGGAAGACTAGAATTTATTATAGTAAACAAAAAAGTGAGCAGAAGGCAGACAATTACAAAATATTTTGACAAGATTCCAATGCCAAGTAAACTTGGCAAAAAATCTTAGTTCTTTCTTCTAAACATTTTCTTAGGTTTGTTTTTAATGGGCTTCGGCGAGGAAACCCCAAAATAAAATCCATTCAAAAAAGCAACAAAGACGACACCAACAAGTTTAGATCTTGATCATCTTGCATGGCTTCATGAGCATGAAAGAGAAAATTGGGACTTCCTTGCTGCTAATGGTAAAGAATGGACTAAACTTCTTTTAGAGGTTGAGTTCTTTGAAACGAGTGGATGTAAAAGAATGTACTAAACTTCTTTTCAAGGTTGAGTTTTTTTTTTAAGACTAGATGGAAGAAGCATCCGAAGGTTGATGGAGTATTAGCGGTGGTGAGCTAAAAGAGAACATTGAGACTATGGTGGGCCATACTAAGAATGAACTAAACTTTTGAACGTTGAGTTTATTCAAAAGGAGATGGTAGCCAAGTACATAAAAACAGAAAAAAATTGTAGGTTGATGGAGTATTAGGGTGGTGAGCTTAACATCGAGACTAAGAATGGACTAAACTTTTGAAGGTTGAGTTTTTCAAAATGAGGTGGTAGTCGAGAAACAAAAAAAATTTGTATAGTTACTCTAAAAAAGAACTTGTACTAACTCGGAGAAACAAAAAAATTTATAGGTTGATGGAGTATTAGGGCGGTAAGTTGAACATCGAGACTAAGAATGAGACTAAACGGGTAATGACATGGTGAGAAAAGGGTTTTCATGGGAAAACCGAATTTCCCACGTTGAATGTCATAACGATTTCAATTTTATGTCATTTTCAACCCTTAAATGCTTCACAAACTCTTTTTCCCACAAAACATTGAGCTCAAGTGCTCCCAAGTTTTGTGGGGGGGAAATGGGAAGAAAGGGTAGGGGACCACTTGCCACCTTGGCATAGAGTTTCCCATTTTCCACAAAAGTATAGGCCTTATGTTTGACCACCTTGGCATAGAGTTTCCCATTTTCCACAAAAGTAGAGGCCTTATGTTTGACCACCTTAGCATAGAGTTTCCTATTTTCCACAAAAGTAGAGGCCTTATGTCAAAATGGGAAGAAAGGGTAGGGGACCACTTGCCACCTTGGCATAGAGTTTCCCATTTTCCACAAAAGTAGAGGCCTTATGTTTGACCACCTTGGCATAGAGTTTCCCATTTTCCACTTTGACATAAGGCCTCTACTTTTGTGCAAAATGGGAAACTCTATGCCAAGGTGGTCAAAAAGTAGAGGCCTTATGTTTGACCACCTTGGCATAGAGTTTCCCATTTTCCACAAAAGTAGAGGCCTTATGTCAAAGTGGAAAATGGGAAACTCTATGCCAAGGTGGTCAAACATAAGGCCTCTACTTTTGTGGAAAATGGGAAACTCTGTGCCAAGGTGGCAAGTGGTCCTTTGACATATGGCCTCTACTTTTGTGGAAAATGGGAAACTCTATGCCAAGGTGACAAGTGGTCCCCTACCTTTTCTCCTTGTTTTTTCCCCGTAAAATCAGTGAGGACTTTTGTAGGAAATGGGAAACTCTATTCCAAGGTGGCAAATGGTCCCCTAGCTTTTCTTCTCAGTTTTTTCCCACAAAATTAGGGAGGACTTGAGCTCAATGGTTTTGTGGGAAAAAGAGTTTGTGAAGCATTTAAGGTCCTTACTAATCTAGACCCCTCATATGGCAACTCCCCCTCCCCAACTTGCATTAACCTTTGCCCTCCAAAAATTAATCCCTTCTCCTAGTTAGCCTTGCAACCCTGCTTCGCTCTACACTGCCTCCTTCTCCGCACTCCTTCTTCCGTCCCTCCTCTATTCCACTGCCTTCTCCTTTTCCTCCTCCTCCCCATTCCTTCCCCCTCTCCTTCCCCTCCTCAATTAATCCCTTCTCGTAGTTAGCCTTGCAACCCTGCTTCGCTCTACACTGCCTCCTTCTCCGCACTCCTTCTTCCGTCCCTCCTCTATTCCACTGCCTTCTCCTTTTCCTCCTCCTCCCCATTCCTTCCCCCTCTCCTCCCCCTCCTCAATTCCCGTTCCCTGCTCCTCCTCCTCTATTCCGTCCTTCTCCCCACTCCTCCTTCTTCCCCCCCTCCTCCTCTCTCCTTCCCACTCCTCTCTCCCCCTTCCTCCCCTTCTTCGTCCTTGTATTGGGAGGGCTTTACAACCCCCTGCTTGTTACTCCCCCCCCGCCTTTGCCCCCCCTCCTCCTCCTCCTCTTATAAGGGTGCATAACATTTAAGACTTTTCAAGAAGCCACCGTCAAGTTTCTGGAAAGCTCCTTAATCCGCCTCAACTATTACCACTTTAATTCGCCTCTCCCATAGATTATGCTTTGCAATTCTTATGTTAATCAACATTGCACTCCCTTCAACTAATTCTAATAGTGAGGTTTTTGTCGATGGGGGGCCTACCCATCTATTCATTATGACATTCAACATGGGAAATTTGTTTTTCCCACCATATCATTACCCCTTAGGACAATGGCCTACCCATCTATTCATTATGACATTCAACATGGGAAATTTGTTTTTCCCACCATATCATTACCCCTTAGCACAATACATTCAACATGGGAAATTTGTTTTTCCCCACCATATCATTACCCCTTAGAACAATGTCATATCGCCTTAAGTATGGACTAAACTTTTGAAGGTTGAGGTTCTCAAAATGAGGAAGAATGACTAAACTTTTGAAGGTTGAGGTTTTCAATATGAGAGGAACAAAAAGAAATCTGCGGATTCTCTACAACAAAAGATTTGTAGTCACTCGGGAGCGAGTTTCCGTTGCCGGGACTTGAACCCGGGTCGCTCGGGTGAGAGCCGAGTATCCTAACCAACTAGACTACAACGGATTGATGACACCAAGTTTGCCAAACAAAATTATATCGTCTATTGACTTGAAAGGAAACCCCCTACGTTTTCCTAGGTGCTTAAAACCGGCCTCAACCCTTCCTGCGTTTAAAGCTCAATAGATGCCTTGCCGGATCGCATTTGTTTCCCTGGTTGGATTTTGTACAGATTGACCCCAACAAGCGGCTTTACAACTCCAACGATCTCAATCAAGATACTGAATCTCCCTATACTTCTTTCTCTTCTCTCAAATTTCATCCAATGGAAGTAGCGAAGGAGTTCATCTCGTTATGCTGAAATGTCTTATTGATGATCTCGCATTCATGTCTTTTTTCTCCCTCAATTTGGAGTAGGGGAGTGACAAAAGCTATAAGTTTACTGTGCTCCTTTAAACAGTAGCACAACCCCTTGCAACAAAGACAGTTCTTTGTACTGGCAAAAACGCATCTTGGTTCTAGAGTCTGGACTCTGGAGGGGTTTGGTTGGTTCAAACAAAAAGCATTTGTCTTTTAAATTCAGGGCCAGCTACATTCCTGCGAGTCAGATACATCTCAAACCATAGGGTCATTTTATTCTTACGATGGTTTGCCACTGTCATATCAGGCAAGGATGCTTGGGTCCCATTTCCTAACCATAGCGTCATTTTATTCTTACGATGGTTTGCCACTGTCATATCAGGCAAGGATGCTTGGGTCCCATTTCCTTTCTTTGTTAGCTTTGCATTCAAAGCAATGTTACTATACTCAAGAGAATGTTCAACTTACTATGCTGCTTGCTCTTCGAGTACATGTAAATGGGTGTTGTTAGCTCTTATTTAATGATTTGAGCTACTCTCACAGGGTTGCTGTTACCATCGTGGTCTCTTATTTCTGGATAAATGTGCTCAACATTCATCTGCTGTCGGAGCGTGCTGCATTCGAGCCAGCTACGGCAAGATGTGACTTTGTAATCTGATATATTGACGATTCAACTTACTGTGGTGATGCACTTTTGTACTACTATGATGCTCTGCTACAGTTGTATTGCAATAGCATTGAGGTTAAATAACGGCTTTCTGGATTTGAGACATTGAACATGGACGAGCAACTAGCCATGACCACTTTCGGATAGTTTACGTCTTCTCAAGCCAACTCTCCAGGAAGACTCCCAGATAAGAGACAAAGTGGCAATATGTTGTGTGCACTTATGAAGTATCATGCCTAGGAAGCACATGTAATTCATGTGTGCATATGCAATTCATGTGTGCATATGTGATGTGGACCTAGTGCCATTCATATGTGCACATGTAAAGAGTGCTTGTGTAGCATAAAGATGATGTGGCACTATGTACCATGGGCCATGTGACATGTTGATGTATGAGTGTTTAGGTGGCATGTTGGCTAGACAACTGAGATGGTTGTTGATGATGTGGCATTACCGAGTGGATTGCCCATGTGGTAGTGATGATGTGGTACTATGTCGCTTGGTCCTACCTTGTCAAAGTGGTAGGATAAGATGACATGGTATGATAATTTTGATGTGGCGATTGAGGTGGTGTTATCTACCATGTGTCGACTATAGGTGGCCACATCCACTTTGTGTGTGTTGATGAGGTGTGTTATCTATCCATGTGTCTATCTCTCTTTGATCATGACTAATACACCATGTCTTAAGTAATCAGCTACTTGTCCTCCTTCCCAAAATCTGTGTTGTAGGGGCTATCTATGCATATTACAAGAATATGAAGGTCTTGGAAGAGAGGTGAGATCATTGGCCACTCAATGATGCTCTATTGATAAGAAAAGTGTGGTCTTATCTAGTCATTTATTACTCTCTTTGACTTGATTAATGTGCCATGTGTTAAGCAATCAACCATTTGTCATCCTCCTTGCTCAAATCCTTGTTGTTTGCAAGTGTCAATTCAGTGTGCTACAAGCTTATGGAGATCTTGAAAGAGAGATGAGGTCATTGACTTATCAAGGAGGCTTAGTCGGCCAAAAAATCATGGTGGTTGAGCTTATGATAAAAGTGAGGCACATACGAAGCATGATATGAAAGTGCGAGATGAAAGAAAGGGGACTTGAGAGCCTTGAAGAGATTGATGTGCATGGGAGGTGTATGCCTCAACTACTTCAAGGCCTTACTAACCTAAAGTGTGATTGTGTGTGAGCTAGTGTTCATGGAGAACCGAGGTTTAGTGTAAGGTGAATTATTAAATTGGACGATCAACTTTGAAACATAAAACTAGAATATTTATGAATTGCAAGTTTAGGAAGACTTGCAATATTTTGAACTACAAAAAAGAAGATCATAATGGTGACTTCAATGGGATGTATTGGATTCCAAGGGTAAATTATGGGATCTTTTGATTTTTGAAGATTTTTTAATAAATTTTTTTACCAGTCAAGGTTTTTAAAATTCAAATCCTATGCTTTTAAAATTTTTTTTTGAAGTTGTGTGAATAAATTGCAAAGCTAGAATGTAAACTTTTTAATACCATTTTCACAAATAGTAGTGCTAGCTACAATATGTTGAGAGTTGTGGTGCCATGAGCACATAGATTAAAGGCTAAGGTATGTGCTAAGGAAAGAATTAAAGTAGCCACCCTAGGATGTGGACTACATGATGTGGAGATGTGGATTGAGGATATCCACAAGGAGAAATGTGGATCAGAGGATCCCACAAATGTTGACTATTCAAAGGGCACTCTCTATATAAGAGGCCTATCATGTATATTGTTGAGTACAAGAGAAGAAATGCACATTCACTCAAGATTCTGTTTATGAGTCCAAGCTAATCTATCTTGGAACCTAATTGACTTGAGGTACATGTCATGAGCGCTCTCTTCATCATGTTTCCACAAAGGTTCCATCCACCTTTTTCGAGCTCTATGCACCTGTTAGATCAGAATCATTGCTAGCAATTAGACACTGCCAATATTGAGAGAAATCAATTGCTAAGACCTTTGCAACAAATGATAAATCAAAGCATGAATGCACACATCGCTGTCATAAGCATGTTGAAAGCACAAGTGCATGAGATGACCATAGCACAGAACATGGCATCCACACATAAAGCATTAAGGCACATGGAAGAACAAAGCATCATGCAGCAAGCTACGTTAATCAAAGAAGACAATGACATCGACAACATATATTAAGAAGCAACAACCTTGCCACCTTCAGTGCATATGTTTTGTAAATCAAACCTGACCACCTGAGAGTAGCTATGTAAGCACCCAGGGGAGGTATTGACATGTAAAAGCCACACTTGACTACCTTAAGTAGCAATGCATGCACTAAGGGGAGGTGATGGAATGTAACTCACATCTGACCACCTTGCAGTAGCCAAAGGATCATGGCACCAAGGGGAGGTGTTGAGAGTTGTGGTGCCATGAGCACATAGATTAAAGGCTAAGGTATGTGCTAAGGAAAGAATTAAAGTAGCCACCCTAGGATGTGGACTACATGATGCGGAGATGTGGATTGAGGATATCCACAAGGAGAAATGTGGATCAGAGGATCCCACAAATGTTGACTATTCAAAGGGCACTCTCTATATAAGAGGCCTATCATGTATTGTTGAGTACAAGAGAAGAAATGCACATTCACTCAAGATTCTGTTTATGAGTCCAAGCTAATCTATCTTGGAACCTAATTGACTTGAGGAACATGTCATGAGCACTCTCTTCATCATGTTTCCACACAAGTTCCATCCACCTTAGAGCCCTTCATAGATACTGAGGCACACATGTTTTCTCGCAATAGCCCTGAAAAAGGGGCTAGACAATGTTCACAAAAGTTCAAGGTTTAATGTCAATTGAATGGCACATTTTGTAAATTAACCTTCAAATTTGAAAAGATAGGTTTAGAATCTGAAAATTTCAAGGCACATTAGTGAAAATTTTTCTTAAAACATGAAAAATTTCCATAAAAGTATTTTAAAGTTTCAACTTGAAACTGTCAAGATAAGAACGTGTGCACACAATGCCCAAAATGCAAGGCTCATGGTGATGTTTGGAGGTTGGCACACATTCCTAGACCAGGTTGAAGTGCTGTTAACATGTGGATTGGCAGCTCAATTTTCAAGGATGCCATTTTTAGCACCTGTGTGCCATTCCTTCCCCAGGAAATAGAAAGTTGGTATCTGATGCTGGCATTGGGTCCCAAGCCCTTGGGGGAAATCTTTTGGCAAGCTTTTTAATGTGATTTTTTAAACCATTTTCTTTGATTTGTGAGATTTTTTGAAACATCCATATGTGTTTTTTAAATTTAAGAAATGGGGAGGCTAGAAGGGCATGGGGAAGGGAGGGGGGATAGAGGATATGTTCATTTTCATAGCATGTGGAGAGGTGGAAGAGTGGCTTTTATGCATAAGGGCAGGGGATGGGGATTGGGGGGGGGGGGAAGGGGGCTTCTTTGAGTGGGAGCAGTCATATTCAAAGTAGAAGGGAGGAACTATGCTCATTTTCAAAGGTCATAATTTGAAAGTTTTGACATATTTGGATTTCATGTCGAATCCCAGTCATTTCTGAGAACCAACATGACATTATTCCGATAAAAATTGAACAAATAGTGTTTTTTTCATGAAATTTGTTCTATTTTGGGCCTATTATGAGTACGAGTAACCTGACCCCATCAACTGGTGAAATCATTATGCCCATTTTGCCCATGTAGACGATGAGAGATTCCATGGTATTTTTGACTTCTGCAAGAGCTTTTTGTTGATTTGGCAAACACCTTGCGCGATAAATTGGAGCAAGGCGAGATCCCAAACTCCTTGACACGTATTCCATGCATAATTTTCTCTATGAAAGGAAGGTCGCCATTGCCATTTTGAGGTTGGCCAAAGGCATGTGTCATAATCAACGTTTTAGAGCACTTCATCGTTTGGCTGTGATCATTCAACTGTGTCATATTTCCTCTCCCAATTTGTTACTACACTGATAAACTATGCCTCTTGCATGATCCAATGGCCCCAAATAGAGCCCAAGCTCAGCAAGGTGAAGGATGGGTTTCGAGAATTGAGAGGATTTCCCAATTGTTATGGGGCAATTGATTGCACACATTTCAAGATGGACTTGCCATCAGGGGAGAAAAACAAGCACTAGTGAGGTAGAAACCACGATTACAGATCATAATGCACGCCATTGTGGACTCAAGAATGAGGTTCCTTGATGTGAAGATTGGATGGCCTAGCCCGAACAATGAAAAATGAGTCCTACATAGCTCCACCTTCTACAGGTTGTGACAGGGGTGGCAGCAACTTATAGTGCCAGCTTTTGAGTTTGGTGACATGTCCATTCGAGAATACATTGTGGGTGATGGAGGGTATCCATTGTTGCAATAATTGATGACTCCATTTCATAGGGACCAACTCATTTTGTAGGAAAGAAAGCAATACAATTTCATCTACTCATATTGTTGTGGAGATGGCTTTCAAAAAATTGAAGGGGCACTGGAGATAACTTGGCAATACCATCAATTCACTGGCACGATCCATGTACATTGGAAGGGGAGTTGAGGCGGCTAAGAAGAAGATAGTAAGGGGGGACTGCGTGAACTTGATTGATCAAAGTCATGATTGATCATAGGACACTTAAATAGCTTATTACATAGCAAAATCAAGGACATAATTGATCATCTGACACTTAAATACTTTATAGCATAGCCCTAAGGAAAAACGTGCTTGGCTTCATTGATGTAATAAGAAAAATATGATGTTGATATTTATAGGAAGTTCATTCTCCAAGAATGTGGGCTTGTGTATTGATTGATGTCTTGACTATGTAGTGGATTTGGATTTATGGCCCTCAAGAGGGGTACATCTAGACTTTTTATTAAGTGACCCAATGGCTTGTTAAGGTTTTGGATCAAATTTATTTGGTTAGAGATGCACAACAAGAGTGTTGATGTGCAATGCCACATAATATTATAATGAGTTTTTGTTTTGTATCATTGACTTCATTCCACTTGAAGTGTTGGAGGGTTTAACTTTTACTCACATGGAATGACCTTGAGGTTGGTGTTCTTTTTACATTGTTGATGCTGGCTTGGATTGACACTGAAGATTGATTTTCTTATCAAATTTCTTTCACATTTTCTTCAAAGACATAAGAGAGTGCATATTTAGTTTGGCATGAAATATTTACTCAATCGAAAATTTCAATTTTGTTGCTTCAAAATTTGATTGAGTTGCATGTGCCATATCCAAAGGCACTCTCTTGGAAGCTCTATTGTGTTTGGATTGTTAATGGTGAGTCGTAGTACTATAACTTCTAACTATTTACTACGAACTTAAGTAATAAAGAAGCTCCTCATTTAAAATCATAGTAGCACCCGAGATGCCTGCAATTCGTCTCACAATCTCCTTTTAAGAAGATCTTTCCCCTTTGCTCATAGTCTCACCAAAGTTGACCAAACTCTCAAAGTTGAGCTCACATTAATCTTGGATTGAAGCCTGAATATATCAAATTGTTCAATGTAATGACACCAAATTCCTCTCATTTATTCTTCCTCCATACTTTTGTTTGCATCAATTCCATGACACAAATTACTTAACTGACAATCACGTAAAAAAGCCAGATACTTAATTGATACATTCAAAGCATGAAAAAACTAACATATAGCATGGGCTCGTGTGCTTTGAAACCATAGATTCATGCTGAAAAGACTAACGGCCAGCGAGTATTTCCAATTCCTAGAAGGAAACAAAAAGCAAGGGTTTGTAAAGGTTTCCGAACAAATCTATCAAATCTACGAATCTACACCTCCGAAATTGCAAAGAACTCCCAATGTTCTCATCACAGAAAATGACCCTCCAACTCAGAACTTGTCAGCGAGACATCCCCGAGCTTGAGCCACGTTCTCCATTGAGGTGGTGAAACTCCTTGCGATCTCCAAACACCTATTTCTTGTGATCGTCTTTTCGTGCGCTTGGGAACCCCCTGAAGACAACTCCAATTACTCTGTGGGCGACTCTAGAGTGCTTGATTTCCTGCAATTTGAGGTTCAAACGTGAGATTTGAGGAGATGAGCATTTAGCAATGCCAGGAAACCACACGCAGAAAATCTTCAGTAGTAACGTCAGAACTGTCGACCACGCAGCCGAAGGTTCACCGACCTATCCTTCCCATAGTTGCGCTCAAGGACGTCGAATGCTCTTGAAATTCTCTTGGGTACGCTCCTCTGTTGACATAGACCAATAGCTCGATTTACCGCTTGGTGTATTCCCTCCCAATCCGCGATTTGCTGATACGCAGGTCATAAACGAGTCCACTTCAATGAAGCCTGCTCTCTGTTGATGTTCAGCTCCTTATCCACGCCAAGCTTGGCGACAACGTCCTACTGCTCGACCCTAGTCTTGATCTTTTGCATCAAGCCACCAACCATGCGAGTGTTGTCGTACGCATTTTTGCACTCTATGAGGCAGATGTTGGCACGGTTATCCCAGTGAAGGCGGTTGTTTCGAGCAGATGTACTTGCAGGTTCTCTGTCCTTGCCCTTGGATGTCATTCCCTTCGTTTGTTTCTGGTTGAGGATATCGATGGGCAAGCCAATCATATCTCAATGAGAGACCTCCCTGTAGGTATGCCAACCTCTATTAAATGCTTGAAGCTGGATGAACAATTAAGCATGTGAAGAAAACTCTATTATCTTAAATATACACTCATAGATGAGGTCCTGAGGACGATCCATGGAGGGAAAGAGCTGATATCGAAAGTCGATCCACACTGATGTGGTGCACAAGAGAGACTAGCAGAACCGAGGGCAGATTGTACATGTACGAGTCAAACTTCAAAGATTTGAGATGACTATGTGTTGCTCCTCTTCTCGATGCGGTGTTTGGGCCTCCAGATTTGAGGCACTGAGAAGTCTTGAGGGCGGCACATGTGTGTTGTGATAACTTTCACGATTTTCCCTTACGCTATTTCGCCGCTGGCTTACGTTAATCGATTAACTCAAATCTACCTTACTTTAATTAATCCGGCATTGCGCCCTGCCCGGCCGCGTCACAAATTAATTAATGCTGCTTTTCATCGACTGGGGGCCCTATTTGGCCAAAGTGCCATTACCCTGCGACCTTCAATGCTAACGTTTCACAGTGCATAGAAAGAGCATCCCTCCACTAGCACACACATTGCATGTGCCCATTTGCCATATCATTCTTTCTATACACTATGCATTGCAATTAGTCATTTTTTCAATCTTACATGTCATGGTTTTTATGCATCATGCATTGCAATTTATCATTTTCAATGCAATTTAATGCTAGTCTATCCGATGGATAGGCTAGATTGGATTTTAGGTCAATTCACAAAACCAACTCCACAAAAGTACATTTTACAAACTAAATGGGGCATCTAGTTTTTGTGACTTTCATAAAGCAAGTATGGTTCCAAAGCATAAAACTAAACACCTATATCTTAGTTAATTTACGTCCAAATTGAGTCCAATTTGGAACACAATTTTTGCACACTAAAAGTACATGCTATTTATAAATTTTGATGCCGTGAAGACTATTTACAAGCATTATAATTTAGGGAACTCACTAGACTAGTCGCAAACCTATTTCTAGTTATATTGTCTTATCCTTGTCACTTTTAGTCAAAATTTAGTACAGTCTCCGCCAACATTTTCATCAAACAAAATACAACCCTTATAAAGCTAATTTGGATTTTTTTGGCATCTTTGAGAAAAGTATAACTCATGCACTAATTTTGGATACTATTTTTAGCAATTTTAAAAATATGTTGACCTATTTGAACCAAATTTCAAGTCTATATGAAGTTGGCATGAACACACACTAAAAGCGATATTTTCAACTAAATGCATCAACACACAATTAAAGTCATATTTTTAACTAGATGCTTTTTTGGGAATTGTTTCAAAGTTAGACTAATTATGCAACAAAATGTTCATAACTTTAGCCATATCACAAACAGACATGGATTGAGACAATTCTTCACGGATGATCTTCAACAAGTATTTATATCTCATTTCAATTTAAATTTATTAATATTTTGAAAAATCACATTAGTCTTAGTGACTTGTGCAAGTCCATCCATATGTGAAGTAATATTGACAATCTAGTTGTAGTTTTAGCAAACTAACCTAGCATGCATTATTCTCAAACTACCAAAGCAAACTAACAAAGGAGAAATTACTTGAAGATCAGTACAGTGCAAGGCAAAAACATCCTTTTACCAAGAAAACTAACAACAAGGAAGAATACAAACTAACATACTTTGCATGCATTACTCTCAACCTAGAGTAGCTTGGAGGAGTACTCCATCGGCGTTCTTACAAGATCCCCATGACACGTGAGTTATTGCTAGAGTACACATTTTTGGCACTACTATCAGGGAGTTATAGGTGTGCTTTTGCATTGAATTTTCTTCTCTCGTCATCTACCCATTGCCCAACATTGAGTACTGTTGAGAAAAGCTGTTGGTTTTCTGTGTATGGGAAGGTGTAAGGGGAAGAGAAGGTGTTGGAAGTCATTTGTGCAGATTTTGAAGTAGTTTTGGTGTTTTTTAGTGTTCAAAGTTTGTAGAAAGTTAGTTTAGGTGATTGCTAGGGAGTTTGTGATAGCAAACCCCAATAAAAACACTAAGAAATGATGCTAGGAGTGATTTTTGAAGTGGTTTGAAAGGAAAAAACTGGCACTTTTTGCAAAACACCCTATTTTTCCTTCAAAAGTTGTTCTTCCTTGTTGTTAATTGTTGCTTTATGTTTGTAAGTAGGTAGAGTAGGTAGAAAAGTAGTCCCCAAGCACTCCAAACACTGCACAGAAGCCAAACCTTCTAAGATTCCATTGGCAAAAAAGGCTATTGCAATTTGATCTTATGAGTGTTGATGCAATTTAATCTTATGATCTTACTATTGCAATTTGATCTTATGATTGTTGATGCACCATATTGTACAATTGTCATGGCTCATTGCAATAGTAAGCTCTATGTTAAGATGTTTATAAGTTGATTTTGCAATTATTCAAGCACCAATATGGATATTCCCCCCTTTGATAGAAAAATAGAAAATCGATAGCAATAGTTATCACCCCTTGAAAATTAATCCAATTAATGTAAGTTCAAAGGGTCCCCCCAAAAAATAAAAATTTAATGTATGTTAAGACAAAAAATTAACCTGTTCATAGGTTTCCATTACCACTTCTAGTGCTCTCCATCTCTACCTCACCTCCTCGCTTGCCATTGCCTCCTCCCCTAACTCTCCATCTCTCCCTCCCTCACCATCTCTCTTTGGTTCATGTGTGTGTGTGTGTGTGTGTGTGTGTGTGTGTGTGTTTCCTATATATCTACATTCCTTTTCCATAACTCAATCAAATACATTTGCCAATTTCAGAATTGTATTTTTTCTATATTTCCAGGAATCCTTAATCAATGGTTAGTTCGAAATTGTTTAAGAACCCCGAATCCACTATTCACATCTCCAATACTCAGGTTACTCAGGTTTTTCATATATGACACTTTTTCAATTTCTATTTTATCCAAGTCTGTTCATTCATAGGGATCAAAACACAATATCAATATGTATATTAATGTTGGCTCTTTCCTACTGCTTTCGTAGGAAGAGCTGGGTTTTCTCAGTATGTAGGGTTCCGAGGCTTTTTGTCACCTACAGATATATTGGGGTTGTCGTTTGTAGTATACGTGCAGCTTAGGACCTGGAGTCATGTTCCGATGAGAGACGTAGGCTTAAGTGTGGTAAGCAAACAAAGTGCATGCATGTGTAAAAGGAACGTATATCATCATGATTAAGGTAATGAAGGCTTTCACCTTCATTGGGGATTACAGGGTTTAGGAGGAGTTTAAGGTTTAGAAGGGGGTTCTAGGGTTAGAAGGAGGTTCTAGGGTCTAGAAGGAGGTTCCAGGGTTTAGAGAGAGGTTCCAGAGTTTAGAAGGAGGTTCCAAGGTTTAGAAGGAGTCCAAGGTTAGAAGGAGGTTCCAAGGTTCAAAAGGAGTCCGAGGTTTAAAGGAGGATCCAAGGTTTAGGGTAGAGTACATGGTGGAGAACTCGTCTCCCTCGTAGATCATGGAGTTTAAGGGTTGAGGAACAAAGGGTTTAGGGGGAGCATAGGAGTGGGAGAGGAAGAAGATGTAAGAGCATGGGGGAAAGAAGAGAGAGGAGGGAGGAGGAGGAGGGAGGAGGAGGAGGGAGGAGGAGGAGGAGGAGGGAGGAGGAGGAGGAGGAGGGAGGAGGAGGAGGAAGGAGGAGGAGGAGGGAGGAGGAGAGGGAGAGGATAGGTTGCAAGGTTGGAGGAGAGGGGAGAAGGAGTTACAAGGTTAGGACATGCTTTTGGACGTGGAGTGCAAGGAAGCATGAACATGAGTCAAATGCTTGGAATACCAAAGTAGACCAACACAATGCCCCAAAGAGTGTGGGCTTCATTCCATTATGGGGTATTTATACAAGTTGGAGAGCTTCTCTCTCTACATGTAGGAATTGTAACACATTCTCTCTCTACATGTAGAAGTCGTATGTAGAAGTTGTAGCACAAAGTTGTAACCCATTCTCTTTCTACATGTAGAAGTCGTGTGTAGAAGTTGTAACACAAAGTTGTAACATATTCTCTTTCTACATGTAGAAGTCATGTGTAGAAGTTGTAACATAAAGTTGTAACACATTCTCTTTCTACATGTAGAAGTTGTAACACATTCTCTTTCTACATGTAGAAGTTGTAACACAAAGTTGTAACATTCTCTTTCTACATGTAGAAGTCATATGTAGAAGTTGTAACACATTCTCTTTCTACATAAGTCCATGTTGGCACAGAGTCAACATACTCCCGAATCGATTTTATTACCCATCCTCGGGTTATGGTTTATTTTGATTTCAGAGTTGGGATGCCATGTGCGTAATCCAGTCATTCCTACTGTAATGCTTTTGCACCATACAATTTGTGGTCTATAGTCAAGAAGCTTATCTCCTCTTAAGGAGGGGTAGTCGTTGCTAAGGTTGCGGACACTGCCATCAAATCTTCTTGGGAAGAGGTTTGACGGGGGTCTCCTTGTTGAGGCTGGCATTTCTTGCTATCTTGCATACATGTTGGATGCGATTTCACCCGCATCATCGAGCTTGTAGATAATTTGTATGCAAGTCTGATATTATAGCATATAGGAGACAGCCGTGATGTTTGGCGGGGGTCTCGTTGCAGAGGCTGCACACTCTTTTGCCAATTCATCTTGAGTTTTGTCATATCTTCTTGTCATGCTTTTGAATTCATTGCATGCTTTGAGAGTATGGAATGAGAGTGTGTGATACTATTATTGATGCAATCTTTCATGTGCCTATGCAAAATCGTGTGAGTGCATGTGATGTGTCTAACTATATGCTTATTTGTGGGATTTAATAGGGAAACTAAGACTCAATCATCCCTAATATCAAATTGATTAGGTCTTCCTACATATGCAAAAACGTGCATATGCCAGTGAGTGTGCGTGTAACAATCTAGTGCAAATTATATGTGCAAAAACGTGCATATGCTAGTGAGTGCTCGTGATACAATCTAATCCTAACTAAGGAAGACTTGGTTTCCCAAATCTTTATTTTTGTCGGGGATGGCTTGCATGTTAATGTAGTAGCGCTTCAGTCCCGGCTCCCGTTTACTGTTGTGTTGAATTGGGCTCCATCCAATGTTTCTAGCAGTATAGCTCCGATGGGATTCATCTTTCATACTCGATAGGGTCCTTGACCTAGATACTTCAGTTTTCCCTTGTGTACTTTGGCATTGTATAACAGGACTAAGTCGCCTTCCTTGATGTCTTTAGCTTTTAGATTTCTGTCAAACCATGCCTTTCTTCTGCATTTTTCTGTTGTCATGGCATGGTAGGTGACTAGTCTTATCTCTATATGCTTCTCCAACTGATAGAGCTTTTCTTTCGAGGATTCTTGGTCTCCCATGCGTTCCTGTACACTGCGATGTGTAGACTTGGTATTACAAATTCGAGTGGGACCACAGCTTCAAGGCCGTACATCAATTGAAAAGGTGTGTTCCCTGTACTGACCTTTCAAGAATGTGGTTCTATATGCCCATAAGGCAGGATTCAGTTTCTCTGCCTAATCAGAATGTTGTGGTTCTACTACCTTGGTGACGATAATGCATATTATTTGTTTGGTGGATATGGTCCATTCCCTTGAGGGTAGTAGGGTGTGCTTTTTTTATGGATTACCATGAAGCCAGATAAGAGTTCTTGGATTACCTCATTGACAAAATGTGTGCCTCTATTCGACACAATTTCAATGGGGCATTCGAATCGGGTGATCACATTTTCGTATAAGAATCTTGATGTGCTTCTAGCATCTGCCTTTCTGAATGCTTTAGCTTCAGCCCATTTTGTAAAGTAATCAATGGCCACAATGATGTAGCGTGCCTGTGTTCCTTTTGCTGTTGGATGTATGGGACCCACATAGTCAATCCCCCATTTTTCAAATGGTTGTTGTGCAACAATTGGTGTTAGGGGATTGAAGTCTTTGTGTTGTGGTTTAATAGCCCGTTGGCATACATCACAGCCTTTTACATATTCATAGGCATCTGCCCATAGTGTTCGCCACTAGTAGCCTACGAGGAGAACTTTTCTTGTTGTGGCTTCCCCTTGGAAGTGTCCTCCTGCAATGCCTTCATGGATTTCACTTAGGATTGGCATGATCTCATGAGGCATTACACATCGTCTTAATATCTGGTCCTTGCCCATCTTATACAGTTGTCCTGCAATGAGTTGATAGGTTGCAACCTTTAGAATCAATTTTCTGGCATCTACTACTTTCATTTCAGGGGGTCATCTTCCTGCCATCAAGTACCTAATGATATCTCCACACCATTCTGGAACAGCATCTATTTGAAATAGTGTGGCATCTAGTAAGTCATCTTCTACTCCACTGGCTTCTACTCCCGACTTGACTCGAGACATGTGATTGGCAATGTAGTGTTGGGCAGCTTTGCGGACCACTATTTTGAAGTTGAATTCTTGAAGCAAGAGGAGCCATCTGGTTATTCTTCCTATGGTACACAGACGATTCACTAGATAAAGTAATGCTTGATGGTCGGTATAGAAGACAAAATCATTTGCCAATAGATAGTGCCGAAATTTCTTTACACTATACACCATTGCTAGGTCTTCTCTTTCTGTGGTTGTATAGTTGATCTCTGCATCATTGAGTTATCGACTGGTGATGTAGAAGGGGTAGTCTTTCTTATGTTCATCAGGTTGACAAAGCACACTCCCAATTGCATACTTGGATCCATCAGTATGTACATGAAAATCAATATCTGAATTGGGAGATATAAGGATGGGTGCTATGATTAGGCGCCACTTTAAAAGCTCCAGGCTTGGTCGCTCTTCGGTCCATAAGAACTCCACTAATAATTTGTAAAGTGGTCTAGCTATCATGGCATACTGCAATATAAATCTTCTATAATAGCTAGCATGTCCCATAAAGACCTGTACACCTTTGGAATTTGTAGGAGGAGGTAATTCCATGATAATTTTGATTTTGTCCATGTCAGTTGCAATCCCATGTTGAGAGATGATGTGTCCCAAAACAACTCCGTGGGTGACCATGAATTGGCATTTTGTTGGATTTAGGGAGATGCCATACTCCCTGCATTTGATTAGTACTTCTTCAAGACATTTGAAGTGGTCATGTTTGTTTGAATGGATGCACAAATCAAGTCCAGGTCACTCCCAAGGAATTCCTATTGTAGGAATCTTCTTATTAATTTTTTAGATTTTCCTCTTGAACCCATTCTTCTCAAAGTTCCCAATCAATTTCTTAATTTGTCCAAAGGCATTGAAATCCTCTTTCTCAGTGTGTAGTATGGGCAGGATCACTTTTTCAGAGATAAAGGTCTATTACTACATGCCCAGATGAACTTACAAACTAGGTAGGTTAGGGACTTAGTCTTATCATATTTGTTCGTCATTGCTACTCCATTGTTCTTGTTGGTAATACTAATTGACATACTCATACTTACGAAGTTTGCTCTCACCCCTATGGCTTCACCACCCTCTCCAATTTGAACATCCACTGTAGTGTCTTTGATTTCCAAGAATTGGAGGGGGTAGATCCAAAGTGGGTTGATCTCATCATTTTCCTGTACTTTGATATCATCCATATATCTAAAGGGATGTTCAAATTTTGATAATCTCTCCCAATTCTTTTCCTTCCATAACTTTCTAATAAAGTTAAACTGAAACCAATGTAAATACAGATTACACCACAGGGGTGAGCATGAAAATCCCATGGGTATGCGTGATACATGTTTATATATTTGGTCTCCTAATCTCAAGTGCATATTTTCCAGGAGCCACATGTTGACCATGATACACTCTTGCTCAGACCATGAAATCAAGGTTTTACTTCGTCTATTGCTCCATGAAGCTTTTTTCCGGTTCCAATTCAAGTTTAGATATTTCCTTCATTTCCCTCCATAAGCCATGCTAACGTTTTCTGCTATAATCTTTTTTAACCCATATCTCCCATCTAACGGGATATTCTCATAACACTTTCCAATATCTGTAGTGAAGATTGAGTAGATATTTTTTGGTAAGTTTAGTTTTACCTCATAGATGGAACTGACTATCTAGAATGCACTCACGGTAATATTGGCTTCCAATCTTATTTGTTCTTGCATATCCCTGGATGACACCATGATGGGGTCTAAGCATGCTTGCAATGCAAAGTGAAGCCAATTCTGAAAATATACAGAAGTGTGCATTAGTAATCCATCTGAAAGTGTTTCTGTGAGCTTTGAAGGTAGCCATGAGATATGGTAATGACTGAGAGTCCAAAGTGATATTTAAGTTTATATCTTCGACCAGTCGGTCTAAGATATATGGCTACCACTTTTTCACAGTCTCGACTGGATACTCTTAGTACTGCCTGGTTGTAGATGAACTTCTTACATATATAAGCTGGAGTCGAAGCTGACTTATCTGTGGAAGTAATAAGAAGGGATCTAGTTAGTCTCCTAACCTCCTTCATTATAGATGTTCTCATGGGATCTACTCTCTCATCAATGTTAAGTTTCTTCCTTATTGTCAAACTCTTCAAGTGGTCAATGCAAAATAGTCCAAACTCCCTTTCCAGTGGGTTAAGTGATTCCATAAACAAAGGACTTAGTGTAATTATTTGGTTCCAAATCATATACAATGCAGTTAGTGTCCCATCAATACTCAAATGTTTTCTAGGGATATGCTCTAGTCCCTTTTTTAAATATCCCTTCAATGTGTCCTCATCTACAATTTCATTATCAATAGTACAAACATGTCCCCATTCCAATTTAATGAACTTTTTAAAAGCATTTGTTTCACATTGACATGCAATCTCTGATCCAATCTTTGATCCATCCCTGAATATGAATATCATCCCCGGTTTGCAAAGTATAGATGCAAAATTATCGAAAAATTTACTAAAGCAATGCTAATGTCCTTCATGGTGTCAATTAGATTATACACCTTATGGTGGGATAAAAAGTCTAGAAAAAGTTTTTTAATTGAAAACATTTCAAGTAGAGGGTTATCAAATAGTGCAAGTACAAAGAGGTTAGACTTCTTCTCTTTATTGAACAGAATTTTCCGGTTATGTGGCAATATCATGATACTTCTCAAGCCCATATCACATACCTGTTAGCAATCAGTCCTTGTCATCATAAAGCAGATGTCGCATAGGGAGGTTCGTGTTCTCATTGTTTTACCACCTCTCAAGATCTTAGATGGCCGTACCTGGGATTCCTGGACTACCCAGATGCACTGAACTCTCTGAAGGGGGTTGCCATTCAATCATCTTACTAGAATAGTGATCCCTAGGTGAATAATAGGGTGTGCGCCCTCGGCCCCTCGTATATCCAATGCATCCTATTTATCTCCATCTCATTCGAGATCCAAATGCTCTAGAAGGTAGCGTCTCAAGGGATCGTAGCATGAGTTGTCCATAAGACATCACTCCTGGCAATGGTTGGGGTAATAATGGAGCAAGGGGGTTCTTCTCCAAATTCTTAACTACCAATTATACCAACTCCCTCATGTAGTGGAATGTGAGGGAAGCCTTACAGAATGTAACCATATCACTAGCCTTCATCAATCAAAAGTTCATAAATATTAGTAACGTTAATCTCATATATAAAATTAATCAAATGTATTCATGGATGAAATAATATCATACATGCCTTCATGAATAAAGGGAATGAATTGAAGGCAGCTTTCAATCGTCTATTCGGAAAGAACGCTAGATACCAGAAGGTACATTATGGATTTGAAGAAAGCCCATGTGTATGAGAAAATGATGGGAGAAAAGCTTGAAATATGTCCATTTTCTCCTTAAATCCTAGGTATGCCCTTAGAAGTCTGATGGGACACTGTCAAGCAAAACATTGGTTGGTATACTAGCAAACATTTACTTAGTGAAAATAGAGAACAAGCAACAAAAGATGCTCTTGTACAATATGGTGCAGAGTGTGAAAAAAAAAAGCCAGTCACTTAAAGGTAGAACTATATCGTCAAAACTACAACACACTTTGGTTTTCACCTTTTAAAACTCAAAATATAAATGCTTTTCTCAACCACCCAAATTATTTCAAAAAAGATAACCAATTTTATAGTTTTAAGCAATGATTAACACCACGAAATAGAGCCCTGTCAAAAAAAACATATTTGTGCAAAATTAAAAACCCATTTTTCACTAAAAAACAAAAGATCAAGTAAATTTAAGATATTAATACCCACTAAGACAAAGCTTTAATGCTTGCCTTGCCTCGCCTCACCTCGCTGTGCTCCGAAAGGCAAGCAACACAATGCGACTAGGCCAAGCCAAACCAAGCAATGTCAAAGCATGCCACACCTCACCTCACCTCACCTCACCGCACCATGCCTCACCTAGTCCTCACTCTCTAACCACTCCCTTTTCTCTTTCCACTTCCCTCCCTTAACGAAATTTCTCTTTAAGCACCTTGGCTCCACACTCTTCCTCTCCCTTTCCATCCCTCACCATCATGCTCTCAACTTAATTGACTCTCCATCTATCATTGCCCTATCCTCCCTCCTCCCCTCATCACCTCTAATTCCTACCCCTCAAGCTTACCCTCACCCCCTCGCCTACCATATCCTTTCAACTATAGTCATTCTCTCCCTCACATGTCGCCACTATCACTATCCTCAACGTGTAGATAGGTTAGTTAAGTCAACATAGGTTTGTTGGGTTAATAGTAGCTTTCCACTAGATAATGCTAGGTTAGGTTTGACAATTATTAACATTAGGTGAAGCTAGTTTTAAGTTAGGGTTGATTATGTTCAATCAATGAAGGTTAGGTCTAACAATTAGTTATCATTAGATCCGGTGTAGATAGATAAGGTTGTACAAGTTCATTGACATTGGCTTTTTTTATCTCAATGGATGTCCCTCTGTTAATTAAAAATGTAGCTAACTTATGGTCAATAGCGTTTCTGAAACGTTGAGTTTTTTTACGTCTTTTTTGTAAAAACATTTAAAAATGTGCTATTTGAACTTTGCTACAATGGCAAGATGAGATTACTCATCTTTCAAGTTCTATCAAAATTAGAGATAACATTTGTCCCCAGTCAAAATAAATTCTTGGTACTTGTATACAATAACCTCCAAACTGCTCAGAAGAAAATTCCATTGATGCCGCATTCTTTGAATACAACTTGTCAATAAAAAGGTCTAAATGGCAACACAAAACAAATAATTTGGTGTACAGTCTTCCGTAGATGGTGAAGGTGGTAACAAGCAAAACATGTGAATTTCTAGTGCCTTTTCATACTTTAAACTCCTTGATTGATACACCAATACCCGGATGATGATAGACCAATACCAAAGAAGTTTGAGTTCGAATGTAGGTTGGAAAGACCTTCGTTCTTGCAAGTATTATCATACTTAGAAGTTCAACTTTGCACATACCTTGTGCGGACAGATTTTCTAGCTCGCAGTTGTCTCTTTAAAACACATGCTCAAATGATATTTCTTCACTTCAAAATGGCAGGACCAACAACTTTAAGGCTAGGACCATTTCAAAAGTTTAAAACTCTGCCACAACATCTCTCTATGATTTGCTCTATCAATAAAGGTTACTAAATTATATTCAAGTGGATTGAAACTATACAGCAAAAAATATGGCATGCACCTTAGTGCTAGAACTGAGAATTTAGTAAAAGTTCAAAACATTGCCACAACATGTCTCCATGATTTGCTCTATCAATAAAGAGCTACTAAATTGCAGACATAACATACAGCATGCACATTGAGGCTAGATTTGAAATAGAATTTCATTAAAGTATACATTGATCATTCAATGACAAAGAAGCTTTAAAAGCAAACTACAAGATGGTCCTTCAAAGTAAACATGAGGCTACAAGAAGAGACAACCTAGTGTGAGTGCATGTATGTTTACAGTCATTTTAGTTGTTGCGCACATTTGCACAAGCAAGAGTGTAGTTAATTGAATGTCCACAATCATGCAAGTGAAAGTGCTGACTATTATCAAAAAGCACATAAAATGGTGTGTGGGAGTGTGTGTGTGTGTGTGTGTGTGTGTGGAGAGAGAGAGAGAGAGAGAGAGAGAGAGAGAGCACCAGGGGCTGGGGGGGGAGGGCAATATTATGCACAGTAGACTGGCAGGGCACAGGCAGGAGGGAGCTGTCAAGTAAGAGAGATGTCTCTCAAGCAAGATAATATACTTCTATTTTATCTTGTCACAGACCCAATGTTTTAAAGTCCAAGGTTTTTTATTCCAAACCATACATTTTATTCGACCGATTAAACTTTTACTTGAGAAAGGGAATACGGAAACATCTTGCTTGTCCAAGGTCTAGCCTGCAAAATTTCCATTCCTAATATTGATCTCATATTTTGTGCCAATTTGCTAGTTTAGTCTAGTTCTCAGAAAGCAGATGATATCCAACCCTGGATCCCCTTCTGAAGAGACCTTCAGCTGCAATACAAAAAATGTGAGCCTATTTGTCAGGCTTCACTCCTCCGCAAATCTGCAAGAACAAAACAGGATCAGCAATTGATCTTCACACGCAGTTCAATCCAACTATAATGATTCAAGACATACATACCCCAGCTCAGAAAGCTGCATGTGAGCTTCAGCATAATCCTTGAAGAATGCATCTTCATCCTACAGATTTGAAGCAGTAATTAGTATGCAGTGCGGCAAGCCTGAGCATTATGTGGCCAACCAAAATGAGACTCAGGATATGAATTACCAGATAACTCACCTTTGCATACAGTTCCACAAAGGGGCGAAATTTGGGATCTTCAATCAATGCCTTGTCAGAAGGTAGCTGAATGAGATCAGGGTCGTTTTTCTCCCCAGTAAGCAATTCCCTATTACAACACAGTTAGATGAGAAAGTTCAAATAACCACATTGCCCAGCATTACAGAGAATGAAAAATGATAAGACACTTCCTAAGAGAAGAAATTCAGTCAGGTTATAAGTCTAAGCTTGTTGAAACATACAAGTGAAGAGAATCACAAGAGAGCTAGATAAATAAAAGTCCCGGGAATATAAAGAGATAGTTGCTATCACCCTTACGTGAAGTAAGAATTGTCAAAGACCAGCGGTTTCTTAGTCCATGCTCCTTTAAAACCGGATCTGTCAGGGTGGCATCGGCCCTGTAAAAGGAGGAGAAGAATGATACAGTTTTACCAGTGATGTCTAAACTGGAGGGACTAATCTATATACACACAAAAACCTGAGAGAAATGAAGGACCTAGGGGGGAATATACCAAAGTGTGTGCACCAGAAAGAGCAACTATCTCTTTATCCCCTAAACCCATATGGCCGAAAACATCTCGAAGGTGGTCCGAAGCTGCAGAATGGGGCAAGTTGTTGCAACTGGGTTAGGCAGATATTTTTAAAAATACTGCATTATAGCAGCAAACAGTCCTATCTTGGGTCCTACAAAGTGACCCACCCTTTGTGGCATCTGGCAGGCGGCCCTCCTCTGGACTCTCTGGCTTATCCTACAGCAGCAATAACAGGATTGTTAGAGAAGCATTTGAAGTCATCCAATAGAATGTTACGCATTCATAAACCAATCAACAGTAAATGGATGCTTCAAGCAATGAAGTTAACAAACCTTCCTTCCGGGATGAAAAGGAATATCTGGACCACCAGTCACCTCTACAGCAACAACTCCAGCAAGCTGAAGATTTTTGAAAACCCCCATTTGTTAGTGGTCACAAAGGAACAAAGCCGGCAAACTGAAACAAGGATACCTGGTAGAAAGCTACGACTGAGAACTGAGATAATGGGGTCACTTGCAGGGAATACCTGGTAGAAATCTGCATAAGACAAGATGGGAAACTGCTCTTTGATAGGCTCCAAAAGCCCAATCGCGATATCAAGTCCAGCATTTGCCCCATGTGCCAGCTCCTCCTGATTTCGGATTGTTCCGAATGGTCCACCTGTCTTGGTCTTCACATCATAAGTCCCTGCCCCATGCCACCTGTCAAGAAGAATACATTAAATTAATTGATACACAATCTGCAACAGCAAATAGTCTTATCTTCTCTTTTGTCAAAATACAGTTCAGACATGCAAGACCCTAGGATAGATTAAAGGATACGGTATGTCATGTTTTTGAGATCTTACGCAAGGCGGACCATAATAGGTGCACAGTTTTTCTCTGCGGACAAGTAACCACAGTGGATAGCTCTGTTAGAAAATGATAGCAATGCAATAATGAAAGCGTTAAGGTGAACGAGCCTACAGCTTCAAGGAAAATTTGAGCCTCCAGAATCTCACCTGCAATCAAAGCCCGCAACTTCCTCTTTGCTTTATCGACTGCATACAGGTACTCGTCACTGACAGCCGGATAAACTTTTCCCATTTCTCCTGGTTGGGGCCCTTCAGAAACTGCCAGTCCGTCACAGAGAGTATTACAACTGGCAGACGCTAAGGGGTCCACTCCAGAACGAAACGACAGACAACCATGCGGAACGGTACACGTTGATCTATTTAAGCTATAGCGACAGTGTAATCCAGCGAACGCATTGTTTGACTGTGGAGTAACGCAAATTTATGATTGCAATTAAACACCGCACACAAAAATTCCGACTGAGCCAATCTTTAGTAACAGGCGAAAGTTAGTACGAGGCATTAACTTCACAGCCCCTAGGCCTCCACACCACAAATGCGAGGAGGCGCCAAGGCGGACACGGATACCCACAAAAGAGTGTCCCCCTGAGGAAACAGAGAAAAGTCGATCTGGGGAGTAGCGAACCATATCACATACCTGGTGATGTCGAAACTAGACTAAGAAGGTTTATGTAACGTAGGGAACGAGCAATAATTCGAGTAAATTACGATCTTTATGTCAGTTCTGTTGCGTTCACGAGAGGTTGACTAACTGAGTCAAAAGAGGACGGAGATGTCCACTCTCTTGGCCGGCCTATCCCCTCAGGGCTTCTCTAAGCATAGATAGATGTTCGGGGACTTTCTGAGACGGTGATGAACGATTTACACTACCGTAAAGCGCAGGACGCAACCAGTAATCTATCAAAAAGGGAACGCAGAAGGGGGAAATCCGATAAGCAGATCGGAAACAATCAACAGGATGATCGGAAAAAGGGCGACAAAAGGCTAAAAAATGAAAGGAAAGCGACGATTTCTGGAGAGAGGAAAGGGAAAAACAGAAGAGAAACGAATCAAAAGAAGCAGGAGCAGAAGATGGACGGATCGAGACGGACCTGGACGAAGAATATCGGACGGATTTGCCGAAGAGATGCTGGGGAGAGACGACGAGCTCCAGCTCTAATACTGAGAGTGTGCGAGTTCTTCGACCTATGAGCTTATATAGTCCTCCTCTTCGCCGTCAGATCTCAACCCCATCTACGGTCCATATTGTAGAATACAATCAACGGCCTCGATTAGGTCTTTCCCAATCCAACGGCCTCAAGTTGCTGCTTTGCCCAGACTCTCATTTTTAGGGCAGTCTGTCGTGGGCCACTTCACACCACCACATTCGAGTTCCCCTTTTAGCCCTCCTTTCTTAGGCTTCCTCCCCATACTAGATCCACATTCTCACCCTGGATCTCCCTCCCCATCCCTCAGCCTCCTTCAGGTTGCTTTGTACGCCTACCCATTGCCTCACACATCTTGGCTTTATCGCCCTCCCTTCCCCCAGCCTCCTTCAGGTTGCTTTGTACTCCTACCCACTGCCTCACACATCTGGTTCTTAGGCCTCCTTCACCCCATGGTTCAACACCATGCATACCGCTCTTTAGGTGCACCTTTACACACGAGACCATTTGAATTAGCCTCCAAAAAAGCATCCTCCCATCGCCACATGGTTCAGCACCCTGATTGCCACTTCAGGTGGACCTTGACACAAGAGACCATGTGAATTAGCCTCAAAAAAAGCAACTCTAATAGTAATGATTGAGAGGAGAAAATGCAAGAAATACTTGGCCCAAACGTTGGGAAAATAAAAGTATAGAGGAGGCTTGATGCATTTTGCAAGACAAGTCAATTAATATAAAATAATGTTCTATTATTTAATATGGAGCAAGTTTGATGCCTTTTGCCTTCTCTCCTATGCAAGACAAGTCAAAAGCCCTAGTAGCCCTGACTAATTGCCTTGCAAAATCGATTGCAACACACACACACACACGCACGCACACACGTGCACACACACACACACATTTATTTATTTACTTACTTATTTACTTATTTATTTCTTTCTTTATTTATTTATATTTATATTTATATTTGAATAGTTGCTTCAACGAGCTCACTCAAGCTCTTGAAACCACTCCAAGATAGAAGCATTCAAAACCTAGTACTCTTACTGCTATGAATGCCCAAAGTAAATTATGACCAAGACTTTTAAAGCACCATTGCACTTGCATCCACCCATTTTTGCAAGATAACACATCCTACCCCTTTTGCAAGGTAACACCTAATTAGTGTACTATGCAAGTACAATATTTAAAAGAATTCATTGTGGACCTCCCATGCTTTTTAGATCCATGGGAACCTCCCATGCTTTTTAGATAAAGGGGATCTACAATAATATACTCATTACTACCTCGCATCCTTTTTAGATAAAGAAACATTGATTTTTGCATGCATCAACAAAACCAAAATTATAGAAAACAAACCATCAATAAAACACATTACATGTATAATGACACTATTATTCTCATGTTTATTATGGCCTCACTGATTAGCTTTCGTTTTGTGAATGAAACATTATTCTCACGTTTATTATGGCCTCGCTGATTAGCTTTCGTTTTGTGAATGAAACAAACGCTTAGAGCATCCACATATCACATTCATGATTTCTTTTACGAGGATATGATCCATCCCATTACAAAATGTTTCCTTGCTCAATTTATTTTTTTCTAAATAAAAGAAAATCAACACACAAGCCTCACATAATGAGCTTGAGAGCCGTCCACTACAAAATGAAACAATAGACAACCAGGTGGAATGGTATTTGTTGATATAGCTAATTTATAGCCACAATATAATCCAACAAACGCATTGTTTAACTATGGAGGGATGCAAATTTAAACCACTATACACAAAAATACCATAAATATTTAGCAACACACAAAAATTAGTAGGAGGCATTAACTTAACAGCCCCTAAGAGGCCCTCCCCATACATCGGCTAGTAGTGATGTAGATGCTCCTTGTAGGAGGCTATCAAACGGCGCCTCCAAGATATGGCACCATCCCCATGCACAGCCTCCATACCAGTTCGAGTTGGTGGCTACAAGTTGGTGTTCCCACCTCAATTTTGTGCCTACATAGTTTGAATATTGGAGAGTCTCTTGCCATTGATTCGAACACTCCTTCTTGTTCAACTTGCATCCTACTATTGTGTCTTCATCTTCCTCCTCCTCAACGTTGGGTGTGAAGCTCTTCCCCCTTTGTCTTCAACCTCGTTGACCTCCTTATTTCTCCCCAACCTTGTTCTCCTCCTCGATGATGTCTCCCTATTGTCTGCACATCGTTGATAGAGCACCTTCCCCGTCAATAAGAGATGAAATGCTTCAACCAGTTAGTGAACCCCATCTCCTCCTCCGACTTCCTCTTCCTCCTCCTCAACCTCCTCCTCACCTCCTCCTCCATCCTTCTCATCCTCATCAACCTCATTCTCCTCCTCATCAACCTCCTTCACCCCCTCATCAACCTCCATCTCCTTGCATGTTAGTCTCCTTCTCCTCCGCATCAACTTCCTTCTCCTCGACGACCTACTTTTTCATCCCCCTCATCGACCTCCTCCTCCTCCCCTCCTCCACCTTCTTCTTCTTCTCTGCACAACCCTCATTCCTTCTCCTCAACCTCCTTGAAGATCTTTTTCTTCTTTTGCATACATCCTCCTTCTTCTTCCCTACTCACCCACACTATGTGCCCTCCTCCTTCACTGCCCTCCACTCCACCTGCATCTACCGCCTTCTCTTGTTGCAACTCTTGTGGGAGTCATGTTAGCCTTGCAAGCGCGTTTGCCAACTATCCTTGAATTTTAAGAAGAAGAAATGGATGATCTCCTTATCAATGATGAGGACAACCTTCCTATGGAGGACGGCTTTGAGATAAAGCACGGGTTTCCCAATTGTCACTCCTTGAGCTTTCTTATAGTGAGGTGCACACCCATTGGTTTGATTGAAACCATAATTGATTGATGACCATGCAAGTATTAGTGGATATTGGCATCATGGTGAGGATTCCTAGATGTTGCAATGACATCAAAGTGCTTTGTAATTCAAGCTTGTTTGTGAGATCAGCAACACGGTTGGTTGTGTTCTTAATGGACCCAACACTATTCATGGCAACCACAACATTTGAGAGTATATCTGGAGGGATGGTGGATATATGGCTTTACATTGACTGCTCATCCCATTTGCTCCTCCTGAAATAGAGAATGAGAAGAAGCTCAACTTTAGCTTGTCATCCACTCATAAAGTGGTGGAACAGACTTTTGGGAGACTGAAGCAAATGTGGGGGTTTCTTCATTGGACATCCCAATGTGGATCTCTTGTTTGAGATCATTAACGTAGTTTGCATGCTCCACATAAATTTTCTAGATTATGATGTGGGGATGTCCATCCAGGGCATGGGCATTCTTGTAGTCCCCGCAACACAAATATCAGTGCCCCTATGACATGGTCTCTTTCAATACATGAGAGATGGGCTCATGTGAGCCTCAAAATTTGTATCTTGTGTCATTTTCCTTTTATGCACACTTCTAGTTTATCTTTATATCAAATGTTGTAATGTAGGCTAGAGCAAATGGCTATACATATATTGTTATACATGTCAAATCTTTATGATAGGATGCCTCATTTGTGGCCGTCGTAAAGTTGTCCTCTTGAAAGTAATATGGATCCTCTCCAAGAGAGAGGAGGCAGCGGTTAAGGCAGACATTGCCTCTTTTCAAACACCGATAGGGTACATGTGTTGCTTGAAAGGAGAATTTTCAAAGGACAATAAGCTTAGTGAGCTCAAGTCCCATGATTGGCACAAGGTCTTATAGGTATTCTAAGCTGTAGGATTAGTGTCCCGATAATCATGATGCACTAGTGTAATTATGATTATGTTATATTATTTGACATGACTTCTTTGCTACTTGGATAGTTCATCCTCCCAATTACAATGAAAGGGTCCTTACAAGAAGATAGAAATGCTATATTCAAGGTCAGTGGTATTGTGAGGTATGCTTACTATCAACTCAATTTGATTACATATTCTTCAATTTAAGTTGAATAATCTGTAGAAAGATTATGAATCTTACATGGGCACGTGAAATAGGTGGATATCTCAAAAAGAGATCTCCATATTAAGCATTGAGAAGACTAGGATGGACTCCATCAAAGGTGCGTGCTTGCTTGAGAAGCACTTTCCCTCGAGCATTATGACAACTCAAGTGCACTTGCTTGTGCACATAGTTGATGAGGTGGCCATTGCAGGTACCGTTCATAGTCGGTGGATATTTTTTCTTGAACGGTTTATGAAAACTTTAAAGGGATTTGTAAGGCAGAGAGCTAGGCCAAAAGCAAGCATGGTAGAGGGGTGGCTTGTGCAAGTCATTAGTATATATCATGGAGTTTCTTGCATCCCTGGATCCCGGCATGCTGCAGGCTTTGCATAACAAGGATGATGATAGCATCGTTAGCGAGGTTCCCCAAGGAAAAGGGATTGAAAGAAAGATGAGCGAAGAGCAAATGGAGAAATTCAATAAGTTTTGTATCCTCAATAGCAAGGAGATGCAGAAGTGGTTTGAGAGACCAAAGTAGAAAGAATAAATGCAAGGATGAGATTCAGAATCATGCACAGGAGAGCGCAACCATGTCCACGGGATCTCAACCTTCTCCCTACTCACATGTCACTTCATTGGCTACAACTGGCTCTACATAAAGCCGAACACGATGGAGAGACAATAAACGAGTGTGAGTGAGAGTTTTCATCTAGATATATGATGCATGTAAGTTTCTTATCTCTTGACATAATTAAGTTATTTGTGGCAATATATGCTTTAAAATAGATGCATTCTCATTGTTTTAATGATGCTCTTTTGCAGTGCAAAAAGGACAGTGCATTATGGTCATATGGATCAAAGAGAGTCAGGGTCAATGTTATCTTAGGTGTAGCCAATCGCGGAACTATTTTCGGGGCCATTTTGGAGCCGCGACACGATGTGCTTCTGGGTGAATATTTGAATTTTGTATGGACCCGTGCTCTCGCCTAGAAATTATTTCGACATCATGAAGGCATACTAGCGTAATAATGAGACGCAATCTACTTGTTTAGAACACCGTATAGCTTGACACATGGCATCTCTACATTGCTTCACATAGCACGGTCTCTGGCGTACGCCGCCTAATCACTTATAATCGTGCAACCTTTTATTGTAGCTTTGCCACCTTTTAATGGGCATGCACCCATGCAGATCATTAAAATTAAAGGTTGGCTTAGAGAGACCACCATGCTGGTTCTTGCTATAATAATTAGATGCAATCTATCATTTTGAACACCGCCGCAGTGTAGGACCACCTATCATCATGCAGCCTTTTGCCACTTCTTTGCCTGCAACCCATGCAAACCATAGGTTGGCTTAGAGAGACCATCGTGCTAGTTTTTGGTGTAATAATGAGATGCAATGTATCATTCTAAGCATCACCTCAGCACAGTCTTTGGCCTGACCACCTGTCATCACCCAGAATTCAAGGTTATCTTGGAGAGACCACCACGTTGATTCTTGGAGTTATAGCTCCATTACCTATTTTTACGTATTACAGGAGGAGATCTGTGAAAGCCACTGCACTGGTTCTTGGAGTTATATATTTGTGTACCAAGGAAAATGTATTCCATTGTGCAACCAAGCAAAACGATATGACCCTTGAGGGGTCCCCTTTAAGGAAAAGGGCCATATCAAGATGCCAATTCTATCGATATGGCTCTTGATGGGTCCCCTTTAGGGGCAAGGGCCATTTCGACATGCATTATACAATATCTAGGATGCCACTGGACAGAAATGGCATATCGATATGGCTCTTGCCCCTAAAGGGGACCCATCAAGGGCCATATCATTAATTGCATTTTTTGAAAGTCTAATTTTATTTTTCTAGATGTATCTCCATCCAACCACAATGGTGGGGTCGTTGGAGTTATTTTAGCATTATTTTGGTCATAAACCAAGGAAATTGTAGTCCTTTCCTGGTATTTTAGTCCTTGTTGCAGTAAATATAAATGATGGCAAAAGTATAATTTATCGAGTGAAAATTGAGCAAAAGAGATTACAATGTACATTTACATCCAATAACAAGTTATATAAAAATTATCAACTTATACCGAGAAAAAATTGAACAAAGGATCTTACATTTATAAAAACTCCAATTGATGAGAGCCTTAAACAAAATATTATAGGTAGCGGCCATAACCATTTAAATACAAATATAAAAGTTAACAACATTGCATATCGAGAGCCTCAAATTGAACAAAATTGTAATCCTTAGAGACCAAAACATTACATCCAGTGAGACAAAAGATTGTTGAGAGCCCAAAAGATTACATCCAACCATTGTTGAGAGCCTCGTCTGAGTAAGAGGGAATTTGTACAACTAATTTTCTGTGAGTCTAGATTGTTGCATTAAAAATTTTTAGGGAGCCATGGTAGCAGAGTTAGAAGGAGTGGAAGCTGTGCGAGCACTTCCAGAGCGAGGAGTAGCAGTGGGAGTAGGAGAGGGCAAGGGATCTGACGGATAATGTGTCTCTGGACCAAGTGGAGACCTGTAGGAATGTGAGTGTGCTGACTCGTCTACATCTCCCGAGTCAGCACAACATAAGCTACCCTTCCTACTCTTCCTTCCCTTACGAGAGGCACGGGCAGGTGATGACCCCTCGGTTGAAGGGGCACGAGGGGATGGTTGGGCAGTACGTCCAGCCGTCGGTGTAGGGGAGGGAATTGCTGAGGTCCTCTGAGATAGCAGAGAGAAGAATCTCGCTGCCTCCTCATAGCTCATCTCTACAAACTCATCGGGACTCCCGACAAAGCCATGCACGGCTAGCAAAGGAGTTCCCTGAGGAGTAGTCACAGTGCTACGTCTGAGAGGAGTCGGACCAAGGGTAGTTGCAGTGCTAGGTCCGCGGACCAGGGGTAGTCCTCAGGGTAGTTGCCTCAGAGGAATCAAAGTCCTTTGGAGCATATAGATCGTGAGCACTCCTCCTGTGAGTCTGTCCATACTCGTTGGATGTGCGACGTGATCCCATGTCTAAAGCCAAATCTCCAAAGTGTGGGGAACAACGATATAGAGATGACTTGCAGGGTGAGCGAATACCGATAAAGGTCTTGAGACACTTTCCCATCATTGCAAGAATACAACACATGTTCCGATGCAAATCCATAGTAGAGTTAATGACATGGCATGCATCTCATCGGTCCACTGATGACACATTGAGGATTCTCACAGATTGTGCAGCTTGGAAGCACATAGATAATCAGTGGCCGGACTTTGCGAGGGAGCCATGCAACTTACATCTTGGGCTCGCCATGGACGGCGTGAATCCTTTCGGGTTACGCTCGACATCTTGATCGACATGGCCCATAGTCGTGGTGAATTACAATATCCCACCATGGCTAACAATAAAAAAGGGACAACTCATGCTTGCACTACTTGTGCCAGGAAAGTACAAGGCAAAAAATATGGACGTGTACATGGCACCTTTAATAGAGGAGTTACAGATATTATGGAGAGGAGTGCAGGTCCTTGATATTTCCAGAGCTCCTAGACATACCAATGATATTTTGGTCAGGGGTATCTTGATGTGGACCATGAATGACTACCCAGGATATGGAGAGTGCGCAGGTATGTGGTTGTGTCTCTACATGTATAATGAGGGATTATGCTTTTATGACTCTCTTTCGCATGCATGTCTTATACTAACACATTCATGCATGCGTGCAAAGCTTGTTACAAGTGGATACCATGCTTGTCCTGTTTGTGGACTGGGTTTGAAATCACTTGCACGCTACTCCAAACATATGAGGAAAAATGTTTATGAAGGTCATGCTCGATACCTTCCGCTCGACCATCTCGCACGTGGAGGTCAGCTTGATCCACCACCATCATATTTGAAGGCAAGTGACTGGATTCAAGCTTGGAGGGCAAATGGAGAGGAACCTCCTCTTGGTATGAAGAGGCTATCAATCTTTCACGAGCTTCCTTATTGGGGTTAGTTACAAATCAATCATCTCTTGGATCCCATGCATATCTTCAAGAATGTGGGGGCTACTATTTGGGCACACTTGGTTGGTTCCAAAGACTCGAGAGGAGTGTGAGAAGACTTGCGTGCTATGAATAGGATGTCTCGTTTATGGCCCCAAGTGCATGCTTCAGGAAAAGTTGTCCTCCCGAAAGCAACGTGGATCCTCTCTACAAGGGAGGAGGCAGCGATCAAGGCAGACATTGCCTCTATTTAAACACCGACGACAGGGTACATACATTGCTTGAAAGGAGCATTTTCAAAGGACAATAAGCTTAGTGGGCTCAAGTCCCATGATTGGCACAAGGTCTTACAAGTATTCTAACTAGAATTAGTGTACCGATGATCGTGATGCGTTATCATAATTATGATTATGTTATATTGTTGGCATGACTTCTTTGTTGCTTTGATAGTTAATCCTCCCAATTACAATAAAAGGGTGCTTACAAGAAGATGTTAGAAATGCTATATTCAAGATCTGTGGTATTGTGAGGTATGCTTACTATCAAATCGCATTGATTGCATTTTCTTCAATTTAAGCTAATTAATCTGTAGATTGATTATGAAAATATCTTACATGGACATGTGAAATAGGTGGATATCTTGAAAAGAGATCTCCATATCGAGCATCGAGAAGGCTAGGGTGGAATCCATCGAAGCCATATGCTTGCTTGAGAAGCACTTTCCCTCGAGCATTATGACAACTCAAGTCCACTTGCTTGTGCACATAGTTGATGAGGTGGTTATTGCAGGTATCATTCATAGTCGATGGATGTTTTTTCTCGAGCGGTTTATGAAAACTTTAAAGGGATTTGTAAGACAAAGAGCAAGACCAGAAGCAAGCATGGCAGAGGAATGGCTTGTGCAAGAGTCATTAGTATATATCACAGAGTTTCTTGCATCCACAGATCCCGATATGCTGCAAGCTTGGCATAACAAGGATGATGATCGCATCGTTGGCGAGGTTCCCCAAGGAAAAGGGATTGAAAGAAAGATGAGCAAAGAGCAAATGGAGAAATTCAATAAGTTTTGTATCCTCAATAGCCCTAAGATGCAGAAGTGGATTGAGAGATATGAAGTGGCCAAAGCAGAAAGAATAAATACAAGGACGAGATTCAGAGTAATGTACAGGCGATCGCAACCATATCCACAAGATCTGGCTCTTCTCCCCACTCACATGTCACTTGATTGGTTACAACTGGCTCTACGTAAAGCCGGATGCGATGGAGAGACAATAAACGAGCGCGAGTGAGAGTTATCATCTGGATGTATGTGGTGCATGTAAGTTTCTTACCTTTTGACATAATTAAGTAATTATCTGTGGCAATATACGTTATAAAATAGATGCATCTTCATTGTTATAATGATGCTCTTTTACAGTATAAAAAGTACAGTGCATTATGGTCATATGGATGACATTTTCACGTGGAACGCAGAGAAAATGGGATCTAATGAATGGCCGTTGTCGATGGTTGCCAATGTTTGTATCCAGTTATTGACATTGCTTCGCTCCGATAGCAATGATCGAATGCATGCATCTGCAACCGCTTCTTGATGCTGCTCTACAAGGAGTCTTGTTTGTTCTCGTTGTTTCTCCCTTTGCAGATGTTGCAAAAGTGTCTTCTGTTGCTGATTCGATACTGTGCCAGTGCTTTCTTGACCCAATATGTTCCTTGTGCCTTGACCTGGCTTTTTGGCTTTCCTATCTTGCAGCCTCTATCTACTTCTCTTGCAAGCCATGGTAAGCTACATGTTGCCATTAACGCCATGGACACAATCAGTCTAGAATACACCCAGAGAAGCTAGCTGGTGAGGCAAGCAAAGAATAGCAGACAACTTACCCGAAAGAAGATAATGGCAAGCCAAAGGTCACATCGAGGTGCATGCAGGTTGCAGGGCAAGGGCAAGTTGCAAGTACTTAATCTTCCAAGATTTGTGGGTGGGAGGTATGAAAATTCAAAATTCGGAGAGTAGCCAAATTTTAGCCGGTTTTTTTCCCCTCTGACAATATACGTCAGCAGAATTGGATATCCCAAACAAGTGCAATGTGGCCTAAAATGCTTCAAAACACAAATAGGCCAAAGGACACACTATCAGGTTTGATGCTGTGTATTATTAAATGCAATGGCCTTTGGCATGCTTAGGAGCCATATAGCAAGCAAGTGCATGGAAAAAGAAATAATTCAAAATTGTAAATAGTGTTGGATTTATTAAAATATCTTTGCACATGCACAAATTGCATTTTTCCAACTTCTTCCATTTTACGGTGACTCTAGATACCAATACCAACAACTATCAATGTTTTAAGACCACCATGCACTAGTCCCAATAGTTTGGACTCCAAATTTTCAATCTGTTTTGGTTTTCAACAAATCAAAAGAAAGTTATTGAGCATGCCCTCAAATGGGTATGCATCACTTTAGCACAATATTGGAGGCCCATTAACCCATGCATAATGATCTCATTTGGTGTGTCCTTGAGTTGAGGAGAAGCTCATGTAGTGTGCTTTAGAATGATTACTTGGTTGCATGTATGTATAGAATAAAATTTTGATGTTTTTGAATAAATTGCTATTTTCTATAGTCTTCAGGATGCATGCTTCACATGCAACATAGCACTTGTAATGCTTTAATGGTCTTGTTCCAAATCCTTATTCCATAATTTTTTGCTCTCATGTTCAAGTTTGAAATGTGTACTATAACTTGAAGACAAAGTTTGCCGAATTCCGTTAAGCAATGCATAAGTTGTGGGTCATGCAAGATACCCATATACAGAAAAGTCCCTGAACCTCACCAAAAATATCTACACCCAAGCAAACAATGACTTGTCACATATGATTGTGGAGTCATGGCTAACTTCACACAAGATAGCCAAGCAAGATCAAATACCAATCTTCTCTCCTCGTAGTTGGATTATTATGGGACTCTTTTGCAAAGTCTATGAAATTGATTTCAGACGATTTAGTATTTTCATTCTTGATGTAAAATGGTTTAGAACTATTTACAATGGTCCCCATGCTACAGTGAGGAAAGATAGTAGTGGTTTCTTTGCAATAGACTCCACCAAACTATGGACCGATGAAAGTGATACTTTTGTTCTTCCCGAGCATTGTGTGCAGGTGCGTACTAATGATTTAATTAATTGAATGCTTTCATTTTTTAAAGATCAATTGGTACATGTTCGTATCTACTTGAGCATAGATTCATATAATTGATGGCATTTGATACCCATCTTCAATATAGGTGGTTTTTCATCCGGATCGTTTTGATCCAAGATGGTGGTACGTGATCCAAGTTGCACAATGAAGTAAACAAATTTTTAAAGATAGAGATGTGGATATGGATTGCCGGATCCAATTGATCCAGATGGATCTAGCGAAGAAGATGAAGATCAGAATATGAGCCAAGAAGAAGATGCACATAATGACATCATATGGGAGGAAGATGGAGATTATGATATTGAGGAAGAAGATGACGATCAAGAATCACCCAACTTTATTAACGAAGGGAAAATACAAGATCAAGTCTTAGGTGAACGTATGATGCCAGAGTACGATGATGATATAGGAGATCAACTCGGTGTAGAGTTAGAGATAGACTTGTTTGGCGCACAAGACTTGGCTTAGAATGAAGTCGTTGATGTAAATGCTCTTGATTGATTTTTTATATCTCAAACTTGGACATGAATATATGAGCTTCAAACTTGATGTACATGCTCTTGTATTTTTATTCTTTCAAAGGATCAAACATGTATGAAAAGAAATTTTTTTTGTCATTGGGAAACACTCTCTGTTAAAGATAGATATAGGAAAGCATCTCAGAGTCGGTATATACTGACTTTTACACTTCTGTCAAAGGTCAGTATATACCGACCACTACACTTTTGTCAATGGTTGGTATATACCGACCTTATGAGTCAATATATACCAACCATTAACAAGTCTGTCAAAGGTCGGTATACACTGACCTTTTTAATCTTGTTGTATGTACCGATGATTAGCACACCGCGTGTGCTAAATGTCGGTGCTTAATTCTCGGAACAAGATCTATATGTAGTAGTGTTGGAACTTGATGAGCCAATGATGTGAGTTAATTTTTTGAAGGAATTTATTAAGTAAGTGGCTCTTTAGGGATTGTTCCTTAATGTGAAGATATGAGGGAGAGGCTGCTTGAAACATGGCATTATACCATGAAAGAAAATGAGACACAGTGGAAGATAACAATGGAATGCAAGTACACAATATAAAACTAGAGAGAATAAAAAATTATGTTATACCAAAACTGCTGATACAATTGATGGTTGGTTCTATCCACTTGTGCACTCTTAGATGGTGATCTGGATAGATGGACAGAGGAGTGTGAGCACTAAATATCAAATAGTCTCAAGGCAAGTTGGGTGACTATTACATAGTGCATCATGCAAGTTGGTTAGACTAGCTACCTACAGATCACATACTATCGAGCCAACTATAGATCGTACACAGGTGTACCCAAGCCTTTATGCCATGCCAGTGTTTTGAGACAACCATCGACAACTTGGCTATCACTCCAAAGGTGCCATTTACCTCAATTAAAAATTTTAATAGTATTTTATTTTTGGGTACTCATGTAATGAACCCCTTATATATTCTAGGGGCCCATTGAGCACAATCTTTCATAATTGGAACATCATTTAAGGGTCCTAGCACAGGAGGCAAGGAGGATGTGAATAAATCCATCTTATTGCAAGAGACAAGGAAACATTGACAAAGGTGCTCATTTTTCATCCTAAACATACGGTGGGAACCAATATTTTGTAAACCTATAATCTACCATGGGTTTTAAGGGCTTGATTGAGGCTTGATTGTGGTGGAAAAAAACTGTTTTAGGATGGGCTTAGAGCAAGAATTCCAAACAATCTGATAAAGTGCCAAGGTAGGTGGCAATTTATTCTCCACCATGTGACTAAGCGATTTTGAATGGGAAAAGGCCCCTTGTTCATAGCTATTGTTATGACTTTGGGTAAGTCATCATTTCTTTATCGATAGTAAAAGTACAAATTTCACCCTTAGGCCAAAAAAAATTACCCACGTCACAGAGGAATGTAGTAAAGTCCAACTTTTTGGTTGGAAAGTCATTAGAAAATGGCTCAAAGCTCGGATGTGTGACTGATTATTTAAAAGGAACTTTAGCCCCCAAAAGTCTTCCCTCATGCCATTCCCCTAACACGAAAGTCTGTAGGTCATAAGTATTTACCCCAGCACTATCCATTTTGACCTGCAAATCGAAAAAAATTCTAGGAGCCCTACCATGGCAATAGAGATTCCACATGAACTCTCCAGGTTTGCATAAGTGGTTGCTCCTTAGGCCTTCCACATGAAAGAGGGATGTTTTTCCCCAGTTTCCCATTTGCAGGTGAAGGGCCATCAATTGGCTCCGTGCTATTGCAAGTGAAAGAGGGACGAGTCACCATGCTATTACAGGTGAAAGGGGGATGAGTCACCATCAAATGGCTATGGCATTGAGGTGAAAGAGGGACGTAAGTCACCATAAAGTGGCTTAGTCACTCAATGGAGGATGACTAGTTTCGAAGTCCCTACCCTATCTCATGATTCATCTTCTTCACATCCTAAAGGAGCTCATGCAAGCCATTTCCCATAGCCCATGGAAGTCATTTCCCATTGAGCCCACGTTGAGTGTTTCTTTTCATGTGTTGACTAAGTCCCTCACTTTAGTAACGATGTGTGTGTCGGTTGGTCCTCAAAGTCCTGACTTACAAAACCAGGTTAGTGCAAGTCATCATCTACCCCTCACCTTCGCAAAATCGATCAACTCGATTCGGCTCCCCAACTAAGGCATTGTCTAATTTGCCGGAGACGCTGTCGTTTCATCAAAAAGTTGAGCAAACCTGTTACGACAAGGAAATTCCATACTATTCGATGAGTGCGGTTTGATTATCATGCCACGCCATTGATGCAGAATCCAGGAGATGGAATCACTTATTTGTATAATTTAAGTCGTGGCTAATTAGAAGTTAGGAAGTGAATTGTGGGTTCCAAAAGGAGGAAACCTTGCAACAGCGATGACATTTCGGAGTAGCGAAGCTGGGGATGCAGTGCAGCAACAAGCTGAGCAAGGTTATGGTCGCGCGACATGATGTCATGTGATGTGCTGTGCTGGGACCTTCGGAAAGGACGAATTGTTGGCGTGAAGCTATAAAAAGATGTAAAAAATTGGAGCTCCATAGATCATTTCATGGAGGTCTTCTACCGATCAGGTTCGATCAATCATATTGAAGCTGCGGGTGCGGGGTACACGCTTTTGTGCATTCTAGAAGATACCTGAGAGTCGTGGCACTCGGGTGACTGTTCGGTGATTTTTGTAGTGAGCGAGTCGACAGCAATCAGTGCGGTAGATTGTGAGCTTGTTGCTGCGATGGCGATGGCAACTAAAATCGATTATAGGGGAGCTTTGTCGATGGATATAATATTTAAAAAGTGTGGGCTTCCGAGAAGCCACGCCCTGGACGATTTTTCGAAGGTCTGTCAGCAAAAGAACTTGTCCCGTCGGCGACATTTTTCAGAATTAAAGCAAACGCAAGATTCGTCCTGAGTCACAACTTACATCCCAGGAAAAAAGCGGAAAATGAAAGAGCCAAAGCTGCTTTAACGGATCGAACGTCCCAACATCCGACATTAATGAAATTTGAAAGTTAAGAGATGCCCGAAGCATTGTTCTTGTGCAGTTGCTCACGACTTCGCTTTTGTGTCGCCAATTGTAGGGCGGTGGTGTGGTTAATTTAATGGAGCGATGCATGCTTGGGGATAGGAATCATTTGGAAAATGTGGATAAGCAATTGCTTCAGTTGATCTAATTGCTTCTTTGTGGATCAAGTGGCTCAGCTAGTGAATAATTGCTCGTCACAGAAAAATTTGAGGGAATGATATCATCGTTAGGCTTAGCTCATCGAACCTTAGGCGAGATGAATAATTGCTCGTCACAGAAAAGTTTAGGGATCGTTAAGATTCAAACCTTAGGCTTAGCTCATGGAACCTAGTCGAGATGCCACTTTGTGTCCAAAGGAAGCAAGCACCTTACACCTTTAGCATTGATGTTCACGAAAGTGGGATTTCGTCAATTCAACTAGAATTTCCAGTTACCAAAATTATTGTAGCTTCTACCGTCATCTGATTTCGCCATGCTGAAGTCTCCGAAGTATGAAAGAAATGCCACACTTAGCAAGATTGCAGACGTTAAAACACCCAGATTCATGAATGAAGCGTTCCCAGTGTGAACTGATAGTGGGTTTAGAGCGGTTCAACGGAATTTCCAGCTACCAAAATCTTTATCATCTAGCTTGTTTCTCTGATCTAGAAATCATGGTGTGATTTCGCAATACTGTAATCTCCTACTATGAGAGAAATGTGATACGTTAGAACACCCAGATTCATGAATGAATTAATCCAGTGCAACAGTTCTCGATTTATGGACCCTTCATCCTGCAACCACGTCGGAATTGCTTATGATCGATGCAATGATAGATTATATCTTGAATGGAATTTCTTTAATGATCCATCAGAATCAAGCAGCATCAACCAAAGATTTTACAGAAAGCTCGAAGCGTCAAAAGCACGCCATGAAGCTGGCTTTCTTCTCACGAGCTGTTGCGCACTGTTTCGTCCTACTTCCATAAAACAATTTTGAAACGTTTTCATTCAAATCCACTTGCTTTCCTGTTTGCTTTTTGGTCGCGGTAGTGTTGAATCCTGATCCCACTCGCTTTATCTTTAGGCAGGGGTTTCATGCCCGTCGGTTGTCTCCCACTCACCACTTGCAGATTCGTCTCTTTTGCAAAGTATAACCTGTGGATGTTTTGACAGACTTTTGTTCGTTCGTCTTTCCCAGCGACGACTACAGGTTTCCTCTCTTTCCTTTCACGGATTCCACCTATCAATCTTCCTTGTCACTTGCCTTCTTGCTTCTGAAGCAATCCTCGCTAGCTCACTACATATTGTTCATCACCTCTCCCACTGTCTATACAAATTCAGTGGAGAGCCTCAATATCCTAGCTGGCTCACTAGCTCATTCATCAGCACGATCACCTACAATATACCAACTGCCCACCCCAAAATTCAGCTTCGATAGCATTCACCACTCTGCACCTCGCAACGTACTTTCGAGCTGCATCAATAGACTTGTTGACAGTCCAACGTGTTCTTCAATGCAATGGCGCCGGTCCTGATGCTTCCATTGCCCATCCTCTTCGCTCTGATCTCCCTCCTTTGCTTCACCCTCCCTCCCTCTTCTGCCTCCTCCTCCTCCTGCCAAAACACTTGCGGTGGCGTCCCAGTTATGTACCCGTTCGGTACCGGCAGGGGATGCGGTAGCCGTGTCTTCGAGCCATATATTAACTGCACCAAAGGAAAGCTCCTGCTCTTTTCCCCCACAGGGCAATACTCCGTGCAGTCCATCGATTACACCAACAACGTTCTCATCGTTCAAGATCCTACCATGTCCACCTGCACCTCAATGCAAAATAGTAACAGCTTCGGCCTTCCAGTCGGTGCTCCATTTTCTATTGTGAGTGACTCGTTTGTTCTTCTGGACTGCTCCTCCACTTCTTCTGTTTATAATTCGCTCAGCGCCCTTTGCGACGCTTCCGGAACGCAAATTTGCCAAAGCCTGTATAGCTGTTCTTCTATCACTCAGCTCGGCTTGCCTGTTAATGGACCGACTTCCAGTTGCTGCGTATATTCCAACGCACAGTTAAACAATCCACCCTACGAGATTAACCTTCAACTCCTTCAGTGTGCGTCGTACACCAGTATCTACAATTTTGGCCCTCAGTATAGCTATGGCAGCGGGCCTTCTAATAATAACTATCAAAATCCGAGTTCCTGGTCCTTTGGTATTGCTCTCAAGTTCTATTACGATCAATCGGCCTACTATGCCAGCTGCAAAGCCTGTCAACAGACTAACGGCGTTTGTGCTTTCAATATTTACGGTTTCGTGTGCGTATGCTCAGCAGGCGTCAACACAACGACAACTTGCTTCGGAGACTCAGCTGGTAAGATCTGTAGTTAAGGAAATTCTTTCCCAAGTTTTCTGCATAGAGAAAGCTTCCTTCCCAGCTTAGAGCTAGACTAAGTTGGATGGAAGCCCTTCATGAAATTAGAGGAGCCTGATTGTTCGTTTGATCTAACTTGCATTACACTCAGGAAGCTTGGGTACTAGAAGCTTCAGCCTACATCAAACGCTTTGGACTCAAGGTAAGAAGGAAGTCAAATCGGTCATTTGATTCAACTCACACTATATTGGATTGTGTGTCGTGAATATATTGCCTATGCTGCAGTTTATACAGGTCTCGGCGTTCTCGGGGTTTTCTTCGGCCTGCTGACTTGAGCTCCTCAAGAACCAATGAGCAGAAGTTTTCGTTCCGTACTTCTGTAGACAACAAAAAGGCAGGTGAGATACGATGCTTCGCAAGAAATTGGGTACTACTACCTATCCTACTCAAGTTCAGTACATCCTTGTAATGTACTCCCGTTCCCGCGAGCTAGAAGAAGCCAAAGGTTCCGTCTCTCCCATCCTCGAACTGCCTAGAGACTCTATACGATCCCGAATCAAAGCTGGCTTGTTGAAGCACAGTAATCAATTTGTATCACTTGTCCTCTAAATTTTCGGGAGTGGACTTAGTGGAAGAGTCGAGAAGCTTTGAATGCTTTGGGATTTTGTGGAAGACAACTTATGGGAAAACTTTTCGGAGGCCGGGGCGATACCAGCCAATGTGAATGACATCGAATAAGCCGTGTGCTTATGTACAAGAAATTTGTGAGGTGGGAGGGATAAAAATGGAAAAATGGAAAAATGGAACTTTTTGACAAAACTTTATTTTTGTCTTCATACACTATGGTAATTTAAAGCCTTACTCCCTTGTGGTAGTTTTGTGGGAAATGAGAAATTCAATGGGAAGGTGGCACCTCTTTCTTTCCCATTTTCTTTATGGCACTTCTTTCTCTTGCTTTTTTACATGACCAGCCTACACTAAGTCTCATAATCTGAGTGTAGAATAAACTAGGTGTCATTCAACAATACATTGTTTTTGTCTTCAAGAAACTGTTCCTTTCCCTAACCATGACCTTCCCCAACCGTGCCTCCTTTGCACCCATGTGGGCTCTGCGTGAGCAATCATCTAGCAAAAGTAATCTTTTGGCAAAAGCAAAAGCAAGCGTGAATGAGGATAGTGTGCCCAATCGTTTGGCAAAAGCAAAAGCAAGCGTGAATGAGGATAGTGTGCCCCTCTAACAATTCTCTAGTCCTGGTCCATTGAGAAGAAGGTATGTTTGGTTCTTTTGGCTGAAAGATGCATTAGCTGTGGAGTGTTTAAGTAGAGTGAAATATGTGTTTCATCTTTTGAGCAACCTATCAACAAATTCCACAAAGTCCACGATATTTGCAGGCGTTTGCTTCCAAACAAATCTACAAGCTAGACAAAAGATGCCCTCCAGTGGTCATTCAATGCAAATTGTAGAAATTTTACTAGTTGGAAGTCATTCTTAGAGTCATTAATGTAAGAGGTGTTATCATAGAGGTTTGCTTCCGAAGAAATCTACAATTGCATCTCATATAGGAATCCACATACTTACATCCGAGAGGGGAACACAGTTGATGTTGCTAGTAATGTTTGCTTGAGCATCCGTTATCCTTGAGGCAATGAAAAAAAAGACTTTGTAAAGCATCATCCAATGTTATAATGCTAGGGATTTTACTTGAAAAATTATTGATGTTTAGATCTATGGTTGGATGAAGACTCACAAACGGTGGTATTTAATGAAGATGCACATTGGAACATATCCTCATCACATGAAGGAATATGTGCACGTGAAAGGCTCATCCAACTACCTATGTACATATATGTGTGTTATAAATTATAAAAGCTATCCTAAAAGAAATTGAGATAGGCAATTTTTATCTTTAAAAAAATTTAAGCATTTTCATTTGCCACTTATCCAATGCTCAAAACAAAACTTTTCAATGTGCATCATGTTTAAAAAATACTCGAGAACCTATGGCAATTTCTTTTCTAAAGGACAGCCTATTAGTCTGAAGATGCTACTTAATGATGTGGAATGATGTGCAAATTCTAGTACATCTTAGACATCCACAAGCAAAGGATGGATTGTGTTAAAGCACCACTAGTAGGAAAAACAAATAGGGGGCCATTCTCCAAAGAGTGCATTGATGTGAGGAAAATGTGAGATCGAAGCCAATGTTGAGTTTTCTTTTGACAAAGTTTGTGCGATTTGGGGCACTACTGGCCCAGAATGTCTTGGGGGGCTGAATTCTAAAGATTGCGGAGATTGCCTAGGTATAGATGGGCATCACAAACTACCCACTATGGATAAGGCACCGCATGGAGCGAGGAATCCGCATTGTGTGGTATGGCAACAATCAGCAGAGCCCCACATGCTAATGCGGTAAAAATATAAGAACTACCTAGTACATCTAAGAGAAGGTTGTTGTATTTACCATGACTATGGTGTATTTTGATTGCTCAGGATGCATTTAGATAGAGGATGTACTAGAATACTCAAGAAAAGTGGATGTTCTGGAAATTACCCAGTCGGAGGGTCTAGTTTGAGAAAAAGATCAAAAGAAGAAAGAATCAAAGGATACATTACAAAAATTTTGGACTCAAAAAGGGGCCCTTTGGAGAATTACTAAAATATTAGAGGCTTGGATAATGGAATATGGTATCCATGAAGGAGATTATGCCATGTGGACTTCTCTATAATAGAGGCTCCCCAAATCTAGGGAAAATTTTAGTTTTTTTTCAAAATACCCCAAAAAATGTCATTGGTTGTTCACAATAAAAAATTATCTTTGGCAGGCGTGCCCTGACCATGTCAAGCCTCCTTGTTTTTCTCCTAGGGCAAACTATCCCCTAGCTAGAACTATGCTCATGTTTTTCATTTGATTCAACCGTTTGACCCAACTTTGACTTCCTAACCAGCTCTTCCCCTATTCTCTCTCTTCCAAAACATATCAAACATTCATTCTCGCCACTTTCTAGCAGCTGGTTTCAAAATATCTTTTTTCCACTCTTGCTTAGTCATTCTCTCTCCTCTTTGCTCACGTTTTTCTTCCACATTCGAAAATCTCTCAGAGAGACTTCTGTCCAAGATCTGTTCATCCCTCTTCTCTTCCATTCATTCTCTACTTATTTCACTCTCTCTTAGAAACCAAAGTTGTGACCTAAATCTGCTTGGAAGGAGTGAGAAAAATGGGTGTTCTCTCATTTTTGGTTCTTTCCTCACCTATGATATCACCGGCGCTTTTCTTACTTGCAAGGCGGCAACCAATATATAATTGTGCTCACCGAATTACCTCACCCGCGCCTTGAAGTGAGCTTCGTATTGATATAAGTTTCGTTGAAAACACATAACCGGTTGAAGAGATATGGACAGTTTACTGAAAGGGGGTAAAAACTGCCATAGAAATAAACAATCATACACAGAGACTCATAACTTCTTGTCCTAGACCCAATGCAATTACATGGGAGGGAGACCCTTAAAGAGAGCTACACACTGATATAAGTTTCATTGAAATCGAACCACTGAGGAGAAAGTTATAGGCCAAATATTGGCAGGGGGTCTATCTAAGCAAACTACTCCCTCAAGGATCCACAATTATCGATATGATACCCCTAGAATTTGCCTAAACAAGAGAAAGAAGCTTGCATGGTGGTTCGGGAAACAGATGGACCATGTGTGCACAGTGAGCGGCCAAACAAGAACTACTTTAGAGACTTGCAGAGAGAGAGAAAAGAACATAGGAATGGAGAAAAGGAATGGAGACTCAAGGAAAATGATAAAAAGTGACTTTCATTGCCATGAGAGTAAGACTCCACTCAAATACACTCAAAAAACTACAAACACAAGGGAGAAGAAGAGGTTTCATACATACAAGAGGGAGCAGAAGCTCCAAGACTACTCATAGAGAGAGAATAAACTAGAGAGAGATGGACTCAAGAGTCTACATAAGAGAATATCTACAAGAGGGAGAGAAGGCTCTGGCTGCTTCAAATGAGGACTTCTTGTCTTATAATGCCCTTGCATTTGCTTTATAATAAGCTGAGAATCTTCTCTTACTTCCAATTCTTTAACTTGACTTTGAAGACAACCCTCCAAACCAAGAATCAAAGCATTATACTCAGCTGCATTGTTAGTTGTGATACTTGGATGCTCTTGTCCTCTTGCCCACACCTCTTGACCTTCAGAATTCATCAAGACCATCCCCCTAGCTCCTTGTTGGCATGAAGGACTAAAAGCCCCATCAAAATACAAAACAAGAGCTGTTGGTGGTGTATCCCTTTCATCTTTAATGTTCTCCTTACATTTCTTTTCTTCTCCTAGACCCTCCCGTCCTGTGAGCAAATCTGCCATAGTGGACCTAGTGGTATTTTCAAGGACAAAAGAGAAAGAGAACTCTTGAAGCTATGACAACCATTTTGCAAATCTCCGCCCAGGATTAGGCTTGCGAACTAGATATGCTAATACAGACTGAGAGGTGAGGAAGAAAAATGGTCGAGGTAATAAATAGGAGCGAAACTTTCTGACTAAAAACACCAAAGAGAGGGCTTGCTGCTCCATTTCTTCATACCTTGTTTCCACCTCTGTAAGCTGTCGACTGGCATAATAGATGAGTTGAATTCTACCTGCCTCCCCTTTTTGTAGCAATACAGCACCAACTGAATGCAAAGATATACTTGGATTTACATAAAAGTCTTGAGACCAATCAAGGGGCTTCAATATTGGGCCCTTACTCATGGCCTCCTTAAGTTGCTGAAAAGACTCTTGTTGCTCCACACCCCATTGGAAAGAAACTCCTTTTCTTGTCAACAACAAGTTCATGGGATGCACTATCTCTGTGAAATCATCACAAAAGCGTTGATAATACTTGCTCTTTCTTAGAATTCTGCAAACACCAGTGACACTCTCAGGACTTAGCAATGCCATGATTGCTTGAACCTTGTCAGGATCCATTTGCAGGCCTTTCTCAGATACAATATGCTCCAACAATACTACTTTTGTTTGGGCCAAATGACACTTGCTAGGATTTAGACACCCTTTTGCTTCATTAATCCTAGCTAAGGACATCTTTAACTTCTCCATGTGGTCTATGCGCCGAGAATAAATGCAAAAATCATTCAAAAACACCCTTATGAACTTTTCCAAGTAATGCTCGAGCACTTGACTCATGAACCCTTAAAATGTAGCTGGTGCATTGGTCTACCCAAAAGGCATCACTCTGTAAGCAAAAACTCCCCAAGGTGTGACAAATGATGTTTTCTTTTGATCTTCCTCCCGAATATGAATTTGAAAGTACCAAGAATACCCATCACATACAGAATACATCTCATGCCCTGCTACTTGGTCTAGTATTTCATCTTGGAATGGTAAAGAAAAATGATCCCTTTTAGTGCATGCATTCAAAGGACGAAAGTCCACACAAACCCACCACTTATTTCCTTTCTTTAGTGTGACAACTACAGGAGATATCCATTCTGAATCATCAACAGGAAAGATGAATCCCGCCTCAAGTAGTTGTGTTACCTCTTTCTTTAGTGTCTCAGCTTGGATCACCCCCAATCGCCTTAAGCGTTGCACAATTGGCTTGCTTCCTAGCTTCAACTCAATCTTGTGCTCCACAAGAGAGACTTGTCGAACCTGTGAATAGCTTGTTGCAAAGAGACATGGAAAATCATCTAACATGTCCAAATACTGGAGCTTCTCACTACCTGCTGATAGAGAATCACCAAGAAGCTCTTCATTGCGTTGGCGTCGTTTAGTGTGCTCCACATCCTCCACATGAAGTGTCTCTACAGGATCTTCTTGTACCACCACCTTGTTCCCTCTTGACTCATCGTGATCAGCACCAAGATAAAGACCAAAGGCCACTCCTTCCACCTCACCCTCTGAGCTGGACTCCTCGGAGCTACACCCTGTCTCTTCTTCTTGATTTATTAAGTCAGATCTCGAACTCTCTAATGTTGAAGACTCCTCCTTGACAACATCCTTTTTGCGGCTTCTGATGTTGTAGCTCACCTTCTTAATAGTTCCCTACAAAATCAATTCTCCAGTATCCCACTTTTGAACAACCTTCACCTTGCATAGCCAAGGACTTCCCAAAATCAATGGATATGCACGTGCCTCTATCTTGGTAGGGATCACTTGCTGAAAAGTAGTCGACACAGAAATTCCACATACATCCACTTCTAGATTCTTCACAACTCCCAGGGTCTTAACCCTAGTGTTGTCAGCCAATTTGATGTGATAAGGAGAGGTAGTACTAGAGTATTTTAAATCAGCATCTATCATGGTCTTCTAACTCATGACATTAATTGATGCACCTCCATCAATGTACGCATTAGAAATCACTTGACCATCAATGATCACATCAACCATAGGTACATCATCACCAACATCTATATCTACCTTTTGAACAACAAGAATGGCACTCTTCTTCTTTTTCTTCTTTGACACTCTTATGATTACTAGCTTTCCCCATTCTTTCCGTATTTTTGGACACAAAGCAAGTAATTGACCAAAGGTGATATGAGCTTCCTTTTCTTTGAGGTCGGACAACAAGTCATAACTTCCAATGCCTTGTCCTAAAGGAAAGTCTGACTGGATAATTCTCCTTCTAGATGCCCTCTTTTTCTTAATACGATGTTCCTCTTCCTAATGTTCCTCCTCTACTTCTTCCTTGCTTTCTTCTTCTTCTTTTACTTTACCATGCCCCCGTTTAGCCATCACTACCTCTCTTTCTTCATCCCCTAAAGAAGCTTCTAACAAGGATACTTGTTTTTCTTCTTTCTTTCTCAATCTAGGACACTTAGGGTGATAGTGACCTTTTCCATTACTTTCATGGCAAGTGACCCCACTCTTATCTCGAGGTCTATCTTCACTCTTTAGTGCTCTAGGTTGTTGTGCATTAACCAAATGCAATTTACAATTAGTAAACTCTGCCATCAATTGGGAGATATTATGATCTAACTCAGAGGACTTTGGGACCTGAGGAGTGCCCATTACCACCACCTTAGAAGTTGAAGCTGTTGTAGACACAAAAGAGGATTCGATCTTTAGACAAGCTTCTTTCTTGGTCGCAATGTGAACTGCCTCCATGTATGTTGTTGGATCTTTACTCATTACTTTTGAGCGAAGACGAGGCTCCAAAGCCATAACAAATTTGCTCATCTTTAAGTGCTCCATCCCTGAGAGACTTTGAGGGGCCGATGATGCAGATGCCACAGCTTGCAAAGCTTCCCTTTCATACTTTGTCCATAGAGTTTCATATCGGATTGCCAACGCAGAGACCATCTCACCCTCTCCTTGATAGAACCGGTCCAACTGCAACATCAAAGCATTTGGTGATCCACTGCTCCAAATCTCTACTTCATTGCTGCCACCACTTGGTCCCAATCCTCCTTGGTAGAGTTCAACAAGGCCTCATGCCAACTCAAGGCTACACCTTCAAGAAAATCAGCCAAAATCTCTGCCCGATCCTTCATGGACCATCCAAAAAGCCGGCATCCTAGAACAAAATCTCGAAGATAAGACTCCGGCTCTTCCCTGTGGGTCCCTCGAAACATTGGAATCTTCACCATGATGAAACTCAAAAAGGAAACACCAAGATCCAACTAATATCCCAAACAAGATCCCACAGAGCCTTAGTATACCAAGACCAACTTATTATGCATAACCACTTGTTGAAAACCCTCCACAATGTGATCCCAACAAAATCTTAAAAAATAAGTGACCAACCAGCACCATGAAAACATTGTGTATACATACATTCAAGAATCACCCTTCTCACAATTGGAAGTGCACATAATAGCTTCAAGATACTGTACTCTTCATCATTTGCATAGCAAAAGAAGTTGAAAGCATTGAGAATCACCACTCCATTGTTATAGTCAAAAACTACCCAAAGACTCAACTCTTCTTCACACCAAGCTGCCAGTGCATGAAAAAAATCCCCAATCTATCAATGTGCCTGCTGACGGCGTTGTCGATTCACCAACATATTCAAGAGTGCAAACATAAAGGATATGATCATAATGACCATGCGAATAGCTTGAGCATCACCTTCATAATCTTCAAGTTCTCTTAAACGGGCTGCAATCTCTTCTAACGGAGTTCTTCTAGGCATCTTCTTTATCTCATCAGAAAACACATGCCTATACTAGGCATAACATGCAGTCAAGTACACCCGAGACCATTTAGTAAGGTGGGATGAATCCAATACCAAACGTACTTGACGTCTCCACCAAAAAGATGTGACATGAAGTTGGGGGTAATGAAACTTCACGCACCTCTTAGCTTCCTGCTCTTCCCAATCTTAATAATAGAGACCCTTTTTCCTTGCAAAGAGAGATGAAGAAAATATTTTCAGGCAAAGAAAACCACAACATATCTTTCTCCTTGCTTCCCTTATAGGAGAATGAATATGGTAACATCCCAAGTGACCTTGTAGTCCAGCATTAGGAGAAGAAAAGGATCCGCAGAGGCCATTATCTCACCAAGCCGGTCGGTGCCAAAGAGAAGAGCGATGTGTTGTTAGAAGAAGATCTTTCGGCTCAACATGACATGAACTGATATATATCTAGGGGCTTGAAGGAGACGATTTGGCTAGATGGGTAAATTCCGGGGAAACATGGCACCTCCTTCATAGAAGCCTCTAGAAATGGCTCAAAATCATTCTACAAACTGCTAGAAAACACAGAGGTCTATAACTTCCACCAGAAAACTGATATCAAAGATTTAAAGTAGATATAGAGATGTGCCTTGAAGTGAGCTTCGTATAATATAAGTTTCGTTGAAAATACATAAGTGCTTGAAGAGATATGGATAGTTTATTGAAAGGGGGTAAACACTGCCATAGAAATAAACAGTCATACATAGAGACAAGCATAGCTTCTTGTCCTGGACCCAATGCAAGAAATGTGCGGTTAAAGGTCACTGTGCCTTAACCCCAGTTATGTACAATACTCAAACACATATATAAATGAATGAAAAAGAAGATTAGGGTGGTTCTGCACCCACCAAACTTGTGTGGCTCTCTATCTCTCTCTCTCCTTCTTCCGTTCTTGCTTCCGTTGAGAGCACTCTCAACTGGTATCAGAGCCCGGGTGATCTAGCTGAGCGTGCGTGAATGCTTGAAGCTCAGCAGCTCTGTGAGAGGAAGGAGAAGCTCTGTGGGAAGCTTTGTGGGCGACTTTCCTTGCATCCGAGTGTGCAGAGACCTTAGAGGAACATTTGGAAAAGTCACTTTGGCTTTGCGAAGTGGTTTTGAGAGCCTGTTAAGAGCTTTCAAAGAAAAAGTCGTTTTTTGAGCTTTTCCCTGTTCCGTTCGATGACAGAGACTCCGTATTGACTTGTAGAGGCAACTATTGCTTGCTTTTGGTGTCCACATTACTTCTGAAGCCTGGAAACACCTTTATTCTTGAATCCGGGATCATTTCATTGGATTTCTGACTCACTGTGTCAGTTTCTGCGTTTTTTGCCCGGGTGTTGGAACTCAAGTTTGGAGCAACCATTTGCAGATCTGTCAGTTCCGGTGGACTTACACTAAAAGGGCTAAGGATAATAGCCTCATAATCTTGGCACTATATGTGGATGATATGCTATTGGCTAGCAAGAATACTTATGAGCTAGATGCTTTAAAGGCCAAGTTGCTTGAGGCCTTTGATATGAAGGATTTGGGACTTGCAGGTCATATTCTTGGTATGCACATCACGCGTGATCGGAGTAGGAAACTCCTTTGGCTTTCACAAAAAGAGTATGTTACAAAAGTATTACAGCGTTTCAATATGGAGGGGGGGAAGGCAGTGAGTACTCCATTGCCTCCATATGTGAAACTGAGTCATACAGATAGTCCCAAATCAGATGAGGAAAGGGCCATGATGGCCAAGGTTCCTTATGCATCAGCAGTTGGGAGTCTTATGTATGCTATGATAGCTACTAGACCAGACGACCAGACATTGCATTTGCAGTGGGAGTTGTTAGCCGGTATATGGCTAATCCAGGAAAGAGGCATTGGGAGGCAGTTAAGTGCATCATGAGGTACATGAAGGGTACCAAGGAGATGTGCATTTGCTTTGGTAAAGGAGACATGCGTGTACTTGGGTACACAGATTCAGGGCATGTGGATAGTAGGAGATCCACTTCTGGTTATGTGTTCACCTTTGCAAGTGGTGCAGTGTCGTGGATGTCTCGCGCACAGAAGTGCGTTGCTTTGTCTACCACAGAGGCTGAGTATGTTGCAGCCACAGAGGGTTGCAAGGAGGCTATATGGCTTGATCGGCTAGTGGGAGATTTGGGGATTCATACAGGTGTACCGACATTGCATATTGATTCCATGAGTGCTATTCAGCTAGCACGATATTGTGAGAAGGTCAAGAGTCTTCCCACATGGAGCCCATAGGGACCCTCTTTTTCCATATGTCCACATCCTCCTTATTCCACATAGGAATTCTAGAAGGATTCCTCTTGACTCCACACTCCTCCACATGCCTTCCACATGCTTGGCATGTGATCTCTCTTATATTATTGGAACACATGGACATGAGCCCACCTCTTTATATGACTCACTCTTCCTATTTTCTAAAAACCCCATAATACCCCATACACAAATAACTCTCACCCCATACCAAGGTATTTATAATTCATATCTATGGTATTTACAATGATCCATTCCACTCATCGTCTCAATCCCATACAATATCTTAGCAAATAGAAATAAGTGAGAGCCGCTAGGCTATCACTTGATACTCAAACTCTTATCAAACATAGAGAAAAACAATACCAATGCCAAATTAAAAATATCAATTTTTGGCGTCACACTATCTACAACCCCCCCCACATGGGCCTATCCTACATGGAGGGAATAATCCAATATAATATCCATCTCCACCTATTTTATATCTCTACTCCCATGGTCCTTGGGCCATGTCTCACTAAATGCAGGCATGGGACCGCCTAGGTGGAGGGGTGGTGCATGGAGAAACCATACCACCTTAACATTTTATAATATTACTACCATGGATTATGTACAACACACCTATGGGTCCTCTTACATAGAAGGGTGGCACATGGTCATGCCCTACCACCTCAACCCTGGGCCCTATGCACACCATATTTTATTATACTATTGCCACACATACAAGCACACACACATATTTATGCCTTTTACCTTGGTCAAATTTATCCATAAAAGTGGTTGTAAAGAATATGCTGCAATCACATAAAATATTAAGTCAGAATTTTGTAAACCATGTTTGAAAGTACAAACTATTCATACAAAACAAATTAATTCAACTTACCATGTAGTGTGTTATATTGCAGCTTGTCCATGCTTGTTTCATTGATTTTCCAAAAGTTTTTAGCTCCTCTTCTAATGCACGATGATCGCTCTTGGTCCATGTCTTTTTGTCACAAAGTTGGAAAAGCTTGTCTAAGGATTTCCATACCTCCGCTTTAACACTTCAGGCAACACCATCTGCCATATCATCTTTAACTACATTATGCACATGCTTCTAAAGGCCGTATCTCACCCTAGAAACATGTCTTGATCGTCTACCAAGTTTCCCTTCTCTTTGTGGTTCTGATAAAAATCTTCTTGCTTTGACTCCACCAATTGATGGTTTGATAGGAACATCCTTTCGATTTGAGGACTTCTTGATATCTGTTATGATATGAGCATCTCCTCCATGGAGACCCATGTCTGATAATACTTTTTCTAATGCAGCAATTGCTTTCTTCTTATTTTTCCCTGGTTGAAGCTTCCAAGCAAATCCAATATACAAAAAGACCAACTTTTCGATGATTCTACATAAAGCATGCAATGTGCATATATGTACATTGCACCAAGGAATATCAAGAACTACTTTGAATTCAGGATCAATCTTGTCTCCATTAAGAGCTTTTCTCCACCATTTAGGATCCATGACATGGGCTAGCTCCTTGCAGTAAAGGCATGGAGATTTTGAATTACCTCCTTTGCTTATGTTGAACATACATTGAGGGTCTCGAGGTCCCCTACCATATGCCAATCAACTTGGAAATCACCCTTGCCTTCAACATGAAGTTGCCCTCCTTGAACCTGGTTTTTTATGACTTTTGGTATTTTGGTATGGTGAAACACCCAAAACAAGGTTTGGTGGTCATCTGTCTTTACGTGCCATTAAGAAGAAACTATATTGAAGCATCTAGATCTAATAAATGAAATCAAACAACAATATATTTGAAAAATGAAAGTTGACGCTTACCTCAAATGCTCCCAAACCACCAAATATGCTTCTCGAATTGTACACTGAAATGCTTTGAGTTTTCTTAAGTGATTGATGTATCTAGTGCCCTATTCATAAGTGTGATGGTCACAATTTCACATTCATCCAACTTTATGACAAATATAAGCCGTCCCTGACGCTCTTCAATTTTTTTTTCTCTTTCACAATTTCACAAAATCATCCAACTTTATGACAAATATAAGCCGTCCTTGACACACTTCAAATGTGATTCCGTAGAATTCAACCATTCTTTTTTGTAATTGTTCAAGATCAACAAAAATATTATTCCAAGGATTATACACAGTGGTCCCCTTACTACCTTCAAATACATCCTCAATATGCAACCACTAACCAATAAAATAATCTACTTGCTCGTTGAGTGAAGCTCTTCAATTCCAAACTTCTGCAGGATTTGGAAGAAGCACACGTTTGATCCTTTGATCTTTAAAAGTTGATGAGACTGCTTTGAAAATAGAAGAATGACCTTTCCTACTAACTCTACTCTCATTGAGAGCCTCCTGAATTAAGTTTACATCAACTGCTTTCCACGAACTGTTGGACAACATTGCATTTGATGGTTTTAAACTTCTTTTCCTCAATCATCCCTTTTGCAATAGTCATTAATAATAGACCTTTCATTTGTTTTACGAGAAGAGTGTTCAGATCAACATTTTCCTTTTGGGGCTCCAAAACTTTCCTATAAACCGGATGCGTAAATAAGAGTTAACAAACATAGCCACATTGCAAATAGTAAATGCTTTAAACAATCTCACCTTGCTACTTGTACCCGACGCTTGCATCCTCCACTTCTTGCTTTCAATTCTGCAAGGTTGAGAAGTTTTCTTCTTGTAAGCCTATCTCCCAAAGGGGTCGCTTTCGATCTTGCTTTGCGTAACTTCTCCCTCGTCTTTGTATGTTCTTCAATTTCATTATGTAACTACTCTTTCAATCTGGAGCTTTTGGCTATCTATTGTATTTTTGTGTTCACCTCTTACTCATATAAAGACTTATACATGTGTGCAACTTGATACTGAGCCGTGATGTATCCATGCATACCTTTTGTTGTGTCACCCACAAATTTTAGCAATGTTGTCGGATTTGAGAATGGTGGTGTAGAACTTCAGACAAGACATTTTGGATAAATCTTTCCATCACACCATAAGTCGATATGTTGTAAACCTTCTCTCCTCATGTTTTCTCTTTGCATGGCACTGACATGTTGTCATTTTGGAAGAGGCGCATATTCTTCAGCTAAATCAATATGAAGATGGTGTTGCCATCTCTTGTTGGCTTGTTCTGTATAGTTGGAGTTCGGTGTTGCCATTTTGAGTGTAGTGTTTTTCCATTGCTTAACGATTTCATTACTCTTTCATAAGGCAAAGACTCTTGATGGCGGTAAACTTTGAAAAACAACCATATGGCGAGATTAGTTATGGTGTTCAGACAGAGAAGCTTAACGATTGTGGAGATGGCTAGAAAATGATTGAGAGAAAGACGTGGCTTGTAGGAGCATTGAATAATAATGTTCATGAGATATGGGAGTGAATATAGAAGAATATCTTTATTCTTTCATCCTCTGTCATCCTCTGACATGTTTACAATACTTATAAATATTTTAAGGAGTATTTATTACTTTCCCATATTTCAGACTCATGAAAAAAGAAGAAACTGTGGATTTCTCTCAGGGCTCCAAAATGAGCTCCCTTTTTTCCTAAAGTATTAAAAAATTGAAGCACTAACATGGAAGCAGGTCGACACAAAATCAGATATTACGAGCACCATAGATCATGGATGATGGCAGGCCGAGAAAGTCCAAGAAATGTCTACAATATTTTTACTTTTTCAAAATACAATGACATTTTGCGGCTCAAGGAAATTCCAAACTCCCAACTATCTTATCAACCTCTCTAAAGCAAGCATCTCTTAGCTCCTTAGGCCAGTCTAATGAACTATCGCAAACGTCTTCACACACTCGGATCACGCACTGCTTGCTTGTTTCTTTCAACTTGTATGCCCATAGTAACTCCTCCTTTTGCTTGGGGTCCTCTTCTCAACGCTCTACACATCAGCGAGACTCTATCTTCAGATTATGTCAATATCCCTTGTTGGAAACAACCGTTAAAATTAATTACTATATTAAATATCTAAAAAATTGCCATTCAATCTCAAACGTGTGCGCTTTCATCTTATCAATGCTTACAAGCACAAAGTGTAGTGGGTTAATATGGTTATACCCTCACATATAAACCAAGAAAGGTCGAATTGGTGAGAGCACACATTGCAAGGAGTGTATCACCTTTTCCAAATCTTTGCCCCATTTCTTCTATCAATATCATATAACTAGAATTAAAGAAAGAGAGTTCACCAAGATCCTTGAATTTTCTTGGGACTTCCACCATGTCCACACTAAGGGAGGGTAGTGAGACCAATTAAGCCATTAACACTGTCATAGTTCAAAAGAAACAACTATAGGTCTAATATCCACAAGATGTAAGTTCTGAAGCACCTCAAGGTGTTCACCTCATGTAATTTTAGTATACCACATGCATTCAAAAGGAAGGGTATTTTAATTCAACCTTTTGAAAAAGTTTAACAAGATTACAATAGCAAGAGGGGTTTAATAATTCAACTTTAGAAAAAAATAACTTTATTTATAGTAAAAAGGGGTGTTTTGATCGAGGGAAAAATTTTAGTTGAGGGATTTTTTAAATACCCCTTGAACACACATAATACATAGGGTTTCTTAGTAGTGCACCTCCCAAGCAAAGCACCCTCAATTGGAGCAAGAGAGAATGACAAAACATAGGGATAAAATGTGCAAAAAATGCAAAAATTACTTCTAGTGTATGGGCAACTTAGTCTATGCATGTGCTCAAACTCTCAAAAACTTCCACAACCAACACATTCTATACTTGACGTGGTAGCTCCATGCTACAGCCCCAAAGTCTAGAATTGTTTTAGGTTAGGTTTTTCTAATTTAAAATTTGACTCACTAGGGGTGATTATAGCTACCCTCAAAATATCTTGTGAGTCACTCAAAGCTTCCTCAAAGCCCAAAAAAGCCACACAGAATTCCAATCCTATACTCGATCCATATAAACACTTAGATAAATATCAATGGCAAAGCTCTAAATATCTTTCATAATAGAAAGACTAAGGGTTATTATTTGTTGATGTATTAGGTAGATACCCTTTGCAATAAATTGAATAGAATTCATCCCATGGGCTAGAGATACATGATAGCATATTAGTGAGGATTGCATGGCAACAAGTAGGTTAAAATATGGTATGGTTGGATTGAAGAATAAATATCTATAAAGCAATAAGCTTTAAGTTTGTAAATATGGCTGACTTATGCTTTGATTAGAAATGAAAAATAAGTACTAAAATATGGCTGAATTATGCTTTTATCAAAATGAAAACTAAATACCAAAAGTGGTGTAGTTGCAAGGTCTTTTCCCCTTGCACAAAGGCCATTAAATCTCCCTCAAGAACTTAACAAAAGAAAGATAATGCATACAAATTGTTAAGCCCCTATGAAAGGAACAAGTAAAAACTAAAACATCTAGGGTGCAAAGGGAAATGGTGTATTTTATAAAGACCGTGTTAGTAAGGGCTCAATCACAAATGCACTCAAAGTACATTCTTAGGTACAATCTCAACTAAAGCAATTATATATTAACAATTCACTACACATAAGTATAATGACATAATTTTCTCAGTTGTGATTTGAAAAATAATTTTAACTTGAAAATTATGTTCATGCCAACTCCTCCTAAGACTAGCACGCCAAATGCGTTGTTACAATGTATGTCAAGGCCTTAATAAACAAATGATTGATTTTGAACCATTGTACCCATGATATAGTTTTTGAAGACCCATAATGAAATTATTGGAAAGTTATGCATACATATTGAATAATGTGCGTGATGGTAGTTGATCATTCAAAAGGAACATACCCAATCACAAGCCATTATATTGGAGGCCCAAGGGAACTAGACAATCACAAGTGGTATGAATAAGGGTACATTAAGGGTGAAAACCAAAATAAGGCTATAAAGAGGGTCAAAACTAGGTGCCTTGCCTAGGGATTGAGAGTGTGAAAACCTATGGGAGTAATGGGAATTAAAAGAGCATATTTTTTCCTTTTGTTTTCATGGTTTCAAAGGCCTAGAGCATGCTCCATAGAAGATGTGTAATTTGTGTAGTGTGACTATGTTTAGGGAGATTGACATGGGGCTATTTTGATGGAGAGAGAGAGAGAGAGAGAGAGAGAGAGAGAGAGAGAGAGACTACAGATGTGGCTTGACATGGGGCTATTTTGATGGAGAGAGAGAAAGAGAGGGAGAGGGAGAGAGAGAGAGAGAGAGAGAGAGATGTTTAGGGAGCTTGAGATGGGGCTATTTTGATGTAGAAAGAGAGAGAGGGGGAGAGAGAGAGAGAGAGAGACAGAAAGAGAGAGAGAGAGAGAGAGAGAGAGAGAGAGAGAGAGAGAGAGAGAGAGGTTAACTGCCATAGTTCCATCCACTAAGATGGGAAGAGCTTGCATTGAGCTTGTCTAGCTCAATGAGCCAGGGGGGTCCAAGAAGCTCTATGATTTTAGAATTGAGCAAGCCTCCAGCACGAACACCAACAAACCCTGGGACCTTCTCCACTAGTGCCAAGGTTGTTTCCACTGCTTCCTCATCATCACCAGCTACAAACGTCCCCTCCTGCTTATTGTTGCCCTCCTTAGCTACCTCGAGTGCCCTCTGCACACCCATGCTTATGTTAAGAGTGTCAAAGCTCCATTTACTTGAGATGGCAAGAATCTTAGATTCATACGGGATTCAAACCCAAACCCATCATGAGAGTAATATGGTTTTTATTGTACTATGGTTAGTGTTTCCCTTCCTCTACTTGGAGATGCACAGTCACATACACAACTAGTAGTGTGGTCATAGTTGTTGTTGCTCTACTTGGAGATGCACACTCTTATACACAATTTGTATTGTGGTTAGTGCTCTACTTAAGAGATGCACACTCACATACAATCACACAAGAGCACACAAGAAGATAATTCCATATTTTGCCCATAAGGGCATTGATCTAAGAGTGCATGTCATAGACACACACTCACAAAATGCCACCACTTGCTCTACTTGGAGATACACCCTCACAGACATAATTTGCCATGCTCTACTTGAGATGCCCACTCGAATACACAATTGCACATGAGCACACAGGCGACCACTGGAAAAATTCTGCCCACAAGGGCATTGATTTAAGAGTGCATGTCTCACACACACACACAAAACGCCACCACACTCACAATTGATCTAAGAGTGCATGTCTCACACACACACACACACACACAAAAAAAAAAACACACCACCAGACTCCCAATTGCACGCATTGCACTATTCCGCCCACAAATGACAAAGTGTCGAGAGATCTATCATCCACCCACCGACAATCGAATCCCTCCCAAACTCTCTCTCTCTCTCTCTCTCTTACCGCGAACGTTCCCTTGAACGCCGTTGTCCACCGAGCCTCCACCCCCAGGGCTTCCTTGTTTCGCAGCGTGGAGGACGTCTGTCCCCACTCGCTCTCTCCTAGCAGATACAGGACGTTGGTCATGTCCACGATGATCTTGCCCTTCAAATCCTGCGCCAACGACTTCAGCAGCGTCTCTCTCTCCTCCAGGGAACCCTGGATGCATCGTATCAGAATCAGTCGACGTGCTAAGACTAATTGGGACAGACTATCTGGAAAAGAAGAATGAAAAAGCTACACGAGATGATGATTCGAAGTGTGGTAGAAGGGAGGATATATGATCATGAATATAACAACTTAAGATTCGCAGCTTCAACTATTCCCGATACAATTGTTAATGATCAACATGCATAATGGTCAATTAATACATGAATATCACTTTGTTAACAATTTGTTTTGCTCTAAGGGATGGATGCCATTAGCGCCCATTAACTTTTTTTGTACTATATGGTTTACCACATAAATATCACTTCTGCTAACAGAAAATTTCGCTCTGGTGACTGCAAACAGGAACGAGGGATAGATTGCCACTCTAGTTTCTAAATACAAGTATCATTCACGGGATAGGAATTCAGCGCTCTTTTGCAAATATGGTGTCCTATAGATATTAATCGGCGATTATCAAAGTTCTATGGGCATACACGAGGGCTCCATACGATCAAATCTGCCCGCGCAGCTACGTCCTCGTTAGCAAAACCACTGACTACGAAATCCGAGGAAGTGTTAGCGAGCTGCAAAGCAGCGGAGGCAGCCTTAAGGGGGTCTCTGGATCCAAGCAAAACGGAGAGGCCAGCTCTGCAAAGGTGTCGAGCGAGGGCGAGGCTCATGCGGCCAGTACCGGGAATGAAGCCAATCTGCAGGGCCATGAGATCGACGGGAGCCATTGCAGGTGAGGACTAAGGAGGATGAGAACGTGAGGCCTACGAGCGAGTCGGGCAGCTCGTTGCTATCTTATCATGCCACCTCACTAACACTTCCAAATTCGTTAGATAATAGATTCCACGTTTTGCATCATCTAAGCTGTCTCTTGCTAAGTAACATTCGGCTTTTCCTGCACGCTCTTCATGTACATCTATGATCATAGATTCATGTCCCTTCAATGTCCTTCTCGTATTCAACGACCAAATTCAATTAGTTAATTAGTTTTGGTGCATGGTGGCTTAAGTAAGCTATGTTTATCTATCCCTTAATTTATTTCTACTTTAAATAACCTATGTTTTTCTATGGCTTAATTCATTCATGCGCATTCATTAACCTATGTTTCTCCATAGCTTAATGTAATTTATGCATAGACTATGTCCAAGGGAGGCTTCCCTAAACGTTCAACAACCCAAAACCAAGATTTGAACCCAAAACCTTCTTTTTCCCAAGACTCTGAGCCCTAGGTTATTAAGTAATATTATATCCCTCTTTCTTTATAATAGTATTGTAAATCCTCCCTCATCCCCCTCCCCCTTTAGGAGCTTTCCTCTCTAATGCCTTTCATAAGTGATCCCCCCCTCCCAATGTCAAAAGTCCCTCCCCCTTTAATGCCTCTTCCCCCCCACCCAGCCTTTTTATTTAATTTGACCTCTCTCCCTCCCCCAGTTAAGACTAAGTATTAGCTCCCTCTCCCCGTTTAAGCTTAAATATTTTGCCATCATATACCACTCCCCTCTCCCCCCTTCCTTAACTAGTTAGTTAATATGATTTTTTGAATATTAGGGACACCTATTCACAATGAAATGACTCTTATCTTGTTGTTAAAGTGTTTCATTATTAGTAACCAGCTCTTGGAAATTCTAGATGTCAAATGAAAATGGAAAATTGGAGAAATTTTTTCATATAGAGTAGGTACATATGATGCCTTTTTTGTAAACAAAAATCAAGCTTGTTAGAGGCTTATCAATGGAAAAGAAGGCTTGATTTGAATTTTAGGCATTGATTACAGAGTTGTGTTGTTAATCTCTTCTCCCATTTCATATAGAGGTCACTGAAGAGTTGCCTCTCCTCCAACGCTATTCATTTCTTGTCCTCCTCCAATACCACTCATTTATTGTCTTGTTGTTTCAGGGTCATTTCTTATGCCATATCTTTTCTTACACATCCTTTCTTATCTTATTGAGCATGTCGTTGTCATCTCATCAATCATCCTTACACATCTCGTCTTCTCAATCTTAACTTCTATTCGCTTTTATATGTGATCCTAAATTTTTGGACAAGATTATGAGCTTTATGGTATCTATGTAGGAAAGGGACTTTATCGTTCTCCTTTTCCTACTATAAAATCAAGTGGATATTGCCTCCCTTTGGATTATTATACTTACTTTTTGAAGCTACGTGTGCAAGTCAAAAATTTCCAATAAGCTCTCAGAAGTAGTGGTAATTCTTGCATAACTCTATGTATATGCATTTAGGGAGCCATCTATCCTATCAATCATCATAGCTATGATCCTTGACCTATTCACCTCTCCTACCAAATAAAGTAATAGTTTTGGTGCATGAAGGCTTAATTAAGCTATGTTTATCTATGGTTTAATTTATCTATACTTTTAACCTATGTTTTTCTATGGCTTAATTCATCCATGAATTAATTAACATATTTATCTCCATAACTTAATTTATTTTATGCATGAACTATGTCCAAGGGGGCTTCCCCAAATGTTCAAGAACGCAAACCAAGATTTGAACCCAAAACCTTCTTTTTCCCAAGCATGAGCCCTAGGTTATTAAGTAATATTATATCCCTCTTTATTTATAATAGTATTATAAATCCTCCCTCATCCCTGTCCCCCTTCAGGAGCTTTCCTCTTTAATGCCTTCCATAAGTGACCCCCCCCCCCCCCCCGCCCCCCAATCTCACAAGTCCATCCCTCTTTAATGCCCCTCCCCCCCCACCCCCCCTTTTTATTTAATTCGACCTCTCCCCCTCCCCTAGGGAGACTAAGGGGCTTAGCACATGGGAAGAAATAGGATGGGAATGGGAAAATGTGGTCCCTAGTAGTCCCATGCATATTTCTATCCTATTCCCATCCGACCATGTGCTAACAAAAAAAGAACTAGGGATGGTTTTAGGAGGAAGAGGACACATGGCATCATTTCAATAGTTTAGAAGGTGGGGACCACGTGGGGACAAGGACACATGTCATCCTTTCATGTTTTTGAATCCTTAAAAAAAGGGGAACCCATTCTGGTTACTGCGGTCTAAGCTTAAATACTTTGCCATCATATCCCACTTCCCTCTCCCCCCCTCCCTCAACTAATTAATTATATGATTTTTTGAAAGTTAGGGGCATCTATTGACAATGAAATGACTCTAACCTTGTTGTTCGAGTGTTCCATTGTTAATAAGGAGCTCTTGGAAATTTTGGTTGTCAAATGAAAATGGGAAAATGGAGAATTTTTTTACAATAGAGTAGGTACATATGACACCTTTTTTGGTAAACAAAAATCAAGCTTGTAAAGGTAAAGGCGGCCAAACAAGAAGATGGCAAGGCTTTGATCAGAGACTTCAAAGCCAAGAACAAAGACCCTCAGTCTATAACTAATGTATGATTTGCTTTTCATTCTATCTCAGTTTCCTATTGTTCATCTTTAATAGTTGAACAAGTTGTATATGCTGGAAGTAATATAAAACCCTCTTTTTTTCTTTCTTTCTTTTTTTTTTAAAAGCTTGTCAATGGAAAAAGAAGGCTCATTTTGAATTTTAGGCATTGATTACAAAGTTGTGTTGTTAATCTCTTCTCCCATTAGTATAGAGGTCAATGGAGATTTGTCTCTCCTCCAACGCCATTCATTTCTTGTCCTCCTATAGTACCATTCTTTATTGTCTTGTCAATTCTTTTGCCATATCTTTTCTTGCACATCCTTTATTGTCTTATTGAGCACGTCGTCTCGTCATCTCCTCAATCATCCTTACACATATCTTTACTTGCACATCCTTTCTTATCTTATTGAGCACGTCGTCATCTTCTCAATCATAACCTATATGCGGCTTGTATGTGTGATCGTCAATTCTTGACCAAGCTTGTGAGCTTTATGGTATCTATATAGGAAAGGGGCTTTATCGTTATCCTTTAGCTACTATAAAATCAAGTGGACATTGCCTCCCTTTGGATTACTACACTTATTTTTTGAAGCCAAATTTTCCAACAAGCTCTCAGAAGCACTAATTCATGCACAAAACAATCCACTCTATGTATATGCATTTAGGGAGCCATCTAGCCTATCTATTATCATAGCTACTGTCTTTGAGCTATTCACTTCTCCTACCAAATTCAATTAATTAATTAGTTTTGGTGCATGAAGGCTTAATTAAGCTATGTTTATCTATGGCTTAATTTATTTATACTTTAATTAACCTATGTTTTCTATGGCTTAATTCATTCATGCATTAATTAACATGTCTCTCCATAGCTTATTTTATTTTATGCATAGACTATGTCCAAGGGGGGCTTCCCCAAATGTTCAAGATCCCAAAACCAATATTTGAGCCCAAAACCTTCTTTTTCCCAAGCATGACCCCTACCACTAGGTTATTAAGTAATATTGTATCCCTCTTTCCTTATAATAGTATTATAAATACTCCCTCATCCCCCTCCCCTTTTAGGATCTTTCCTCTTTAATACCTTCATACGTGGTCCCCCCCTCGCCAATCTCACAATTCCCTCCCTCTTTAATGCCCCTCACCCAAATTCAACCTCTCTCCCTCCCCCAAGTGAGACTAAGTATTGGCCCCCCCTCCCCCCTTTAAGCTTAAATATTTTGCCATCATATACCACTCCCCTCTCCCCCCCCTCCCTCAACTAATTAATTAATATCATTTTTTGAATGTTAGGGGCACCTATTGACAATGAAGTGGCTCTAATCTTGTTCTTGGAGTGATTCGTTATTAAGAATCACCTCTTGGAAATTCTAGATGTCAAATGAAAATGGGAAAATGGAGAAATTTTTTCATATAGAGTAGGTACACATGATGCCATTTTTGGTAAACAAAAATCAATATTGTCAATGGAAAAATAAGGCTCGTTTTGAATCTCGGGGGGGTCACTACGTATAAACCCTCTATACCACGTGCGTTCAAGGCCTATTTCTAAAATCCCTTATCTGTAAATTTTTCATTAATAAAATGTACCCCTTTTCTATACAAATCTGTAAATTTTTCCCAAAACTATTTTAAATAGTCCCTTATGTATATTTATTTATGTAAATTTTAGAAATAAAAAATATCGTTCTGTTGAACTCACGTGATAGGGTTACATATGATGAGTGACCCCCCCGAGTTTTGAATTTTAGGCATTGATTACAAAGTTGTGTTGTTAATCTCTTCTCCCATTTCTTATAGAGGTCAATGGAGAGTTGTCTCTCCTCTAACACCATTCATTTCTTGTCCTCCTCTAGCACCGTTCTTATCTTATTGGGCACGTCGTCGGTGGCTCCTCAAACATACTTACACATATCTTTTCTTGAACATCCTTTATTATCTTATTGAGCACGTTGTCATCTCCTCAATCATAAGTTATATGCGGCTTGTATGTGTGATCCTAAATTATTGGACAAGCTTATGAGCTTGATGGTATCTATCTATGAAAGGGGCTTTATCGTTTTCCTTTTGCTACTATAAAATCAAGTGGACATTGCCTCCCTTTCGGTTACTACACTCACTCTGTGTATATGCATTTAGGGAGCCATCTAGCCTATCAATCATCATAACTATGATCTTTGAGGGTTTTCTAAATCTCCGCAACGAGGTCATTTTTCTACTCATTCAAGCTCTTTTAAAACTTATAACCATTAATATATTAGAAAGGAATTGATAATGTAAAAGGAATTTGACAATATAGACATCAATGTTCAAGCTCTTTAAGACCTTATAGTCACCATAACAAGAAAGGTCCATGGACAAAAACTAGACTCGACTAAAATACCAAAAGTGTTAATACATTTCACTAAAACTATTTCACTATTTAGCAATCTAAGTTTGGTAATTCTTGTGTGTTACGGCATGGCTTTCTCAAAGTTTGAAAAACCCAAACTGGATGTTAGCAAAGATGAGAGAAATACATCTTTTAAAGCACTCAAGGGACATTGTCCCATATACAAAGGTGCTAAGGCATGATGGACCCATTACTCTGAGGGCTAAATCCATTTTGTGGGGTTGGGTCCTCCTTGGAGGAAGTTGGGTTGGGTATCATGCCACATGTATCCATGTGCATGTGGAACCCATGTAAGGGGCCATGAATTTTGCACAACACATAGAGTTATATACAGAAGAAAATAAACTTGCTAGGTGAGCTCATCAACAAATATATTTTTTTATGTTATAGGTGAGAGAAAAACTTTGTTAACGGTGGTTACATGGCTTTGATTAAGCACCATGCCTCTTCTCGCAATTTTGTGCATAGGAGTATAATTATGGCTTTGTACATTTCAAAATATGTTCTAACCATGTGTGTACTATGTTGCAATGCACTTGTATATAAATGTGTACAAAATGAAAACTCAAAGATTGACAAATCTAGGATGCAAAGAATGGGGTTTTAATGATTGACATACATATGAGAAGAATATAATCCCCCCCCCCAAAAAAAAAAAGAATCCACACTTTTTTGTAAATCCAAAAATGGAGTTGGAGCCCAAATATGGTTGCAGAACCCCAATGCTGAAGTTGGGGTTCTGCAACCATTTTGGGAACTGCACCGCTTTTTTTGGGGAAAAAAACAATTGGATGTTTTTCACGCCAAAAATAGCAATGGAGGATTCTAAATGGTCACAGACCCTAGGGGTTCTAACCATTTTGGGGCCTCCACTGCCATGTCAGGGGATTTTTTTAAAATTTAGTCTTTTTTTGGTCCAAGAATGGTAGTGGGGTAAAGGTATGGTTGTGTGCTAATATGTTGACAAACATGTAGTACACAAGGGTCCCCAAATGTGTGTGTGTGTGTGTTTAAAAAATAAAACCTTTTAACAACACAGCACATGATGCTCAAATAAGGGTAGATAAGACATTTCTCATTATATGGGTGTAAATAAAATATCTATACAATTGGAACAAAAGTGTCGAATCTGTCAGGTAGTCCAAGCTCTGAGGTCAGGGTCTTCCAAGAAGATGCTCTCTCTTACACTTTATTGGCTACTCATTTTGTAGGTTATTTATGTTGCTTGAGTTGCAAAATAAGATGTTAAGAAGACACAACATAAGGGAGTTTGTGCTACGTGGGCAAAACTGTAAAGAGATGGGTGGTTAAGCATGTGTCATGATTACAAGTATGAAGAATAGAAAATGTGATATAGAATGCATACAGTACTTGTATGTATGTAGAGTTAATGCTTGGTTACAACATCATCGCTACAAACTCAATGCTTAGACGGGCGATTACAAGTACGCAAAAATAGAAAAGGGGATACAAAAAGCATACAGTACTCATATCAAGGTAGAACTGATGCTTGGTTACAATAGTGATACAATCTCAATGCTTAGGCGCTCTTTTCTCGCCTCAGACCCTCACTACTAGTATCTTAAATCAACTACTTCTAGCCTATGCAAATCCTGACAAGTTAAAATAAGGGGACCTAGACAAGTAATTGAGTGAGTGAGTTCATTCTAAGTTGGACTCACCCTCTAGTACCTACAAACTCAAGCGATTGACGATGGTGCCTTCCTATTCTAGACCTCATTGTCCACTAAACAGTTGCTATTGATTGGTGTTCTTATGTTGGTCCAAGTTGGCCTTTCCTATTATTTGGGGTTGTACTGCCTTAACTATGATTGTTGGTAACTCACCTTCCAATGGTCTCAATCTGAGCTAAGTTATCCTAACATACATGCATGGTCTCCACCCATGGTGGTCAATCTAACCTAACTTGCATGCATAGGGCTTGACCTAGGGTCATCAAGACAACCCGATGTCAACATCGTACCTTGGCTTCATTCTGTTGTCTCCTCATAGCTTCTCTATCACATGAAGGATTCATTGGTCAAATGTTGGAGGTTTGCTAGAGGGATTTAGTTGATGAAGCACAAAAATTAGATCTTTCTTTGTTTGGGTGCTAGGCTTTGTTATTGCAAATTCATCGAGGGTCACCTCATGAGGGTCAGAGCAAAAGATGTACACAAGGCTTCAAAAGTGCTAATGAGTACCGCTTGGCCATTAACATCAAGTTTAGGTGATCCGAGTATCCAAGCGTAAACTCAATGGGTGCTCACTCTGGATAGTGTTGCCATGCCTTGATCCAGTCTCTTACTTTCTAGTGCAATTCATGTTAAAACCAAGTGGTACATTCAAAATATGGATGGTAAGGATGAATATTAGAAGGGCGATACCTCCACTTTAAATTAAAGGTCCACACACCATCAAAACGTGGTTGAACATGGTGATAGCTATAGCGATCATAGAACCAAGCAATTGTTCCAAAAGATGCATGTTGCTGAGAAAAATAAGCAAGAAGATTGGCCATTGTAGGTCGAGGAATTTAAACATGTTGATTCAATATTTCCGTGTACTTGGCCGCAAAATCTTCCCATTTCTTAGTAGCCTTCTCTTTTACAACTAGATCAAACACACTAGTACCCCATTCATACTCGAATGCCTACATAGTGGCATTATCATATTCATTCAAAAATGCTTCTCAAAACCAAGTATCTCCAACATGGCGAGAAAAGCAAGTAACTCCTAGAGGCAATTTGTACAAAGGTCTAGGAGGAGTAACTTTTAGAAGGGCTTGTAGGCTATGAAGAGGCAAGCTTGGTGAGTCATTCTAATCATTCAAGAGACGATCACCCAAAAATAATTTATTTAGGGATGTCAAGCCTATAGTGTCTGAATAGAGTAGGGGCAAAGTCTAGGTACCCTTGTCAAAACTCATCCTTAGAAAAACAAATTATCATTGTGAGGCTAGAACTCAAGATCAAGCAATAGGAGTGAATGTGCAATTGTATGGCCCTCTGAGACTACACCTACGCATGTGTATTTGTTTGGGCTTGACCTATGGCTAGGGTCTCAATACCAATTGAAAGTCGTGTAGTAGCTCAAGAGTTAGCAGCAGCCACATGGATTGTTGTGTGTGTGCATGTTGGCCCTACTGACCCTTCATCATCATCGAGCTCTTTAGGCCAACTAGTTGTGATTGGATGCCTTGAGGCTTGTCAAGCTAGCACAACATAGCCTTGGTCTGCTTGAGGGAGGTCACACTTGAGGGAGGTCACTTTGCTATGCAGGACATCATTTTCTTCTTGAACTCATTGGAGTTTGGTAGTAGAGTCTATGCGTGCTTTAATCCTTTTTTCTTGTTGTTCCATGAGTTGATGTTGTGACTCTATCGCATTTTGCAAGGTGCAAAGTAGACCCATTACTTCTTGATATTGATGATCTATAGCAATGTGCTCGGCCTATAGATTAGCATGTGCCATCTTCAAACTCTCCAATTTAGCTACAGTCAATTATTGGTGGTCTTCCATGAGCTTAGCCAACTCATCATAAAATTCATGGTGCCACTAATCACCCAATTATGCTCTTGCCTCTCGTGGATCAATACTTGGGGCAGAACCCAATGTGAGGCAATGTGCTATATTGTTCGACCACTTTTAAGCCAGATTCTCAAAGCTGCCACAAATTGGCAGAGACAACATCTTATGGCATGTAGTTATCAAAATGAAACAAAGGATTTATACCCTTACTTGGAATGACATGCCTCGGGGCTAGAAGGCCCAATTAGAAGTATGCTTGCATTCTTTGGGTGACTCCTCACTCCATGTGGAAGTAGTCCCAACGCTTATTGGTGTCACCATATAAGGGTTTCAAATCATTGTTGCTGTGGTCAAATCAATGCAATATGTGCCCTAAAAATTTAGCTTCTGTGACACATTGCCCTTTGGATGGTTGTATCTTCTTTTTCCTATTCTACGGGCTTACCCGATTTGTGTCTCTAAGAATCCAAGGCTTTCTTTAGAATTAACTTGCTATTTTTGCCTTTGAGTCTCCACACTAGCTTGAGGGTCATCCTTGACAAGGGATTACTCATTGGCACTATCATGTCCATATTCTATTTACTCCTTTATGGTAACTCCTGCATTTTCCTTTATGCTCGTCACTTTGTTTGAAGTCATTAGGCTAGTCATTGAGACTTCCATTTCTGTGCTTTAGTCTATTGGCTAATCTGTTGGCACCTAAGGGCTTGGCTGCACATGAGAGTCAGTTTCTCGTCTGTATCCTTCTATTTTGGAGTGTTCAATAGAGGACTACATTGGAGAGGGTTGTTTTCCCTAGAACTAGTGGGAGCTAGCTACTAAGGCTTGGTGGTGGCAGTGGAATTGGGTTGATAGGAGGAGGTGATCGAAGGGGGATATTCATAAGAGGAGATGAATTGGGCTCATTGATGGGAGGAGAGAACTAGCTAAGCAACTAGAGGGGGAGGTTGCCCCTTAGAAGGCTTCACAAAGGATTTAGCCCTCATTAAAAAAATTATGGACTTAGAAGAAGGGGGTTTGGGGCACAATACGTACCTTGTTATCTATATGAAACTCATCAAACCCCAAGCTCGAACCTTATGCATGTTCACATGGTTCTATTAATAAGAGGCGAGGAGCTGACCCTTTTAATTGTATTTTCATCTATTTCACCTCTTCTATAAGCAATCTATGCCAAATCATGGATAGATGCGGGCTAAGTTTGTCGTGTGCCTACCTAGTCTTGCAAATTGCTTGAATTTGGGAATCACAATTTTTCTAAAGAATGCCAAGCGAGTCGATGGTGACTTTGGTCTTTGTATGCAAAGAGGCCTTTGCGACATAGCTCCAAAGTATATACCATATACTCTTCTTTAGGCCAATATACTCATATGAAAATTTGAAGAAGGGCTACATATCATCGTATATGGCCTTACTAATGAGGTATCCCTGCCACTGAGAGAAGGTCTTTATCTCAAAATCTTGTTGCAATGTGTATTGCTTAGCATTGGCATAGACTTGGAGCTACCTACTAGAACATGGGGGATCCTAAAAACTTCAGCATGTAGCCACTTATCAAGGCAAACTCGCCTCTTATTACGGCAAGAAGCCTAGGGAGAAGTTTTCATTTTCTGAGCTCTTGTTCAACCATGTGTCGCAATATGAGACGTTGATTTCATATAGATCTAAGGGTGTGAATTTGGCTTTCTTTTGTAATGTAAGCTCAAAAGCATAAAGCATAGTTTGTCTAAATCCTCAGGGCAATGATAGGGGGACGAACAAAGTTGAAGCTTATTGTTTCATTAACAAGGTTGATCTTCTTATTCATGCAAGCAAGGATCCATCAAGCAATATCTTACTATGAGTCACCTTTGTAATTGTGGGAATAAAATGAGCCATCTTGGACAATCGATCAACAATTACCCACACAGAGTTGTGCACCCTCTATGTCCTAGGTAATCCATAATAAAATCGATGGATATGCTTTTCCATTTGCCAGATGGAATCTCCAATGGGTGTAGGAGACCTCCTACCTTAAGGTGTTCAGCCTTATTGACCTGGCATTTTTGGGACTTCAATACATAATCTTGGACGTCCTTACCTATTCTAGGCCAAAAGAGTCACTGGTCAACCTTTTTGTAAAAGTACTACCCCAACAGCAAAATCACTTGCATCTGTCTCAACCACGAATGGTTCATTGCGATCCACTATCTTTAAGATAGGAGCTACTGCTATAGCTACTTTTCATTTTTCAAAACTTCTCTTTTGAGGTTCATCCTATATGAAGGTGCCTTCCTTCCTCTTAAGCTGGTCCCTCATCAGAACAACAATCTTAGCATAATCCTGTATGAATCTCACATAGAGTCTGGACAAACCTAAGAATATTTATGATTCTTCTAGGTTTGTAGGATGTGGTCATTCCAATATAGCCCTTACTTTTTCAGGGTCCATACGAACCCCTTCTTGGGATATTATATTTCCCAAGTATTTCACTTCTTTTGCAAAGAATTCACATTTGGATTCTTTAGCAAAGAGTGAATTCTCTCTAAGGAGCTAGAACACTATTCACAGATGTTCCAAATGTTTTTTTCTAGTTTTACTATAAACAAGGATATCATCTAAAAATACTACATCAAATTTCCCTAAATATAGCCTCAAGACACTATTCATAAGTGTCATGAAAGTTGCTAGAATATTTGTTAATATAAATGGCAGTACTTTAAATTGATAATGCCCATACCTAGTACGAAATGATGTTTTAGGGACATCCTCTTCCCTAATTTGTACTTGGTGATATCTCGACCTTAAATCAATTTTAGTAAAATAGTTTGCCCCTTGAAATTGATCAAAGGGCTCATCAATGCGAGGCATAGGATACTGATTTTTTATGGTGATTTTATTTAGTGCTCGGTAATCTATGCATATATGCATAGTACCATCCTTTTTCTTTACCAGTAAAACTGGTGCATACCAAGGTGAGCTACTTGGTTGAATTTGGCCCTTCCTAAGGTATTCCATTAATTGGCTTTCGGATGAGCTTATTAAAGACAAGGTCAAAGAAGAGCATTGGCTGCTTGCTTGTGACTGGAACATGACCATGGCAAAAGAGACCAAGGTATGCAGGAGGCTTAAATGCTTTTGAATTAGTGGACGTGCAATTTTGACCTAGAAGGGCTAGGTGGACAGGATGCCAAAAATTCAAGGCTGGATTGTCACAGATGCTACTGGGGCATGCCCTGTTTGTGATGCTCATTGGGATTGTAGTTGCAAGAAAGTGTGTCTACTACGATATCAATTAGTCAAAGGTCTACCATTGCTAGGCAATGCATAATCTATGCTTCCTCTACTAGCTAGTATTGAAGTAAATTTAAAACTAGGGCCTCTTGACCTACCAATTCCCATTGGGCCTCTTCCAATTGCTACTGCGGGTTATTAATGTCTGTTTTGAGCTGCTCCTCCCATTTGTTAGTTGCTTTGAACTTCATTTCAAATTATCTTGCTCAGTGCCCACTCAGTGTAGAAGGGTGGGTCTACCATCTCCAAGAATGGAAAGAATGCACAGATGTGGGAACCCGTTGAGATTGCCTCTGCCTTGGACTACCTCAACTCTCCCTTGTAACCATAAGATGATGTACACCATGTGCAATAATTTTGTGTTGATGTATGTGAGACTTTGGCAACTAAAGATTAGATGGCTGATAAAGCCCATCAAATCCCATTGAAAAGGATCAAATATTGTTCTCTCAGTCAATTTTCAATCGCTTCTTGCCTCTGGTCCTTCAATTGGTTCAATGTATATTATCAATTCTTCATTAGGGATTTTTAGGATGGGATCATTAACGAGTGAGAGAAACACCCACGTTGCTAATGAGTGACATGGATATCCAAAACGCGATCTTGGGTAGTATATCCCCTTACATTCCACACAATCTTCCTTTGTGCTTGTAGCAGAGTGAGCCATCTTCTGACATCCTTTGGTAGGTAATTAAAAGAGAAAAGGGTGTCCAGATTCGACCCCTTCAATGTTTCATCGATCTCTACTTCTAGATGGTGAGAAATAGAGTGCCGTCACAATTTCCCCTCCCTATACCTCAAGGCACTTTTGACGTCTTCCTCCATTACTATTTCGAAGGAATTAGCTGATAGATTATTATTTTGTTGGAATCGTTCAATTTTTTATTGGAGCGTACCTTGTTGTTGGACTGTACAAACCATGCTCTCAGCGAATTCAGCCCAGTTGACAGTGAAATCGTCCTTTGTACGATAGAATCTCTTGGCTTATAGGTTTGTGGATGATCGAGACATTCTTGTAGCACCCGCTCAAAGAGGCAAAGACGTGCAGTAAAAATGAGAGTGAGAGCTACAACAGCTCAGCTATTTTCTATAAGAATGAATTTCGATAACCCTAAACCATGCCACTCATGATCAAGGGATGTGAGACTGGGTGTCGCCCTCAGTTGAACTTCATGTTTGAGTATATAGCATTTGTGATTTCTGTGTGCTTTCTTGTTGACTTTTTTTTTTTGGTCATGCTATTGCTCCCCCATGTGATTAGGCTATCATTTTGTGTTCGTACAAAATGCAAAAGTTTAAGCATGTATTTTAACAATCTTATTAGATTACCATTTATTAGCACTGCCCTGCAAGCAGTGCTCTCTTGACACTTTTTTTAAAAAGTGTCCCTCTAATCATTTTTTGCCATGTCTTCCCTTGCACATGCCTTTCTATTCTAATTTTGGATCTCTCTCTCTCTCTCTCTCTCTCTCTCTCTCTCTCTCTCTGATATTTTGTTCATGCGTGATCTCTCTCTCCCTCCCCCCCCCCCATGGCCAGCCCTCTCAAATCAACTCATGAGCATCCTCCTCCTCTATTGATAGGGCAGTGCTATCAAGCACAGCATGTGCTCTCTTGTTTAGTACGAAGCAGTTCTTTCATTCAATGGTGCATCCACTGGACCTCTAATCAAGGGAGTTATTTGTTCAGTACTATATACAAAGCAATAAAACATCATTGTCGGATCCTACTTAGGGCACCATTACATAACAAACATGAGTGAGCAGAGCTTTGATTAGCTATTAGGATAGGAATCTCTCATCAAAAGATCATGGGTGCCTCAATGCTTGTAATTCGACAAATTCATGTTGCCAAATAGTAGAAACTTACTTGATTGATGAGATGGTACGGGCATCGAGCTTCAAAATTAATACGAAATTTTCACAACATCAAAAATAGCCTATGACGATAAGATTTACAATCAATAAAGCATTTTGAAGTAAGCATCTCACATGAGGATTCCATGAGGATTGTTGTATGCATGTCAAGCATCTCACCTCCCATGAGTATTTTTATAGGGTGCATTCTTTCCATACAAACCCATGGCAAGCAAGTATTGACGACCTATACCATTCACAACAAGCTTAAGACAAGATTGCTAGTTAAGAGTTGAGTCACGAGACGCTTAAATAACTATGCTCAATCAAAAATATTATTTTTGGGCAAATAACGAACAAAAGCAAGTAGGATATGTCAAACCAACCATGTGGTGGAGCTTGAAATGGCATTAAAAAGGTGGCTAGCAACACACACGACTCAAATGCTCTGATCAAGACCTCCAGCCATCAATCCACACAAGCCACTTAATTCTCCATGGCATCCTACCAGATGAAAGTTCTACTATAGATTTTATCACCTTTGTATTTTGAGTACTTTCCCAATAGCTTGAATTGAGTGCATGTCCAAAGGGAAGATTCATTAATTCATAGGAGGGCCACTGAAACTTTGTTTGATTGTCTCGCAAGTGTTTCTACCTTACTATTGCCAATCTCCATCTTCATCTCACTATCACTATTTGGTGATTTCCCTCTCGATGCTTAGCTCAATCCTCATCGATGCTTACACTAAAGGAGTGAATTGCCTCTTTCCATCATCTAGAAATGGAGGTCGATGAAACATAGAAGGGGTCCAATCTAGACATCCTTCTCTATTTTGATAAACCACCCAAGGATGTGGGTGATGTTCAGGAGATGGCTCAATTGTTACAAGCACAAGGGGGGTTGTGTGCAATGTAGGGGGACACACTACCCAATATCGTGTTTGTCCATGTCACTCATCAGCAACACGTTCCTAAAAATCCCCAATGAAGAGTTGATAAGATACCTCGAACCAATTGAAGGAGTAGAGAATTAGTGTGGCGTACTTCAGGTGTTGAAAATGGAATGAGAGCACAAAAGAGCACAATCCTTGATCCTTTTTTATGGCATTGGTGGGCTTCATCAGCCCTCATATCTTCGATCACCAAAGGCCCATGTACATCAACACAAAATCACTGCAAGTTTGCGTACATGATCTAGTGGTTGCAAGATAGAGTTGAGGCAATCACAAAACAATTGCACAGAAAATGCACCAAGAGCTCCATGTAGCGAAGAACAGGCAATATCAATTGGTTCCTACCCATTCTTTTTATTCTTGCAGGCAGTACATCCAAACTTTGGCACCGAGCGGGCACTGGGCAAGATAGTCAGAAGAGGAAGTTCACAGCAACTTACAAAGAAAAAGAGCAGCTCGAAGCAGACATCAATGACCTACATTAGGAATTGGAATAGGCCCAATGAGAATTATTGGGTCACAAGGCCGTAGTTTTATTTTAGTAAAGGTCAATTTACTTCGAGACCAGCTAGCCAGGGAAGCACAGATTATGAGTGACAATGGCAGACCTTTGACTAACTAATACCCTAGCAACACTTTTTGGCAAACTGTCATCCCACTGAGCATCACAAACCAAGCCTGCCCCTTTGCTTTTGCTGGGCGTAGCCTTGAAAACATCTACTATATGGAAGCATTCGGTGACAATCCATCCCTGACTATCCTGCATCCTGCCCACCTCTCCCTTCCAGGTTGAAATCTGCACAGTCCACCAATTCAAAAGCCTTCATGAAGTATGCCCAACTACTGTCCTTCTGCATATCTTTGCTGTTTCTGCCCTGGGAGTAGTCTTGCACTTATCTTTCTCACCAGCAAGATGTCAATGCTCTCCTTGGAGCTTGTCTTCAAGCTCATCCCACAACCAAGCTCTCTCATTAGAGGAATTTGGAGCATAGAACAAGGCTTACTTGAAATTTCCATTCTTGCACAGTGATCTCTACTACGAATTGCAATGAGCACCCCAAACTTGAGCCATCTCTGATTGAAGACTAGCAAGTAAATCACACCCAACTTAGTTGAAAATCAGATGGGCAGTTTGTTCTTGACAAGGCCACATTGGGTGGGAAAGAAAGATGCTAAGTTGGTCACTCATCTAAAATGCAGCATGATGCATGGAAGTTCTTTACAGATTGAAGCTTTCCACATGGCCAGCATCATCTCTACGGTGTCCTTCAGGATCTCGTGCAGGCTAGCTTGGAAGCTGAATAAAGATGCATCTTTGGCACATGGTTTGGCAAAAGGGAGTTCACTTTGGACAAAGATTTCCCCTCCCCCCTGCATTTTGATGAGTACTTCCCCAATAGCTTGAATTGAAAAGGGAGGATTCACAAAATTGAGAAGAGCTTTTGAACCCTTTTCAGATTGTCTCTCAAGTGTTTCTACCTTCATATCCTCACTTAATCTCCATCTTCATCACTCACACTATGCAGTTATCTCCCTCTTGATCCTATAGCTCAATCCTCATCCATGCTTCCATTCAAGGAGCCAATTGCCTCTTTCCATTATCTAAAATTGGAGGTAACTAAACATTTAAGGAGACATCCTTCTCTCTTTTCATTACCCACCATAGGATGATGGTGAAGTTTAGGAGATGGCTCACTACTACAAGCGCAAAGGAAGGTTGTCTGCAATGTAAAGTGATAAGAGTACCCAAAATAGGTGTTTAGCCATGTCACTCATTAGCAAAAGGGGTGTTGCTCTCAGTCGTCAGCAATCCCTCCCTAAAAATCCTCGATGAAGAATAATGGTAAGATACATCCAACCAATTGAAGGAGTGGAGACTTAGGGTTGCGTGCTTCAGGCAAAAGTGATTGAAATTTTGCATTAGTTTGCATGTGTTTTCTCCACCGAGATAAAATCTCCGTTTGAAATTAGGCATATTCTGTGGATGCGGTCACTGTTGATAATTCACATGCAGGATCATCAGACAAGCCTGGAGTACTTGGACCTACACAAGTATTTACTGGTGAGCCTGCACCTTTCTTGGGCAGAGCAGCCCATGAAAAGATTTCTGGCCTCAGTCCAGGGCTTGAGCCCCATTCTCCTTTTTGGAAAGTTGTTTTTGATAATGAACAGACGAGGTCATCAAAAAGGGTCACAAGAGAACTTGATTATAATTGTACGTTTATTGATGATGAGATAACACCTTTCTCGGGAAGCCCGAGGTCTGTGAAGAGTCTTGTAAAACTGGTTGACTTAGAAGATGGAACCGACACACAGATGGGTGTTGTACCTGCACAGGCAGGTTTTGATGATCTCATAGAAGCAGCCACAACTATAGGAGATGCTGCTTCCAACTAGGAGACCAGTCCAGACGGATGGACTATATGAGATAATGGATAAAGGTACTAAGACAAAGCACAAGACCACACAGAATAATGCAGCTGAGGCCAGTCCATCAACTGCACAGATACCTACTAGCAGGGCAAAAAGGACTAAAACACCAAGTAATGCTGAGAAGGTATGCAAGTCTTGTAGCTCACCTGAAAGCAAGTATGCACTGCCCACGGGCCCGCAAGAGCTTGTAATTTTTAGATTTGTAATCTGGGTTTACCCCATGTAATGAAATGCAATCTTAATCAAGTCATTGGTATTATGATGTCTCTTATTGTAGTCTTAATATCTTCCAGTTATTACGCATGCTCTCCATCTGAACAGAGATCATAAACCTTAAAATAATTTGATTATCAGACATTAATCTTATATTGTCCTACATTTGAGGTTTGTGACTGCTTACCTCATCACTCCCCTCGAAGAACTTAAAAGCTGGGCACGGAATTGTATCTTATTAAAATTACAGTTTAAAAATTGGGAGTTGTAGATATTTGCACCCGTGTGTGAACATGTGTTAACTTAATGAGAGAGCAAGAGATGGAGAGAGGTGCCTTGATGAAGCTCGATCATGTTGTGGTTTGTATAGGTGATCAAAAATTAGCATTGGTCATGTATACAAAAGGTCCTTTCAAACCCCGGCATAAGATGAGTGCAAAGATAGCATGTGGTTTGCATCCGGGTCATCACAGGAGAGCACTAAAAACATAAGTTGCAAAGATAGGGATCATTCATAGTACACCAACAATATTGCAATACCCCTCATGAACTCAGAGAGTAGGATTTTTTTGTCTCCCCTAGGACATGACTACTACATGATCCCAAAGAGCAAGAATGCAGAACGACGTGCACTTGTGATAGACATGAAGGGTGTGTTGATTCATCATCACAACCATGAAAAGCAACTATTCTGGCCCCGATCGCATTGTCAACGACGGCAAGTATGAGACTTCCACAGAGGGCCTAATTGTGACTTGACATTTTTGGTGCCAGAGGACGCAGAGACTTTTTTGTGTTGGGCTGCTCGATCGTTTGATGTATATATATGGATCTCCCAATGGAGATGTAACCTGTTGTGGCACTTTAAGTTGTGTTTTCCTGGCTTGAAGAATGTTATCTCAAGATTTTTGGATCAGGAATATTGTGACAGGCCACATTTCACCATTTCTGATGGGAAACCAATCTTTTTCAAGCACCCGGGAGCAATACCCTTTCTATGTCATGTCGAGCACCGTGCTTCTAGATGACAACTTCTACAAGTGTATTGGAAATCCAGAAGGGACATTTTGTGTACTCCTAAAGTTAGATTGTGCATTGGCAGCACAATTTTCTGGTTAAGCATGTAAAACCCTGGTTATGGCGATGTCTGAACTCAAGGGATCACCAACAGTTTTGCATATGAAGATTACTTTGTGCTTGGGAAGATACAGATAGCTTGCTAGCTGCAGAAAAGTATGATGTGCAGCCTGGATGGGTGACGGCCCCAATTGTGGAGGTGATTGCTTATGGGGCATCTTACATGTTTATCAAACCAAGGTAGAGGACGTAGTTTACAAGCTATTATCTGTGAAATTGTTCAAGGATTGCAAATACTACCTGTAACCTTAGTCATGTGCCTTGTTGTTGTTTCATGAGGTGTAGTTTAGGGCTACTGGATCATGTACAATTGTTCAACTGGATCATGAATATAATACCAGACCATGTAATTATTCAATTGGATAATGATTGTATTATATTTATCTCTATGACTTGCATCCTGTCTTGCCTAGCTATAGTGCTTTCTGAGACTGCTTGCAAATATTATCAGTAACTTGGATCATGGCCCTATGGTTGGATCATGAAGTATTACTTTTGCTAATGGATCATGACCATTACTTGACTAATGTATATACAATGGTTTCTCACTATTTGGTACAGCCAATCATACTTAGCTTCTTTTTTTGGGGGATACAAATAAACAATCATAGAAAATGAAAGCAAGAGTAATTAAAATGTGGTCTAGAGATCATAAGGCATGCTATTGTAGACAATCTCGTACTCTTCAAGTGATAGCAAGTACAAGTTTCTCTCTCCCTCAATGGCTTCCAGTGGAAACTTGATTGACCTTCCAAGATGGGAATATAATATGGCCTCAGGTTTATGATCAAGAAGCTTGTAGCGGCGGTCACTTGATGACCATAAAAGAGACCCTTCACAACAAAGGAGCTTGCAGTAATTAAGTTGCCCCAATCATCCTTCATAGCCTTTTGGCTCTTCTCCTTAGCTTTGGTACACTTCAAGATGTAGAAGTTAGCACCCTCTTCATTGTCTACCTCTACATTCACTATAAAGTTGTCCCCCATGCAAAGAGCATCGCTAAGCATTTCATGATGCCCTTTGAAGAGAGGATCCTCAATAAGCTCCTCATCAGTATCCAAAACATCTGCATCATCAGGAACAATGATGTGATATCCCCAACTGGGCACATGCTTCTTACTAGTGTAGTGTCCCCAAGACTCTTGAATACAAGCATTGTACTAGCACAACAACCTTTTCATTGCTATTTGACTAACAACCCCTTGCACATCTCCTCGTATACAATGCATGGATTGTGTCTGTGGCACAGGTTGATAGTCCCACTATATAGATCTATCAATATCTCCTTCCTTAACCTCCTAAAACACTCATGCTACATTCCTCTCCTTAGATGTATAGCTGGCTTGAGCCCATGAGATAAGTTGGTCCTCAAAAAATCCACAACATCTCTTGCATTTTTTAAGGTGGCTCCATTTGGCTTTAGTTGTTCATGTGTCAATGCGCTCTTCACAACAAGCCTAACCCCATCGTGCTCGCTCTTTCCATGTCTAGATCCAAAGAAATTCCATGTCATCTTAAACCCACCCCCTTTTCAAATCTAGAAACGAAATAGAAAGGTCTTCTAGCCTTGAATTGAGAGGCTGCTCCATCCAACCAAACCCAATGCCTAGTCAGCTCCATCCCTTGATCTGACAACCACCTATGATGCAGCATAAAACAATGTTGGACAAAGAGGATGTCGTGGACCTTGTCATCTGAAATGAAAAAATGAAATGTCTTCTTCACCTCAGATCCAATATGGACATATGTTATGAAATGTTATGAAATGAAAAAATGAAATGTCTTCTTCACCTCAGATCCCATACAAACATATGTTATGTGGACAAAAATTGTAACGTGGCTAGAGTGCCAGTGCATGGACTGAATCTTGTTTTGCTCCTTGAAAGAATAGTTAAAGTAGTTAAGAAAAGGACAAGCAGTCATAAAGCACTGCCAAAGCATTAACAAGCACATGCAAAGCAGTAACAAGCACATGCAAAGCAGTCATCAAGCAGTCAAGAAAAGGACAAGCAGTTATAAAGCACGTGCAAAGCAGTGACAAGCACATGCAAAGCACTACCAAAGCACATGTAAAGCTCTGCCAAAGCACATGTAAAGCACTCTTCAAATAGAAAGCAGTGGACAAGCAGCCACAAATCAATGTTAAGGCACTTTCAAAGCAGTCACAAAACACATATAGAGAACTTGTAAATTTCATGCAAAGCACATTACAAGTAGAAAGCAGTGGAAAAGCACTCATAAAGCAATCAAGAAAAGGACAAGCAATCATAAAGCACTTCCAAAGCATTAACAAGCACATGCAAAGCACTGCAAAAGTAGCGCCAAACCACTGACAAACAGTCAAAAAATCAAACTGTCAACAGTTTTTAAAAAGAAAGCAGTGGTAAAGCAGTCACTGAGCAATTCTTAGTAGAATCTAAGAAGTCAAAAGCACATGCAAATAGCATGCCAAACCACATACAGAGCTTTGCTAAAACACTACCAAACCAATCACGAAAGCAAGTAGTGACAAAGCAGCACTAAAGCATTCTCATAGCACTGAAAAGCACATGTAAAGCACTCCTCAAATAGAAAGCAGTGGACAACCAGCCACAAATCAATGTTAAAGCACTTTTAAAGTAGTCACAAAGCACATACAGAGAACTTGTAAATTTCATGATGCAAAGCACATTACAAGTAGAAAATAGTGGAAAAGCACTCATAAAGCAGTTAAGAAAAGGACAAGTAGTCATAAAGCAGTGCCAAAGTAGTAACAAACATGCACTGCCAAAGCAGTCACAAAGCATTGCTAAATCACTGACAACCTGTCAGCGACAACATTCCATGTTCTTCGATGGGCAAGCGAGATTTTGCAGAGTAGAAGTTTCTCCTGTGGATACCCAAAAGCTTGGAAGCCTTTGTAATGCTGGAATCTTGGCATTCTTTCCCATCATAATTCATCAACATCATCATAGTAGACCTTTTGAAGAAAACTTCATCATGGCTCCGTGGTTGTTTGACATGGGTTAAGGTGTTGCATATATTGGATACGATTTCTTCCTGCAACAACTGAACTTCTTTGTTGGCACTGTGCAAATGCTTGATATTGGGATGAAACAAGATTTGCATGAAGATATCCTTTCTCATTTCTGAGTCCATTCCTCTTGTTTGTTCTTCAAAGAAGGAAACAACCTCCTTTGCTATCCTTCGTCTCTTATCCATGTTAGATACAACATTTGCCTGATCTGCCATAGCTCGCTTCGCCCTTGCTTTCTATCATTGCTTTCATTTCTTTGCAGCCTCGTACTCTTTAATAGTGTCTGCCTCTTTTTCTTGACGGGTCAGTTGCATCAATGTCTCTGCATTGACATCCTCAGGTCCCGAAGACAAATAAACTAGACGCATTTGCAAAAAGTAACATAAAGCATCGCCACCTGCCCTCATTTGCAATGTCATTTAAGAAATAGAAAAGCAAACATGTTTTCTGCAGAGGCATGTACCATTTTTTGACAGGAAATCTGAATATGAACTTTGATGGTCCTGGGGACACTATTAATCCAGCAAGAGTGTTTGCAAAGATTTCGTTGGTTTTAAGTGTTGCTACTCTGCTCTGGTCTCAATTTGATTTGTTCCTCACTGGTAGTGGAATTTGCAGACTCTACTTCACTCAGGATCTCACCTCTTCCACATCTGTTTTAAGTGTTGCTACTCTGAGGCTCTTTTTGAAATACAGAGAGATAGAATGCAAAGAAAGAACCAGGAGCGCCAACACACAGAGAGAGAGAGAGAGAGAGAGAGATCCTAGGTTGCATATTCAAAGTGGGAGGTTTCACAGAGAGAGGTTTCAGAAAGAGAAGTGGGACTGGCAGTTACAGTGTCTTTGTTAGTTAGTCATCATGGACGTGGGACGTGGTTTTTGTTTTAATTTACACTCCTAACCAGTCTCACAATCAATTTGAAATATGCTTTTACAAGCACTGAAAAAGTAGTTTCCATGGACACTGCTTATTAGTCCAGCTTATAAAGAGGTCAAAAGTTATAGCCTCAAGCTATTGCAAACCTCCTCTATCAAGTGTAGCTCTTGTTATATTTTCTCACTCCCAAGTGGCTCGTGGGTAATTCTCCTTAGAACTTGTGATTTTTCGAGGGTAAGGTCTCATTTGATTACAAATGGCATTTGAGCTAAGGTATTGCAATCTAGTCAAGTGTTGATTCGCAGTAGAGAACATGTCTTTGAAATTTCATCAACAATGAAACATATCTTGACCTATTTGTTTCTTTATTTCAAGCTCATAGAGGTCAAAGCCTTCTCAAGTTGAGCAAGAAGAAATGAACCCGCAACTATCTTCAAGAAGAAGCTGTAGCAAAGAGTTTTGTGTAAGGTTAGACATCAGTAAAGTTAGACATCAGTAAAGCTATAGCAAAGAGTTTTGTGTAAGGTTAGACATCAATAAAGGTGATCTTCATGAACCTTTGGCTCTTTGCAATGTCACACTGGTGCATAACCTTGCTTGATCTTCAAAGCCCTTAGAAGCAAGCTTAAAGCTATTCACTTACAGAGAATTTTGTTTAAGATTATGCAACACGCAACAAATACAAGCTTGAGGCTCAACTGAAATTCCAACTATAAAGCCATCATTATCTCATGCACACACAGATGATCTATTATGCATTTTCAACATATAAAACAAAAGTATTCCTTCCATTGTGTAACTCTTCTCTACCCATTTCTAACCAAATCCTTGCATGTGCCAACTTCCATACACATCTTCACATGCTTCTGTATTGTATTGCAACACAAACAAGTAAGGTTGATGCTTGCTTTCTTTCATGAGTGCACACTTTCTTCCCATAGGCACTCGTAGCACACATTATCAAGCATACACATAGGAATTGGCATATTAAGCGAATGAGGGAAATTTTCCTTTAACATTTGGTGAACATTGTGGGACACATGTAAAAAGAATAGTGAGTGTCACGTGATTGCACTAGAACGCCACCATACAGACATGAGTGTAGTGCACAGATTGGCCATGTGTTCATTGTTATGATTTGCATCTTATTTCTATTAGTTCTCACTTGAGACCACCCTAGCCCTAGTAGAGTAGAGCCCCATTTTCCTCGGCCTGCACCTTGTTTACTTCATCCCTTCGTATCACAGGTTCACAGTTGATGGCATGGACTCAATGCATCATGTGCCACATTTCATCAAGGCTCTCAAACGAGTACAAACCTATCCTTCCCTCCAGGGTCTGGGAGATTTGGTCTTGTGGCCAAATCTTTTCAAAGCATCAGGGCTTGGGGAGATTTGGCCATGTTGCCAAATGTTGCTAGCTTCTTTCAAACCACCAGGGTTTGGGAAGATTTTGCTGTGCTACCAAATGTTGCTAGGTTCTTTCAAATCACTAGGAAGATTTGGCCATATGGGCAAATCTTCAAACGTTAAATTAAAAAATTGAAAATCCAAAATTTAAAATTCAAATTTCAAGTTTCAAGTTTCAAATTTTGAAAGTCAAATCTAGAGATCCTACTTTCAAAAAAAAACTACATGCTTTTCATGATTCACGCTATGACACTTTAAAATCATACTATTACTTTAAAGCAAAATCTAAAACTATCAAAAAACCAAAATTTTAAAAGGTAAAGCTAAACAAACCTTTTAAACAAAGTATAAAAAGTAAAACTATGAGAAGGAATTGAATTTGTCTTCCTAGATCTCAAATGTGTAACTAGGGTGGTTTGAGAGCCTTAGGACAATGTCTTCGATGGGGTAGTTCTTGGAAAACACTCCTCCACCCTTGTTTAGCTAATCGTGAGCAAAAAAGCTCAAAACTATGTCAAAATGAGAGGTCTCGAAAGGCTCCCCATCCTAGATTTGTCCTAGCAGTGTGCACTCCATTGGGGGTTATTCTAACATAGCGTTAGAGTTCTCATCGATTTTAGCAACAAGAATTGTGTTAGATGATGGGTTCCCTAATCTCAAGGTGATTGTGGAGGATCCTGAGACTCTTTCAAACAAGATCCTCCTTGCGACTCTTGACGGGGGAGAGCTCCAATAGAGGGTGAGGGTTTTTGGGTCTCCACGTCAATGTCTTTGTTGTTTGCAAGTAGATGGGCCATCTGGCACAAGCCTGTCCTAGGAAGCAGGCTAGGCTCCACCTCCTTCTCAAGCTTGTCAGGATAGTAGAGGGAGTTCCGTGCAGACAAAGCCCATTGTATGCCCAAGCAGCAGCAGAGGTCCCAAACCCATTGGGTGGAGCCCTCCAAAATAGGTGGGACTAGGGTGGAGAGAAAGAAACCTAGTGAGAGGGCCACAAGGAAATGTAGGCAAGAAGCCAAACTTAGGTAACATGCGATGTAAGATCGGGCACAACTTCTTCTTCACATGTTGTACAGTGGATGCTACAATAGTGTGCTAGCCATCTTGTGGAAGACCCAACAGAAACCACTCCACAACCAGCAAAAAAACTTTCCATACATAAATTCACTAAGGGCCAAAATCATGCCCCTTTCTAGAGAGACTGGGAATTGTTTTCTTAATTTTGAGATGCTTAGTTGGCAGCTCTATCGTCCAACGCAAGAAAATTTTTAGCTACTCTCAAAATTTACTGTGATCCTTCAATTATTTGGTTGCTCATGTAGAGCGTATTGCAAGGACCATAAACTAGGTCAACTGAACGACCTCTTTAGAAAATTTTAAGCTACTATCAATCCATTCAAAAAATGTGTATCTTTCCCCTCTGCATCAAGGATCTCCAGCAAAGCTAACCTCTTTATTCAATCATTATTTTCACAGTTGCCCTGTTAAAATAAGTTGTAATACAAATTGTAAAATAACTTTCCATAAATAAATTTATTAAGAGCCAAAATCATGAACCTTTTTAGAGGGAGTGGGAATTATTTTCTAAATTTTGAGATGCTTAGTTGACAGCACTATCGTCCAACACAAGCCAATTTTAGCCACTCTAGAGCATATTGCAAGGACCATAAACTAGGTCAACTGAACCAGCTCCCGACCTCTTTAGAAGATTTTAAGATACTATCAATCCATTAAAAAAATGTGTATCTTCCCCCTCTGCATTAAGGATCAAGCCAAGCTAACCTCTTTACTGAATATTATATTCACATTTGCCTCATTAAAACAAGTTGTAATACAAATTAACAAAAACTTTGGAATATCAGCAATCTCTCTCTCTCTCTCTCTCTCTCTCTCTCTAAAACACACACACACAGAGCTAGGATAGCAGACCATTGATTGAGACCATCATTCAACACTGTTTATGCAGGTGTTTACCTGGTTCAGATTAGGATATATCTAAATTTGAACGTGGGTGGTTGAACTGTGTTTCAAAGTATACACAACCAAAGATGTTAGTGTTTCCTGTACATATTCATGCTCTGTACGTGTATATAAGAAATGAAAAGTTAAGGTTGGAAAAGAATAAAGCTCACAGTATTAAGTGCTGGCTTTATTCTGTACACTTTACAAAAGGGGCAAGTCAAGCTTCACATCCCTCAAGTATGTGGCCCATAATTTCCGTGTCTGAATATGACCAGAAACACTGTAGGGAAAAACATAACCTTCCAGTGCTATACGATTACTTTACATAGGTTCTCTTACTTTATATTACCACAAACGCACTGGATGTTCCAGTAAAGTGTTGGATTGACCCAAATAAGTGTCTTGCGGCACCAAAATGACGGATCCTGTAAGTGCCAGGATGAGCTGTCTCTGGGATTTCCCACCTTATAGTTGCATAGCTGTGCGGGCTGCGTGGTGAAGGGCGACTCCACATAAAACGGAGACATAAGTCATCATCGTCATATGCAGGATTCCAATTTCCATCAGCATCAAGGAGCTCCACAAGAGTAAATGTACCCTCTGTGAATAAATCATTCCGTGGACAGGCAGACCAGAAGGTTACCAGAACAACATCTCCCTTTGAATAAGAGGCATTTTGAGGGACATCCTCAATCACATTCCCGAAGTCAACATTATACGGTGTGGTATCTGCCACAACTGGAGGAAGCAGCTCCATCTGCTTGCTGAGCAGGCTGGGAGGAGAGGGACCTGCATCCACACTCTGACCATCTGCTAAAGCTGTTGCAAGCTTTGTGAACTCTTGGATGTAGGCACTGAGTGTATGCGGTCCATACAGAGTGGAAGCCCCCTGTGCCAAAATTTACATGGCCCACCCAACAACTGGACCTCATAAGCATTTCCAATACCCATCTTTGCATGAAAGTCGAATACAATTCATCTACACAGGCAAGCTTTCTGAGCTCCGAGAGGATCTCACACATGCTTCTACAAACTACCCCCACAGCATAGCCACCATAATCAATCCAACAAGACAACAGGAATGACCAACCACACAAGCATTGTGACAGCAGCAAGTTGTGAGTATGCTCCTGTGTGCCAGGATGTTTTATTGCAACTATTTATAGCAGACAAGACTGACCCCTTCAGAAGTTCGCAGAACCATCGACATTCCTTTCCAAAATCAAGTGAATGCTCAAAAATGTAAATTGCATACACTTGCTTTACCCCAATAACCAAGATCTGCACTGTACACTACTAGAACATTAAAGGACATGCTCAATAAAACGGAAAGAATGAAACATTACCTCGTACCGCTGAACGTCATATTCCTCAAACGTAGTGACATATTGTGAGTATGCATTTGAAAGTCCTGCTATGACTACAGAAGTGTCGACCCCAAACTCTCCATTTCCTTTGGCAATCAGTGTTGACTTCACAGCCTCTCGCAAGCGTCTTCCAGCCATAGTTGTAAATTCTGTAAAATCACAAAAATGCTTAACCACTTTCAGCAGGGACAAGGCATAGGACCTTCCTCAGAAAGGGAAGACTTGTTGTGAAATGTGTCAAGTAAAAACTGTTTGATTGTATCTTATATATAAAAGTAACAAATTCTCAGATAGACCAACAAAAGTACAATTACATATACAGCCACAACTGCAGCACTCTACAACCAAGCATTTAAAGCCAGAAACTTTTTTCGTTTTGACAGGATGGCCTCACTTGGAATTATTTTGTAAGGCTGCAGTGAACAAAAGAAGTCTGTAAATAGCCATATCATACGCATCGTTTTTCAACTCCATGTGATCCTGAACAGTCATTGTCTTCAAGGGGAGACACCAATGTCCAAGCTTGAACTTAAAAAATGAACCAAAGATGAAGATGGCCAATCTGATTATTACACAGTAGCAATGCACTACCCAATTAACAAATTTAGCCTCACAAAAACTTTGGTGTTCTAAGAGCTTTAATGTCTTAAATTGGAAGCCACCTTAATCTTTAACTTTGGTGGCTGCCGGGGAGACCTGATGCCCTTCCATCACAAAACTGCAGCGGGCAACCCAGATGTTATGATGCTGGACATCGTCTCCCAAATGCTGTCCTTTGGTGAAGGCGAAGGGCATAGGCAAGCGAGAGGAGTCACATCGTATGTCTCTATCTTGAGAATGCAATAGCCCTGAATCCTGTAGGCTAGGGAGGCTACGTCGATGGAACCATCCTCCAAGTGAGTCTCGCTGCATCCTCTGCGTACTGGCCACAATCCGGAGGGCTCCCAACCATATTCTCAGCACTGCCGGGCAGTCACAAAGACAATGTGGAATTGTCTCCAAGATTCCATCCGCACAATGAAGACATCTACCATCCACCCGCATCCGTTCCAACCATAGGCCCATGGCACGCCTCCGTGTGCCACCATCCAAAAGAAGTAAGAGACCTTATGGGGCCTGAAGGCGGTCCACAGACGTGACCAAAAGAGGGAAATCACTTCCAAGGAAACCTACTGCTGCAATCAGTGGCGCTCTCACAAGGGGACCAGGCTGATGCCTCCAACTGCAACCGCCACCCAATCCAAGTGGTGTAAGAGAAAAAGAGCACCTCCTCAACTTAGCCTAGGCGCTCTATGCAAAATAGCAAAAGCCATCCCACGGATGTCTCTAAGAGACCGGCCCTCACATAAGCAAAGGAGCCACCTCGGCCCCTCCTGCGCCACCGAAGGCCAATGGTCCAATTCTTGCCCAAGCGGCCTACCACTCTGACAAGAAAATCCAAAAAACCATCCGCCCTTTAGGTATCTCACCGTCTCTAGCTGAAAAAGTCCCCCAAGCCATCCGTGCCAGTAGAAACAAGGGAATGCCACACAAACCTAATCCTAAGAGGCACCCTGACCTTGAAAACTATTTGTACCAATGCAAGGGGGCCGAGGAACTACACAATCCCTCCCACCAATTCTCAAAAATAGTGAACTCAATCTCTGTCATCCACCTGCCTCTCCCCCTCAAATGGGAAAGTGATTGCTCTCGTGCCTGTATCTCTGTCGGAAGGTGTCTCCATGTCCTAAAGGACCTAGCTCGGCCACTTCCACACTATGCCCAACAAATGTGTGTCCGTTACTCCAACATATGTCCCTTCTAATCTTGCACTTCCAGGTGCCAAATGAGTGGCTGCCTCTCAAACTCCTCCGAGCACGAAGAACTGACCCGATAGACAAACATTGTGAAGGCTCCACATCAAGGGGGAGCCTCTAAGAAAATCCACATATAGGACTATTGGCACCGTCCTCCTGTAACGGGGGTGTTCCTGAGAAGCCCTCACTGGAGCAAGAACTTATAAGGCTCAGAGCCTAGGGTGAGACCTCGTACCACTATCTTTCCTTGAAGGGCTCTACTCTGTATCTCTGGGTCGATGATACAAATCTTCCCTGTGATTGTACCATCCAATCCTGCCCACAAGAAATTGCGCACTAGGCGCTTGAGTTCCCCCATGCACCCTCTGTGAAACACTAGCATGTGACTATGTCCCACACCGTCGCCAAGAGGACATGATAGACCTCAAGGGCCCTTCCCACTGGAGAAAGTTCGGTCAAGCTCCAATAGAAAAGCTTACGCCGCAATCTCTCCAATACTAGGGAAATTGAAATGTCAACGCCAATCTGGGAGCCCAGTTATCTCGTTGTGTGCCCCCTCGGAATCCAATGGAAGCAAAGCACCATCCTGGATCTCCTGGACATCAAATTGATTTAGTCCAGTTGATCCTGGCACCAGAAGCCAAAAAGTACGTTGCTATGTCTCCCCATACCCCCTCTAAGCTCTCCACAGTGCCCTCAACAAAGCATGTCGTGCCATCTGCAAAGCTGAATCCAAAAGCTCCTCCTCTTGGCGGATCCGGGACCGCATGCCAGTGGGGCCTGCTACCCGGGAACGCATAAAGTTGCCCAAAGCCTCTGCTACAAAGGGTAAGAGAAAGGGGGCAAGGGAGCAACCCTGCCGAGCTGAGTGAGAAAGAGCGAAGGCCTCTCCCTTGTGGCCACTAGTGAGCATCTTTTTTCCTTTTTTTTAAAATGAAAAAGACTTCTATTAAGAATGAAAGAAACCCGCACGAGCGAGCTTGAAGCGGAATTACATCATGCTAGGCATGAGGAGAAAAAACCAGTGAGCATCTGAGTTGTGCTCCTTACATAGATAGTCGAGAGCCCTCGAATCCATCGCTCTGAGAAGCCCATCCTCTACATAGTGCCCTCCAGAAAGGACAACTCCACACTGTCATAAGCCTTCTCAAAATCGAAAAGGAGGATTGTGATAGGCTGTAACTCCTCCCATGCCCAATCCACTACCTCCCAGAAGCTGAAGATGTTGTCCAAGATGCTGAAGGAAATACAATAAAGTGGGCTTCTCACTAGATGAAGTATACATATGATCTGATTATCTCAACCACTTCTCCTACGTGTTGTGGATGATATTAGAGAGGTAAGGCCTCAACCACAAACTCAAGACCTTAGCTAAGCGGTGTCCAACCAGGTGATCAATCTCCACTGATGAATGTTTGATCTCTCACACCCCCCTTCGGGATCAAACAAATCCAGCCTCGACTCAAGGACTGAGGAAGAGAGACTAAGTAAAAAAATCTCCTGAAAAACCAGCCAAAGGGGAGTGAGGATATGCTCCCAGAAGCACTTAAAGAAGGATGGCGGAGTCAAACCATCCTCCCCATGGCACTTCTGAGGCAGGAGCGTCTTAAGGGCTCCCAAAGCTCATCATCAGTGAACGGTGCCTCTAACTGCCTCCTCAAGCTTGGAAGGGAGGTTAGGCCACCACTCCCTCAAGAGGCTCGAGAAACGGAGTCACAAGGAAACGAGGCATGTGATGTGTTGTGTCCAACAAAGTTGCTGCAAAAGACGTGAGGTGAGGTGGAATAAGAACAAGAAGAAAGGCCGGGGGAAAAGGCGGGGAAGAAGAAGAAGCTAGGCGGGGTGAGAGATCAGCACAACGTGTTAGAGACTCACTGTGCCCACCTGTGAGCCCCCGTTTTGAGGGGACAAGGGGCAGTGAGAGGTAGGAGGGCTGGGAAAGAGAGACCCAGGCTGACATCATAGGCAACCAGCACACGGGCTGGTTGCTGCCTGCAAACAGCAGAGAAATAGGGGGGCCCTGTGCCTCCCTGGAGGCGTCAACAGTCCCGTGGACTGGCTGCACAGGGCACCCTTTTATAGGGGCCTGTGGCAGGGCCAGTCGGCCCAACCAGGGCCACCGACCAGGGCCGACCCTGGTCGGATTTCCAGAACAGTCTGGTCGGCCACCAGTCAGGGGACCGACCCTGCTGGTCGGCCAATCCAGAGGGCCTGGGCAGTGCCTATAAAAGGCCCACTCCTTCCTTCAATCCAGCATCCAGTGCAGGACAGAAAGCCTCCTTCCTAGACTGTGCTGTGCACTCAGAGCTGGTCCAGTCTGACAGAGAGAGTTACATCAGTTCTCCTCAGCACTTGGCTGAGTTTTGTATTGCTCCCCTGGAGCCAGTTTTCTGCCCACCATCCGGTGGAAGAATATATTCTCTCTCTCCGTTTAAGTTATCTCTAAGTGAGTGTTTATTGCATCTGTGATCAGTTATCTGAATTGAGTCTCAAGAAGAGTGGGAGAGATCTTGGGTGGAGGTTTGAGTGATTCATTCCCTCCTATTTTTTCAACATGGTATCTCCTATTTTTTCAACAAACGCCTATGTCTTCGCGGAAAAGGAACCTGAACCCCAGGAGGAGCCTCAGATTGAGGAGGAGGAGATTGTTCAACCCCCAAACCCACCCCGTCCCAGGTTGACCATCCAAGAGGTGGCAAAATCAGAAGCTGATGTTCCACAAGATACTCAGGAAGAGCCAGGATGTTCCAGAAGAAGTTCCCGTTCCTCCTCCCACAGAGAAGCAGAAAAGGTTGCCCCAATGGTACCTACGGACATTGGAAGAGTCTCGGGTCACCGCATTACCTGAGAGTAGCAGTTCCGGATTGCGAGGGTCTCAACGTCTTCAAAAGGCCCCATCCGTGAATTTTGCTTTGGTGGCTCAGCTTGATGAGCCAAGGACCTTCGAGGAGGCGAAGGACAATCCAGAATGGCAGGCTGCCATGAAGGCAGAAATGGATGCTATCCTGAAGAGCAATACATGGGACTTAGTGGCCAGGCCCCTGCGACGGAAAGTCATCGGCACTGAGTGGGTATACAAACTTAAATACAAATCAGACGGCAGCTTGGATAAGTATAAAGCAAGGTTAGTGGTGAAAGGTTTTGCTCAAAATGAAGGCATGGATTTCGATGAAACTTTTGCTCCCACAGCCCGCATGGTTACTATCTGGACAGTGATTGCCCTTGCTGCCCAATTCCAGTGGCCTATTTTTCAAATGGATGTGAAGTCCGCATTCCTTAATGGAACCCTGGAGGAGGAGGTATACGTGGAGCAGCCACCGGGCTTTCAAGATCCAGGGTCCCCATTAAAGGTCTGCAGGTTGAAGAAGGCGTTATACGGGCTGAAACAGGCCCCCAGAGCTTGGTACCAAAGGATTGATATATTCTTTCAGAAGATAGGGCTCAGTCGGAGTCCTTCTGAGGCAAACCTTTACTTGTTCATTGAGAAGGGATTGCGACTAGTACTCATCCTCTATGTTGATGATCTTATCTTGACAGGTGATCATGTCAAGAAGATTTCACAAGTTAAGGAGCTACTCATGTCTCAGTTTGAGATGACTGACCTTGGGTTATTACATTACTTTCTTGGGATTGAAGTAAAGCAGGCCAAAGACAGGATCTTCATTTCACAGGAGAAATATTGCACAGAAATTCTGAAGAGATTTCAGATGGAGGATTGCAGAACATCATTAACTCCCATGGAGGTCGGGCTCAAGCTAAGCGTTCACGACACATCTCAGCCGGTTGATACTCCCTTGTATCGACGATTGGTAGGAAGTTTGCTTTACCTTACCAATACTCGACCTGATATTTGTTATGCAGTTGGGCTATTATGCCAGTTCTCTGCTTCTCCCAGGAAGAGTCATTGGGATGCAGGTTTACGGGTGCTGAGGTATCTGAAGGGTATTTGCACCTATGAAATCACCTACACCAAAGGCATCGAACTAGGCGGGTACTGTGACAAGTGATTGGGCAGGTGATGCTGACACCAAAAGATCGACAACAGGATATTGTTTCTTACTTGCATCTGGTGCCATCTCTTGGCTAAGTAAGAAGCAACCCACAGTGGCCCTTTCATCTACAGAGGCAGAGTACAAAGCCGCGTGTACGGCAGCTTGTGAGACACTCTGGTTGAGGTGGATTCTGGAGGACATGGACGTGTGTCAGGAGGATGCGACAGTGCTGATGTGCGACAATCAGAGTTGCATAGCTATTGCCAAGAATCCAGTGTACCATGCACGGACCAAGCACATCGAAGTTCATTACCACTTTGTTCGAGAGCTCATCATCGACGACGTGATCGAGCTTATCTACTGCCCGACCGCTGACAACTTGTCCGACCTCTTCACGAAGGCACTTCCTCGAGAACAGATGGAGCACCTCATCAAACGCATGGGGATTGGCCCACAGTTGTGACATTGGGGGGGGTGTTAGAGACTCACTGCGCCCACCTGTGAGCACCCGTTTTGAGGCGACAAGGGGCAGTGAGAGGTAGGAGGGCTGGGAAAGAGAGACCCAGGCTGACATCATAGGCAACCAGCACACGGGCTGGTTGCTGCCTGCAAACAGCAGAGAAATAGGGGGGCCCTGTGCCTCCCTGGAGGCGTCAACAGTCCCGTGGACTGGCTGCACAGGGCACCCTTTTATAGGGGCCTGTGGCAGGGCCAGCCGGCCCAACCAGGGCCACCGACCAGGGCCGACCCTGGTACCATGTTGAAAAAATAGGAGGGAATGAATCACTCAAACCTCCACCCAAGATCTCTCCCACTCTTCTTGAGACTCAACTCAGATAACTGATCACAGATGCAATAAACACTCACTCAGAGATAACTTAAACGGAGAGATGCTATTCAGTTTTGCCACTCAGAGATAACTTAAACGGAGAGATGCTATTCAGTTTTGCTACTCAGAGATAACTTAAACGGAGGTCAGTACATTTATTTCTGTTTCAGTTATTCAGTTTTGCTATTCACCGAGATGCAATAAACACTCACTCAGAGATAACTTAAACGGAGAGAGAGAATATATTCATCCACCGGATGGTGGGCAGAAAACTGGTATCGTGTGCACTCCTCTCTCTCTCTCTCCCTCTCTCTCATTTTCGTCAACATGGTATCAGAGCCATAGGCTTTCCACTCTTCCTCATCAAAGCACTCTCTGAAGGAAGGAGTCCCTTGGCAGTAAGGCGACTCTGTTTTCAGCTCAGGCTAGCACAGAAGGTCAGTACATTTATTTCTGTTTCAGTTATTCAGTTTTGCTATTCACCGAGATGGATCAGCGTTCAGAAGCCTCTACATCCATTGCTCGTGCTTCCTCCTTCTCCAGTCATCTTCCTTCTTCATTTATCCCCAATTTCGGTGAAGCTGGAAAGCTCGATGGAACGAACTATCCAATCTGGAAAGTCAAGATCCAAAGCCATCTGTTGGCACGGAGGTGGTGGAAGATTGTGAATGGGACCGAAGAGAAGCCGGAGGACCTTGTGGACAAAAGAGGTGAAGTGTTAGTTGAAGCAGATGCAGATGAACTCTGTGCATGGGAGGAGAGGGATGCTCAAGCCTTAGCGATGCTTATAGGCACGACAGCAGATGCTGTGATTCCTCATATCCAGTTGGCAGAGACGTCTTCAGAGGCGTGGGCCATACTGAAGGAGCTGTATGAAACCGATACACTTCCAGTTTCACCCTTACCCCGATGAAAAGAAGATGCAGCTTGCAGCAGGATATATGTCAGGGAAGGCTTTATTGTGGTAGAAGGAACTCCAACCAAAGCCTGCAACATGGATCAAATTTGAAGAGGTCTTCAGGAAAGAGTTTTTGAAAAGGGAAAAAGATAATGATATCGTAGGCAAGCTTAAGGCCCTCGATATGTCCAAGCTGAATTTGACTTTTGAGGTCTATCTTCAGAGGTTTCGTGATTTGCAGACCAGAGCTACAAAGATGGATCTAGTCACCTTGTTAGGTTTCTTTGTGGATGGTTTGCCTGACTCGTACAAGATCCAGATTAAGAACAAGTGTACCACTTTGCAAGAGGCCATGAACTATGCACGCATCTATGATGATACCATGGCCAGCGCAAAGGAAACCACTACTGCGGACACGAGGGGGAAGAACAAGAGGAAGTTCTTCCAGTCGACAACTGGTACCAGGAGTCAAAGTCAATAGACAATGCCTCCAAGAAGAACTCGACTCAGACGAAGAACAGTCGAGCCCGTTTCCTACACACCTTGAAGTTAAAGAAAGAAGGACGTTGCTTTATATACGAGGAGCAGGACCATACTCGGAATGATTGTCCTAAGCGCCAAAACCAGATGCAAGCGTCGATACCAAAGCTCCATGCAGGACAAGGCACCAAAGCTAAGGGAGCTAACCAAGCTTCGATGACAGGTATTTCTGTAAATGTCATAACCTGCCCACTTTCTTGTAGTTGCACTTTTGATAATTCGTTATTTGGCCCCCATGACCTTTTCCGAGTTTATGGAGAAGTAAGGGACCAAAGAGTCCACATTCTCTTTGACCGGGGCAGCTCTCACAATTTTGTTAATTACAAACTTGTAAACAGGATGGGGCCGTCCTCGATACCTAGCGATCACACCTACGAGGTGCAGCTTCCAGCTGGGAAGCAGTTTTGGGATCGTAAGGTCGACGCACTATCTATCCGGATTCAAGACTACACAACTCCTCTTACGTGCTATGTCATGCACTTGGAACATGTGGACTTGTTAATCGGAATAGAGTGGTTTAAAACCCACATATTCGGATTAGAGGACACCCAATTTTGTATTCAATGTGATAACATTCCCTCTTCTCAAGGACCTATTGTATCTACGATGCAGCTTCGGAATATAATAAACACTTCTCATTATGATGCGTATCAGTGTGTTTTGATTCCACTTTCTTCATTTGTTGTCTCTGTTTATAACAAAAATTATTTAAGCGAGTTTGAACACCGTGAATTGAGAACGTTGTTAGATGATTTCATGGATGTATTCCCTGCTCAACTGCCAAAAGGTTTACCTCTGGAACGAGCAGTAGATCATCGCATAGATTTAGTACATGAGACTCAACCTATTAGTATTCCATCTTTTAGGATGAGCCAGCTTGAGGAGGATGAGTTAGCTTCACAACTACAAAATTATCTAAATATGGGCTATATACGCCCAAGTAAATCACCATGGGTTGCACCTGTCCTCTTAAGAAAGAACAAAGATGGTTCGTGGAGAATGTGTGTAGATTATAAACGACTGAATAAAGTGACAATTAAGAATCGATACCCTCTTCCTCGTTCCAATGATTTGATAGACCGTTTGGCTGGAGCGAAGTACTTCACTAAGATTGATTTGCGTACAGGTTATTACCAAATCCATATCTATGCTAAACACATAGATAGAACCGCATTCCGAACTAGGTATGGTCACTACGAGTTTCTCTTATTACCTTTTGATTTCGGCAAATGCTTCTACTACCTTCTAGTAAATGATGATCGATTTGTTCCGAGATTTTCTGGGCAAATTCGTTGTCGTGTTCTTAGATGATATCTTGGTATATAGCCAAACGCTAGAGGATCACATTGGACACCTCCGAATTGTCTTAGTTATTCTACGACAACATAAGCTCTATGCCAAGATGAGTAAATGTGACTTCTTTATGAAGGAGATCATTTACTTAGGACACAAGATTTCTTCTGAAGGTATTAGCATTGATCTAGATCATATCCAGAAGGTTTTGGACTGGCCCATCCCTCAGACAGTGAAACAACTTCGTTCTCTCCTAGGATTCATGATTTTTCTACGTAAGTCTGTGGATGATTATTTGAACATCACGGCACCCTTAACCAACATATTGAAAGGTCGTGGACACTAGTCTACTCAGCCGATCTCTTGGAATGATGCATTGAACAAGGCTTTTGAAACCTTGAAGCTAACTATCAAGAAAGCTCCTATTCTTGCATTACCTGATCCTACCCGGCTTTATGTTTTAGAGGCCGATGCAAGTGATTTTGCGATTGGGACAGCTTTATTCCAAGAGGGCAGTCCTGTAGCTTTTGAGAGTAAAAAGCTAAATGACACCCAATATCGTTGGCCCACACTAGAAAAAGAACTATATGCAGTTGTGTATGCTCTAAAGGTTTGGAGACACTACTTGTATGGTTCAAAGTTTCTTGTATTGACTGATCAATCAATCAAGTATGTGTGTGACAGGTCTGAATTGAGGGGACAAAAAGCTAGATGGGCAGAGTTAATGTTATCGAAAGGGTTCCATAAATAGTGTGGCGGATGCGTTAAGTTGAGTCAAGTTTATAAATGCAATGTCATTTACAAAAATATCCTCATACCTATTTTAATCCTTGAGGGGGCTATGCGCAACTGATAGTCATTTCAATTCTTATTGGCAGAAGGTCTAGGATGGGAGCTCCATGGTTGACCAGGACTCAAGGATTGTGCCACCTATGATACAGGCGGCGGGAGGTCAATGGATGATTAGGAACGGCTTGCTGTTCCGGAAGATATGTGTGCTAGATGTTTCGGATCTTCAATCCAAGATTCTCTGGGAGTGTCATGGTGCTCCTAGTGCTGGACATCCAGGTATACATCGGACTCTATCTCTTGTGAAACATACCTTTTATTGGCCTAAGATGCGTGCATTTATTGAAAACAATGTGGTAGGTTGCCGGGTTTGTCAGGTTACAAAGGCAGAACGCCTTAGAAGCGCGGGTTTATTACAGCCATTGCAAATTCCGGGTAATAAATGGGAAAGTATTTCCATGGATTTCATTACCGGTTTGCCTAGAGCGCGCAAGGGTCATGACTCCATTTGGGTCATAGTGGACCGTCTGACAAAAATGGCTAGATTCTTACCTACTCGATCGACCATATCAGCTGTTCAGTTGGCTCACGAGTTTGTAGACCACTTGTTTAAGCTATATGGTTTGCCTTCTGACATGGTCGGTGACAGGGACTCAAAGTTTACAAGTAACTTCTGGACACTTATTTTTTAGAAGCTGGAAACTACTGTATGAGTTCCTCAGATCATGCACAATCTGATGGCAGTACATAGAATGCATAGCCTCCCCCATATCCAACAAAAGGTTGACGGGATGTAGGGAGTTTTATATCTAGGGTCCATCCATGTACACAATTGCCTATGGATTATTTCCAAAGTTCTTTGCCATTTGTCATTGTGCATGCCACCAAGGCTCCAAGCAAATTTCCTCACATAGTTCCAAGGTGCCAAAAGGGGGGTTAGGACGACAAGGGGCCCAAAGGCCCACATTCCAACAATCCTCCAACCAATGCTGAACATCCACAAAGGACCGGATCAGCCAATCAATATTGAGCACACACAAGACAGTCAACCAGGTACCACACAGGACAAGTCACAGTCAAGAGTCTTTTTGCAGGTCACCGACGAATTCACTGAACAGATGTTGTAGACAAAGAGTACACACGGGCAGCCACCTCCCGCGAAATGCCCAGCCGCTGTCTAGTCCACAGATCAGCTGTTGCCACTACACAGTCAACCGCTAGTCAGAGCGTGAGCGAGTCGCCACATCCCACGGCACACGTCGTCTTCAATTTGTCCAGCCAAGTGGCAACCACAGCAAACAGTATTTAACTTGCAGTCCTCACACAGAGCGCCACCACCTAAGTACCACATGATCCAATCAAATTGTCTCCAAACACGAACCCCACTTCAATACCATGTTGGCATCCCATAGCCTCGCAAAGCTACCCCCACATCCAACAAAAAGGCACGCGGGTGTAAGGGAGATATTCCTCCCTCCTTTATATCCTGGGTCCACAACTGTACACAATTGCCTATCGGATTGATCCCCAAGGTTCTCTACCACATGTCCTTTCGTGCATCAACAAGGCTCAAAGCCCCAATGTCTCCATTTCCTCACAGTTCCAAAGTGCCACAATGGGGATTAGGACAACACACAAGGGCCCCGAAGGCCCACATTCCAACACTCAAATATTATATACAGCAGCCAAGATTATACTCTTTATGTTTCCATTATAGAATATGTTGATGAAGTGACAATGCCATTGAGCCCAATGACAAAGTGGGACTTGTTTAAGAATTAGCAGTATGGTGCAAAGAGAACTCCGATTTTTGGGAGTTTTCAATGGTAATGCTAGGGAGGTAATATTTAAGGCTCTCACTTTCTTTTATCATGCAATTGAGAGGGAATGCAATGCCTTAAAGCTATTATATGCACTGCCTATTATGAAAAGAGTTCTAGGAACATGCCTAAACTCATCCCTTAAAACACAACTAATAGTGCACTTTAGTCACTCACAAGGTTTAAAAACCATTAAGTCCATCAAGAATAGCAGCGACTAGCTACTATGGCATCCCCACCAATGTCATCAGCACCCAACCGTGGGTGTAGACCATAGTATTAAAAAATGCTCTTACACATACATATCCACACAGAGCATCCATTCATACAAAGGTCTTTATACTAAGTCTTTGTCAGCACTCCAAAGGTGAAGGGCAGCCTTGGCCATGACAAAGGCTAGCACTCAAGCAGAACTTTGATAAAAAAGTAGCCACAATCTCTTCATTCATCACAAGGTGAAATTTGCATGTCCAATCTAGATGAATCTCATCCTTGAAAACACAACAAACAGTGCAGTTTCAATCTCATGACAATTACTCACATGGTTTGAAAACTATAAACTCCATGACACGTTGCAATGACTAGCTGCTATGACATCCCTCCCACTGTCGTCAATGCCCAACAATGGGTGTAGACCATAGCATTAAAAAATGCTCTAGCAAATACATATTACGTATCCACACACACTTGAGCATCCATTACACGAAGGTCTTTGCACTGAGTCTCCAGAGGTGAAGAGCAGACTCAGCCATAACAAAGGCTAGCCCTTAAGGAGAAGGCTAAACAAAAAGCAGTTCACAATCTCTTCATTCAAGCTAAAACTACTTGCGAAGACTATAAGTGCCTCCTTTTAGTCTCTCCCAAACAAGCATCGCTAAGCGAAAGAACTTAGAAAAGGTAGCTGCTAAGGCAACACACCACTTAAGATAGAATTTATTTATCGCAGATCAGCAGGCCGCAAGATGGATGAAAACCTCACAAGGGGAAATTTGCATGCAAGCTAATATGCCAATAAGGTATATCTAGATGAATCTAGAAACTTGCCCAAACTCATCCTTTAAAACACAACAAATAGAGCAGTTTAATGTCATAGCAGTCACAAGGTTGAAAAACCATAAATCATAGCGCGGACTGGCTACTATGATATCCCCACCATTGTCATTAGTGCCCAACTGATAGCATAGACCATAGTATTACAAAATGTTCTTATATATACATATCCACACACCCACACACACTTGAGCATCCATTTATACGATCTTTGTTTGTACTGAATTTCTGTCAAAATCCAAAGGTGAAGAGCATACTCAAGCCTGACAAGAGGCTAGCACTAAAGGAGAAGGCTAATCAAAAGTAGTCCCTAATTTCATCATTCAAGCTGCAACGAGTATTGAAGACTACACTATTTCATTTGGTCTCTCCAAAACAAGCATTTCTAAGCAAAGAGCGAGCTTATATTTTATTGCAATATTAGTAGGCAGCATGGACAAAACTTCACAAAGGTGAAATTTACATGTCTGCAAATACAGTGAGAACATAAATCTAAATCAATGTAGAAATATGCCCAAACTCCCTAGAAAACACAACAAATAGTGCAGTTGTTTCAATCTCATGACAGTCACTCACAAGGTCCCTAAAATAACTAAGAAAACATAAAATATGTCAAAACAATGAGAATACCTGCAGGAACACACAATATGACCAATTGTCCGACCCGCAAAATTTGTATTGGAAGAATTGAAGGCTGCCAACAAGCCAGGAGATCATTATTCTCTCTCTCTCTCTCTCTCTCTCTCTCTCACACACACACACACAACAAA